>NC_092210.1:73636008-73680886 GCF_043381705.1 Parasteatoda tepidariorum
CATTACATATTTCTATTAATATAAAAAGTTTCAGAGCTTTTTATTCACTTTACTTTTTTGGGATTTTATGAACTGAAAAATTACAGTTTTCGTGAGAATGACCCATATATATATATATATATATATACTAGAGGGCTCCGCCCCCTGCTCTCTACCGCTCGCCAACCCCCGATAATTGTCATGCAATTACATTTTTGTTTGCTTCGCGAACAAAATTAAGGTTGTCTTCCTGGAGACTAGCAGCCAATTTTTCTGCACCAACATCACATAGAGAGAATATGATTGGATTGTAAAATGTCAGAGGTGCTTATTATCAGCATTATTGACTTATATAAAGTTATAAAGCAATTTTAATAGAAACAATATTATAAACTTATATAAAGCGAGGAAGCAATATTATTTAACACATTACTATAGGGCATTAGCCGGAGATTAATCTCCGTATCCGAAGCACGCGTGTCAGAGCCTTGCTCAAATCATTGATGATCTTATAGGATGCCAGAAGCTCCCTATATGGTGACATCCAAGACATTTCTAAGAAAGATATTTCTATCTAAGGCATTTATCTGAAATTCTACTCGACAATGCTGAATCACTGTCCTGGATATAAATTTGAGCAAATTTGTGATTTTGATTGTTAGGAGGGATCAAGCTTGTTGTCGCAGTGACATTGACATCACTTTTAAAAGTAAGACAACTGATCCCTTTAAAAGAAATTTCATGAGATGGGCAAGAAGCTGCCATCGCAAATGCAGAGTTGTATGATCGAACATTCTGTTAAAATTAATTGCATCAGAATGGATGCCAAGTAAAAGATCTCTTAATACTTCTGGATATTCCAGATTGGCGAGCTCAACTTTGCCATGATAGCAGCAGTTAAATTTCATTCTGCCATGCTCTGCTGGAAACGAAAGAGCACCACAGTTTACACATTCATCACTGAATGTTCCAAAGGAAAAATGGGGTATAATGTCTGATAAAGACTCACCAAGATATTCGTTTTCATTTAAACGTCTTGACTCTTCAACGTTTCTTAGCCGCGCATTCCGCCGCCGCGTGTTGATAGCACTACGATTATTTTCCAGCTGCTAAATAATGTTCAGCTCTATGTCGCTGTTGATATCGTCCAAGAGATTCACGGCGATCCATTTTTTTTTAATAAAAGATATAAGTTTTATAAAATAAACTCTATTCAATATATTTTGATAATTTGGAATGTAAATAGTTTCTTTAGAGAGTGTTGATTCGTGCTTCCAATAACTCTATAAGATTTATCAAAGCTATTAAAATATATTGGAATTCTAAAATAAATAACTGCTTTTTATAGAAACAAACATTCTATTATGAAACTTTAGAAAAACTATCTTTTTACATTGCCACTCAACATTATTAATAAGCACTTGATAATATTGCGTTAATGACACTTTTATCTAATAACGTCATAAACAATCTTTGCATAAAGTTTGGTTCATAATAATCATATATTATCGTTTGCATAAATTATCGTTCGGTCTTTTTATAGCTTTACGTAACAAGTGTGAGATTTTTTTTTTCGGAATAGCGATGTTATAATTTTGTTGTTGAGTTAATAAATCTTCCTTTTTATAAGCGTAATAGTTAAGTTATCTTAATTATTTGATTCGAAGTCCTCTGAGTTTTATTTGAGGTCAGTTTCGATTTGTATTTTTTGGCAGCATTAATAAAAATTATTTCCTTTTCACACACATGCGTTCGCAATTTTGATTGGCTGTTTTGTGCGTTACTAACCAGAAGTNTATATATATATATATGAAGATTATCTTTTCGTACTATTCCTAAATAATATTTTCTGCGAAAAAGCATTCTAGGAAATTTTAGAGTAACCAAAAATTGATTAGTAACCCAAGTTAAAAAAACAAAATTTTGGATGAAATTGAAATGGTAACCAGGCAAAGTGATTAGGTTTAAATTTAATCTGGAATTAGATCTTTGAAACGCAATTTACGTAAATACAATAAACCACAACATACTCTTTATTTTTATGATACTTAATAACATCTTTATTCCTGCACAAGTTTGTAAAATGAATAAAAATCTAAAGAAAAAAAAGAAACAGAAATTTCTTTAAAAAAACATTGCTCATTGATTTTTATTGATAAACTGCATTCTTTTTTACTCGGTAATTATGAAGCATAAATAAAACTAAAATATAAGCTCTAAATCGGAGCTGAACCTGTGCATAAATTAATACGTATAATTAATTTAACTTTTAGACAATTTTTTATTGATATGAGCTATTCAATTTTTTAACCTCACATTCACGCCCAATTTTTAGGTCAGTCTGCTTCAGTTTTTTGCTACTCATGCGAGGAAAGTATTTTAATTCAAGAATTTGAATATGTTTACAAGTTCTATTAAATTTAAACATCATTAAAGATGAAAAATAGTTTCACCTTTTTATGTAAGCAGCGTAAATCAAATTGTTAGTTTAGATGAACAGTTTTTAATTACTATTAAATTTATGTAAGTTAATTAGGCATAATTAAAAAAATATATATCCCTGTCTTTTAACTTAAAATAGGATAAGGTACTTCAGACATCCTTCCCATTTTCAAGCTTTTGACTGCTCTCCTGCTTTGTACATCAAGTTGTACCCTTTTTAAAATTTGAGTTTATATCAAATTTTGGCTTTTAACTTTGTTCTTTCCTGTCTTCTTTTAGCTAACTTATTAATTTCAGCTTTTTCTTGCAAACGCGAGAAATAAATTCAGAAATAACGGAAACTGTACGTTTAGAGCTGATGCTTAAGACTACTCACTCACTTGATATTTCAGTTGTTTATTTGCAAAATATGCTTAGTAATTTACATAAGATAAAAGTTAGATCTAAATGAAAAGCTTAGGAAGATAGAAATAGAAGTAAAACTATGTACTTACTTTCTAATGCCCATGGCTTTAAATTAATAGCTTCGTTAAAATAAATAACTAGACTATCTTTACACTGATTACTTGCATTGCCATTTAAAAAGTTTTTGAAAAGTTGGGAAACAAACGATGCATTATTAAAATAACTTTTTTCAAACTCATCTGTGGTCGGAGAGTCTGATGAAAATGAGACATTTTCATCAGATGACATGAGATCATCTGATGACATGAGACGAGGAAAATGAAACATTTTGTGTACTACTATGTTATAAACGTATAAAAGGTTAATCCTTCCTTATAAAAGGAAACGTATCGAAGAAATTTTTTCCTTTTTACCGGATTTAATGAGAAAAACAAATTTACAAGTCTGAAATAATATCAGTGCTGATGAAAAAACTATTTTAAGGAATACAACTTAAAATTAATCAGCTTCAAATACAGAAAATGCTGGCAGCTGCTTTACACTAAGAAGTGTAACAGAATATTCTTTGGGTTAACACTTAATAGATAACCACTTTGGTGTAAAGTAGGTGCCTCCCTTATCGTAGAGTAAGATGCAAGAAATTTTTTTATAGTGTATGAAAATATTTAGACGAATATTCAAACATGTTTAAATTTACCCCCAAGTGGCTCTATGCTGTAAAAACTGTGGTGTAATACCTATCCAAATTTGGTGTTTATAAACTCTAAAAATTATGTGAACGATTACTTTATTTCAAGTTGATAACAAATCCAACGTTCATACACAATGGCGTAGTTAAATTTTTTGCCGTTTTGCACGGTTCACAGTGAACATTACACAGTTACAATTATGTTCTAATTACAATTGCACACAGTTCACAGTTACAATTATGTTATGTTCTCATCACAATTATGCTCTCATAACTTCCTTTTTATTGATGAATAAACAATATTAATTGTAGTCAATTATTTGCCAAGTTATTTCTGTTTTTTTTATCGAAATGATTTGACAAACTGAATTGAATGATACCAATTCAGTGACTAATGTTATGTTACAGTGTAAGAACTTTTCTTTCATGTATCGTGATATTTAGCAAACACGTTTAGTTAGCAGAGGAATCATCATTTTTTCCCTACGTACTTTTACGACGAGAAATAAGCAATACGTCAAACTTTGATTAAATTTCAAATCATTTCTGGAGTAACTTAATACGTGCTTTATATTGACGGTTCTTAGCAGTTTTCAATGTGAGGATAAAACTAATCACTTTAAAGCTACAGTAGAATCTCGATCGATTGTTTTTAAAGTCACCATCCATTCATTGCGAATGATACATGCTGGAAAACGACGAATGCAGGACAACTTAAAATATCAAATAGTGATTTGAAAATGTGTGGAAAATGACAAAGAAAATTGGACTTAAAATGTAAAGAAGTAACGGGAATAGTTAAATAGTCTAAAGATCTTTCATTGAAATAGTTATGTACTTAATACAAACATTTTTACGACGCAAAAGAGAAGCGTTTTTCCTAAACAGCAGCCTATCCTAATTTCATCTTCATCATTAGCATCAGGAAATGCTGTTTTTCTTTTCAAAGCGAATAAAGTAAGTTTGATTATTTTCCTATCAAATGAATGATATTTTTAGAGTTGTCAGTTGAATTTCTGAACGATAGACGCGGGAATCTGCTAGTTTCAAAAGCGATCTAAATGGGTATTATTGACATTATAAGAATAGCTTTTCTGACGAGACTGTTCAAAGAAGACGATACAAACTGGAAAACAGAAGATGCGAAAAGATGAAACAAGGTTCGATTTGTAATTTTTTTCCACCACCTACGAAATAAAAATTGTATGGTAATATTGCTTCGAATTTCTATTGAACAACCCAAATAATTGTGTGACGGAACACTTTTATTTGAGTAGTCTGTCATAGAAAATTGAAAGGAAGTTGTTGAATTCAAAACACTTATATTGGAAAATATTTACGCCAAGATACGCGCATTCACACCAAGCACGAAATATTTCCGCCCCCAAAAGTACCCATTTTAGCGCATTTTTTATATCGTCTGTAGCATTTTTACAATCGTTCAATAGTTGTCGAAAAATTGTCGATATCGAAGTGATACTTCTTATGCGACTTCCAACAAGGTTGCGTTAAACGTTTAACGCTACATTTTTATTGGCCGGGAAATCACGTGGTAGGATCCAGTTTTCCCTCATTCATTTCCATATTGTTTTGGTTCTCACTAGCATAAAAATAATAAAAGTCATAAAAGTATTGTTTTTCTATAAATATTTTTTTAGTTTGATTTGATACACATATAATTTAATGGGGTAGAATTTTTTATTTCCAAACTTAGTGGATAACAATTGTAAAAAAATGAGTGAAAACAATCCCACGGACAATGCGAAGGATTTAAGGTTATGTGAAGGTACGTCTCTTGTGAATATCAATTGATTGTTAGGTTTTCTCTTTTCTAATTGCCATTATTATTTCACCAAAGGCAGCTATGAGGGATATTAAATTACTTATTGCGAAATCTTTATTGCCACTATCCACTGCAGGTTCACAAGCTCTGGCAAACGTTACTGGTGAAGAAATTGATTATTGTGAGCGGCCTGTGATCCTTGCAGGAGATTTTAATGTGAATTTCTCGTTACCTGAAGCTGAAACATTATTAACCTTCCTTAAAGACAAATTTGGATTGGAAATGATAAATGGTAGGAATGATCCAACAACCAAAGGGGGAACTACCATTGATGCAGTTTTTGCAAGAAATATTGAAAAAATAGAACTCAAACATTTCGTATCTTACTTTAGTTATCATAATCCCATTGTAAATGTTATAGATTTGGATATTTCTCCACTCGAAAATGATAATTAAAAGATGCGATCAATTGTGAATTGTAAGCATTGTTAATAAAGTTTGTCTTAAAGAAACTATATGATTTCACTAAAAATCAATTTCTACCCCTTCCTATTTTCATTTCCACACTACGAAGTTTCACTTCTTCCGCGCGGAGGGACTCCACGCACTATTTTTTTTTACTCGCTGCTATACTTTTAAGGATATTATAAAACTATATGATAGACGGATCCCGAGGAAATAATTGCTAGATGTAATCAATCCCGACTCTTATAAAGTAAAGCTCGTTGATGGGAATATTTAATACGTATATGTAAATAAAATATAGAAATTTATTCCTAGAATACAATGAGTGGGTGTAGTGATAGAGAGGCAAGATGAAATAGAAGAGCTAGTATGAACAACTCTGCGAATTTTTCTATCTCAATGAGGTTAATTCGAACCAAATTGGTAAATAAAACGTGATTTTTGCAATTGATTTAACTAAGAGATACTGGGTTGCAAAGCTGAAAAAAAGTATGAATTCACTGAAAGTGATAAATCGCTTTCTGATGGGTGAAAAGAAGTGATACCTTTTTACCCATCATTAAAATAGGCCAAGTGACGTATTACGAAATTTTACATTTTACTTTGCAAATGATTTCATTTACTATATTAGTGTATTCGCAACATTGAAGAACTTAAAATGCAAAAATAACTTGTTTTAATACTATTTAAATTTCTAATATTTGAGAAAAAATGAAAGGAAAGAAGAAAACGAAAAGAATTTGCATAAATCAAGTAATCATTTGTTAATAAATGTTTAATGCATTTCGAATCGTATTTTTACAAAGAGGCCAAACAAATTTTTGTCGAATTCCATTCCTGCAAAGTTTTCATCATCTGTGTAACTACATACAGGATATCTCTGGTCCAGCCAAAAACTCTTAAACTACACAGAACAGTTCACCACTAATCCGACTTTCTTCTATATTGTAGTTGCTTAAAGCAACAAGACCTTTTTCTTTTACACTCACAACGTCTTGTTGAAACAAAAAAACGTCTTGTTGCTATTGACAACAAACGGACGATTTAAATCAGGTTTGAAGGAAAAACAATTTTTATTGAGCATTGGTATGAATTTCTGTAAAAGTACATTATTTTATAGTGTGTTTTGCGTCTTATATAATCTTTCTCAATAAAACTACAATTATAGAATTTCTATGCCAATATTCAAGGTAAATTTTGAACTCAGCCATTAGCCAATGTAAGTGTAAAGAAAGCATATATTTACAAAAAATGTCATTTCGTAATGATAAAACTGTTCTAACATCATGAAGTATTTTATTTAAAAAAATTTGATTTTTATAAAATTTATCACCCGTTCAGAGAATTAACGGATGCATTTTAGCTTTTTTTTCTGAGCTGAATATTTGCAATACAGGAATTAAAAGGGTTGCACATTAGTGATTTTATGTTCTAGTTTTTATTTAATATCCTAACCAGTTTCCGATTTGAGCTCTCGCATTGGGCGGTGTTGAACTTGTAGAGCTCTTTCCTTCAATGGATCATTAGTTTCATTGAAAGGTTCTTCCCTTCTGCCATTGTGTGGTGTTGAAACTCTAAAATTTTTCGTCAATAGACTTATAATTTTATTAAAAGGAATTTCTATTATGATGTACATGAGGAAGCCCGCGAATATTGAGAATAGAAAAAAAAATATGAATTCTCCAATCTGAAAAAGAAAAAAAAATACAATTTATAAATATGGGAACAATATGAAGTCCGAGTTAATCGTTTTGAATAAATTGAACTAATAAATCATATAAAGATAATAATTCAGTCTTGTACGATGTCCTATTATTATCTTAAATAAATATTTTTTATGAGTTAATTTATGAGTAAGTAAAAAGCAGTGAAATAGCTTTTACTGATATTTTCTTTTAAAAAACCAAAATACATAATTTTAAAAAAGTTAGTGCCTATAAATNACAATTTATAAATATGGGAACAATATGAAGTCCGAGTTAATCGTTTTGAATAAATTGAACTAATAAATCATATAAAGATAATAATTCAGTCTTGTACGATGTCCTATTATTATCTTAAATAAATATTTTTTATGAGTTAATTTATGAGTAAGTAAAAAGCAGTGAAATAGTTTTTACTGATAATTTTTTTTAAAAAACCAAAATACATAATTTTAAAAAAGTTAGTGTCTATGAATTTGAAACTTTTATTTACGTAATAAATCATTCTAAAAAGTGAGAGTATAAGACTTTATTTAAAAAAATTTCTTTTCCTTATTTTGTAGTGAATCGTATTTGCGAGCTAATGAAAAAAGTTAGATTTGAATATCCTAAAAAATTTAAAAGTTTCATGCTATTTTCGAAGTAGTTCTTGCACTTTTTAAAGCAATGTTCAAAATGATCAGGGGTTTTCCACAAATTTCATTTCGTATAATAATGCAAAATTAATAACAAATGATCATACCTTACAATAATAGTCCGGAAACCGATATGTGATGGTATTAGGAAAGAAAACATACTTTTACATACCAAAATTGGGCAATGATCCCCAATTTTGGGAAACGCCTGATTGTTTTGAGTTTTCTTTAAAAAAGTAGTTAAACTACTTAGAAAATTGCTTGAAACGTTTTAAATTTTCAAGACATTCAATTCAAACCTTTTTATTGGTTGCCAAATACGATTTACTACATTATATAAAAATGTCCATATCTCCTTAAATATTTACTCTAGTTTTACGCAATTTTATGCGATTGTTAAAAATGACAACTTAAGTAATCGATACAAATTACAAGCTTATTGCTTGATTTTCTCAGCATAGGGTGTTCAAAAATACTTGTTTTCTTTTGGACATGGAAAACTTATAAAACGTTACTTTATTTAAATATGGGCCAATACCCATTTAAATAAGAAACTTCCTCATTTTTTTTAGGAAATGAAATAACTCTATATCTATTTTTTTATAGATTATAATCATATCAGAATAATTCAAACGTCGTTTTTTTTACAATTTAAGTTTTTTGGTTGTTTATTTATTACTCAACAAATAAATGTCACAAGGGTAGCAGAATCATCTAAAAGTCTGCATTTTGTAAAAGACATTTAAATTCTTTTTTCAAACTAGTTATTTTCAGATTTAGTAAAGTAAGACATATTTTAAACTAAAAGTTGTATTCATATAATACGTAGTAAATGCCCTGGAATATTGTCACAATTACAAATGACAGTGTCATAAAGGTAACACACCAAATATTGTGTTTATATAAGGCATAGGTAAGGACCTGGAATGTTGTCGCAAGTATTACAATTAACAGTTTCATAAGAATAACACACCAAATATTGTATTTATGTAATACATAGAATAAGTTCTGGAACATTTTCAGAAGAATAACAATTGCTAGTGTTCCAAGATCAACTCACCAAAATATTGTATTTATATTAAACATAGTAAAGGCCCTGGAATATTGTCACAGGTATTATAATTGGCAGTGTCAGAAGTGTAACGCACCAAATGTTGTATTTGTATAATACACTGGTGAAATAAATTAAGAGAATTTGCATATTTTATCGAATTTCATAAGAGGAACAGAACTGAATGTAAAACCACTGCTTCTAGACAAGAATACAAATCTTGTACATCAAATGCGTAAGCGTACAAGTGTAAGTAGGAGGAGCCAGTAAAGAAGCAGGCTTTATAAGTGTGCGTAAGTTAATACACATTTCGTTCGCAAGCGCACATCCAAGAATTTCTCGGAGTTACTTTGCAGCAATAGGTTAAATTCAAATTGTAACAGTAAAAATGAGCAACCTCGAAATTTCAGATGATGGAAAGAGGTGGCGAATTGTGGGGAGGATAAAAGCAAGTCAATCTCAGATTTCTAGAGAGTGCAATTTAACACCCAGCGTCATATGAAACTTTTGGAAACAGTTCCAGGACTCCGGATTCATCGAGAGAAAGCCTGGGCAAGGTCGTCCAAGAGCCACAATTTCCAGAGAATATCGCTATTTGTCTTATATAGCGAGGTGTAACAAAGGGACTACAGCTTCTCAGCTCTCTCGTGACTTGTATGCAGCCACATGATCCCGTGTGTATCAAGGGCGACTGTTTCCAAACGATTTCGTGAGAGAGAAGACCTGCTGTTTGCGTCCTGCTCACTTCTACGAACAGGAGAGTCCGTTCAGTATGGTTCAGAGAGCTTTGAGATTGGAGTGTGGATCAATGGGCGACCGTTTTCTTTACTGATGAGTCCCGGTTCAGCTTAAACACCGATTCTCGCCGTACGTTCGTATGGAGAAAACCAGGGATCCACTACCTACCCTCTAAAGTTTGTGAAATCGACCATTATGGCGGAGCAGGTTTAACGGTCTAAGCAGGAATCATGTTGGATGGCCGCTCACCTCTCCATGTCTTTGACAGAGGCTCTGTGACTGGTATGAGGTATANTATCCATGTAGCGTCTTTCAGCATTAATAGCATCCCTAAATATCAAATATAAAGGGTGCACTATGTAAATGGTATAACTTATACGACTTAGTGGAAGGAATGCCTTCGAAGAAAGTATTTTGTTGACAACACCTATAAATAATATTTATAAAAAGTAGATTAATTTGTTTTGTACAGTGCGACAAAACAAAACAAAAAGAAAGTATCCAAAAAATTAGAATTCAAACAATGTAATAAATCCGCTGATAATATCATCAAAAACTATATTAAAGTATTGTTTTAGTCTCGGAATGCGGAATAAGAAATTCGGAATAATTGAAAATTAATTAAAACTTGTACAAATAAATGAAATTGGCCTCTAGTATATTTTTCAAATTAATTTTAATACGTTTGCATCTCAATTTAAGGTAACAATTGCTAATAATAATAGATAAATGTCCAATTGCTAATAAAAATAGATAAAAATCCCTTTTAAAGACAATTTAAAAGTTTTCCATTATCTTTAGCTTAGAGTTTACTTAAAAAGTGATTTTGATTCTTTTTTATTTTGGTCAAACCACCTTTACCGCGTTAAAAGAATGTTTTTTTAAAATTAAATTAAATTTTCAATATATTGTTTTAGTTGCTGCGATTCAGATGGCCTACTTACTGCGCTGTACTTAATATTTTTAAAAACCAAATTTCTTTATCTAAAATTAATAAAGCATTTTTCAATTTTTCAGCACAATGCAACGAGAATACACTTGAATGGCATCCTTCTATGAACGAAAAATAATTAATTTGTTGGTCACGTGTAAAACGTCTAAAATCCACAATTTGAAAATTTTTTATGAACTACGTAACATCTCTGTTCTATTGAAAATACAACTGCAAATAAAAAAACTTTTTGGAAGGAAAGATATAGGGAGAATTAAACATGTATAATTTATTGTGAAATATTAATTTAAGAATTTCAGTGCAAAGTATCCATAGTGGGACAAATTTGCAATGTGTGGAATATTTTCAAATTTTATTAAAATGAATTTTCTACAAAATGCCAGAACCAATATAAATGCATTAATACATAAACTTTCTAACTATGTTAAAAAATTGTGAGCACTGCGCCTCTTCCATTGTGGGTGTTCAATTTTACATTTCATTCTGTTCTGTTGCGATGAAGTTATAAGATTTAAGTGCAACAGCAAAAAGTTCGACGGCGTGTCAAAAAATGTTTAGGAAATACGACAGAAAAAAATCTCCCATCGATTCTTAGTTTGAACATTATTAACTGGTAAACTTGTAGTAAAAAATATCCAGAGAGAAGCTCCATAGCCCGTAGAAATATAACATGCCGAAATTGCCATACTTGCTTATAAATATAGCACCATGCTTCTTTGTTCTAATTTGTTCGAAAATCACTGCAATATTAAATGCTTTTTTTTTGCTATTTTCCCACACTTTTTTAAGACTTAAAAATTTGAAATTATTATAACGTGTAGAAAAGTATATAAGGTACAGGACAGGCGAATTTCAATTTGTTCGAAAGTCATTGTAATTATAAGTATTTTTTTTTCGCCATCTTTTTCACGCTTTTTTTACGTTACATTTAGAAGAGTTGCGGAAAAACTAGCGGACTTAAAAACTTGGAATCACATTGGGACTAAAAGAATGCACAGAAAAGACAGAAAAAATTAACATTGGATCATTAGTTCGAGAATTGTGAACTGCGAAACGCGCACGTAAAAAATACGAAACGGTCGATCTACATCCCGTAAAATTTGCGACGGAGTTAAAATGTTTCGTTATGAAGGAAATCTTTCCATTTTTGAACTTTGCATAATTTTTTTTTCTTTTGAAATACCAGTTTGTTTAAAAGTTATTACTATTTTAAGAGCTTTATTTATTTATTTTTTTTACTTTCAAAAACGACTATTTATCCATTCTAGAAAAAAATGCTTTGACTTTCTCCTGAAATGTTCAATTAATAAGCTCAAATTTGAAAAAAAAAGTGGAAGAAACTCACGCGTCAAATATAACAAAATATAAATTAATTAATCAATAAATTAAGAGAGAGAGAGGCCGTTTCCTATTTGAACTGCTATAATATAAGGCAAAAATGTTAAAGTAATATGCTTTTATTTAATCCGTATTTTCTTTGAAACTATTTCATCTTAAATTCGCGAACGTTAATTTCAATTACAAAAAATCGGTGGCATAAATTCCTTCCCTCACTTTGCGGCGGAAATTTCTAGACGTTTGTACAAACGGCTCTGGAGTTATAAGCAAGAAGTATATAATTTTCTCCCTTTTTCAATTATATATATGATAAAAAAATATTTTGTACCTCCATGACCAGCCTCACAGGAGTATAGTATCCAACTAGTTATGAAAGCCATGGCAGGAACTCTAGCAATATTATAGAATGTAGTAATTCTCAGGTCTTTTATGGGTAAAAATACTGAGCCTGTGACTGCGATGAAGCACAGTATGGAAAAAATCCATCCAGTAATAACCCAAGTCTATGAAAAATGAAAAATTAAATGACATATGAAGGAACATTAATCATTGTACTTAATTGATGCAAAATGATATTCAGTATTAAACAAAAGTTTTAATCCGAATTTTAAGTTGCACAAAAGTTTTAATCCGTTATGCAGAAGTAAGCATAAGCTTTAAGCTGAATTTGATGTTATGCAGTAGAATGCTTAATTTTTAAGCCGAATTTGATGTTATGCAGTAATAAGCAAAAGTTTTAAGCTAAATTCAACTTTGGTAAATAAATTTCAAAAGGATTTTGAAATTATTGATGGAATAAATCAGTACTAAGTACACGATATCCCTAAATTATTGTTTAATACCTTACAACTCATCATAAAAGTGGAATTTGGCAGGCCGATTTCGATAAAGATTTCTGTCAAATATAATCTTAAATGTAAGTTTTTTTTTTGTCTCAAGCAAAACAGAGCTTAGTTTGCTATAAATGAAAATCTATATTTTTTATTATTTATTTTTTGCCATATTTTTCATTAGTTCTTGGGACATTTTCGTTCTTCATAAGAAAAAAGTTTCAGATTTAAGTGCGTTTCTTCCTAAAGACATTTTACTTTAAATTTTTTTTAAATAGCTGAACTATTTTAAGAAATTAGTGCTCAAATATGTCTGGTGAATTAGGTCTAATGACGCACAATATCCATATATTTCTGGATTCAATTTGAGTTGAGAGGAAAATAATGAATTTTGAAAAGTAAACGAATGGCATGCTGACTTTCACTTATTACAAAAATATTAATAAAAACCATTCTTAACATGATATGATATGTGGATATTTGTTAATAATACGCCTAATACAGATTAAATTGCGTTTAGCTAAAAAAAATATTTTCAAAATATTTTAACTATTTAACTGTCTGCGTAATACAGGGTGTTTATAAACTCCCGGACCCATTTTGATGTTTTATAACTCCTAAAATAATAAAGATAGATTGAAATTAATAGCATAAATGGTTAGATAGACTCAAAATGTTTCATAACCCTTGTCAATGAACTTCCACGTGTGCCCCCTTCGTCGCACGGAGACACGGAGAATATCAAGTCGATAGTTAATTTCACGCCAGGTAGCGGCAAGCATGTTGTCATCCACAGAGGCTATTGCGGTTGTAATTCTGGCTATATATTTATAACAAGCGTTTTTCTGCCAAACCTGTAGACCCACAAACTGCATCTCCACCAAGTGAGAGAGCTCAAGATGCAGCTGTTTTCCAAGTAACGGGTGTGGACTTTGCTGGTCCTGTGATTTTGAAAGACAATTCAAAGGGCTGGATATGTATTTTTACCTGTGCCGTTTATTTTACAGGGAGTGGACAAGCTGTTAAAAGGGCTTGACAAACTATATTTATAAGAACTCCATAGTGATTTAGAACTTTAATTTTTATTTCAAATTCTTGTAAAGTGTCATTTTAACATAAGATATCTTTAAGTTATGTAAGTTAACTTTGTTAATGTTGTTAACTTAGGTGGGAGGATGTGANGTTACTTTTTCATAGCTCGATACCTATGGAGGATACTTAGATCAAAATATTTTTCAAGTTCAAATTAATTGACCGTGGTTATTACCACTACAATATCTAAATAACTATTAAAAATTAATAAAAAACAGAAAAAAATTAAAAATAAATAAATTTATATATATGTAACTAGACATTTCACGAACTACATTAACAAATAAAGTAACTATAACAACTAACTATTCTATTCCTAGAAGCTCTATTCGTACTCTATTCTACTATATTCTAACTACTCTATTTCTTATATCAAATTTTGGGTTTATTATTACTGAAATAAAGTTGATAAATACTTTTCCAAAATAGTCAGATAGGGAAATTTTAAAAACTTTGCTAGCAAAGAGTTTTAACTGATAGGAACATTATTTTTTTAAAAATAAATAAATAAAAAAAAACGAGTAATTGTAGGCAAAATATATTAACGTGCGTTAATTTAACTATTTTACTCCAAGAAGTATAAGACACAACGTCTTTGATAGACGTTAACAAGTAGGGAGGCTAATAACTTGAATCTTTGAATGTAATAGTGTTTTTAAATCTTGGTGAGAGAGGTCAAAATATGACAAATTTTTATATGCCATTTTGAATTAAAAAAAAATACACGACGATGAGCTCAACAAAAATTAAGCTAATTATACTAATATTTAGTTAATCATTTTTTCCTTACATTGTTATTTGTTACACATATTTTTTATCAGGTATATTTTATATATCAGATATATTCTATAGATCAGGTATATTGGTATATTTTAGAAAGGCATAGGCCCACTTCGGGATTTCAGTTTTCAATAGCTTGTTATATTTCTATAAATTTGAAATTGTATAGAAAATAAAATAAATAAAATAAATAAATAAAATAAATAAATAAAATAAATAAATAAAATAAATAAAATAAATAAAATAAATAAAATAAATAAATAAAATAAAATAAATTATAGTGTCTAGGTGTTAACAAATAAAATTAGGAGTATAAAGTTTAAATAGGACGGTTACTTGATTATACAATTTACAAATGACAAAAATAAAAAATTGTAGTAAGCATTTTAAACTTAGTTACCCATCCTTAAATTAATTTTTAAAAAATTTTAGCTTTTTTTTGTGTGTTCTTAGGAAATATACGAGTAGCATACATAAAGAAATAAAACAACAAAAATGAATAAAAGAATAAATGAATATAAAAAATAATAGTGCCTAGACAGATAAAAATAAATAGTATAAAATTTAAATAGGATTGTTACTTGACTATACATTTAACAAATGACAACAATATATAAGTTACAATGCTGTGTAAAATATTTTAAGATAACGCAATTTAGTATTAATAGTATATTAAATAAGTAGTGAATAATTAGCACTTATTATATAAATATCAATGGTATTCAGAACCAGCTGCTGTTAATGTTTTTGCTCTCAGTGTTTACAAAGTGCCCAAACAAGTGCCTTAAGATATTATACTCACTTTAGGTAGCTTTTGTTTTCCATATTTAAGACAGACCCAACCAGAAAGCATTCCAATTAGTTGGGCGGGAAGGTGGAACGATTGATATAAATAAGTTTTTTTTGTTACTTCTTCAATAACGCTAAAAAAAGAAAAAAAAATTGTATTTATCTTATCTTTTGGTAAATTTAAGAGTAAGTCATTTTTGTTGGTAAAATAAATATATAAATTTAAATAACAATTTATAAAATATTGTTTCTTCATTGCCTAAACGCAGTCAATATTTCTTTGTAAATAAGTACAACTCTTCAAGTAGAGAGTTTTCAAAAGCTAAATGTTTTTAAATTGTCTAATAATATAAATTCGAATTTGGTTGTTTGTAACCCTTACTGTTTTTAATAATAATAATAAGAAAAATATTTTTCAACTTTCAGAATTTTTTTCTTCACATTCCAAAAAATATTTTTTAAGAAACTCGAGATTAATAGCAATAATAATTAAAACCGCTCATCTTAGCTTTTGGGGAAATAAATTTCCATATATAAAAAAAGTTAACGCCTTTTCTCTTTTTGGTCAAAATTAAAGTGTAGCGTTTAAAACGTAAATATTGCATTTTTATTTTAGCGCCATACCAAAAATAGTAATTGGAACTTTTAGTAATTGGAACTATATTTTTCCCTGATATAGTTAGAAATAAAACAAATCACATCGTTACCCTAACTAACTGTAGGAGCACTTATATCCACTTCTGATACGCGTACACATAAGAAAGTCGTTTGCAAACTTAATCTGACTTTTCAAAATATCTGTGTTTATCATCTAATGATTCTGTAAGGATAGTTTTTGATGTAGAGCTTTGTTCGAGCGGAAAAGATGAAGGAAAATGGTTCAAGTTAGAGTAATGAGGGAACGAAATGTTGGTTTTGAGAAAAGATGTTCAGAGGATTTATTTTTTTAAAGAAAAAGTTGCTTTGATATAAGAAAAGATGGTCTGCCTGGAATTGTTAAGACTGCTGATCTATGCTCTATCTTTGGCATGTTCTAAATTCAGGTATGATCTGCTTTTATACTTTCCTCTTAAAATTAAATCTTTTTTTAAAAATAAAATTCTTCCTGTTTATCGTAAATAACTTATTTTCCAACAAAGTACCACTGGGACAGAATGTCATCCTACCTTTTTGCTACTTTTAACGACTAAAAATTACTAGCTATCATTATTTAGTGTTAACTTTTGATCACAATTGTACCCTTGACAAAATGCGTCTAAAGTATAAAATCTGACATAATTTGCACTCTATTTCATTTTTTTATCACTACCTATCAATAGTGTAGCAATATTATAACCACTGGCGTGGAGTAAGGAAGCATACTTTAAGAGAAACTTTGCTAAGTGCAGTAACCGACAGTGATCAATCTGTCTCTCTTCTAATATCCATTTTTTCAGACAATTTTGAAGTTGTTGTTACAGCTCTGTAACTTTAGTTAGATAAAGAATCTCTCTTTACTTTTTCTCATTGAACACATTTTATTGTTGTTCCTGTTTTTAACCAAATAAATACTTTAATTACATTTTGTATACTAATATTAAATGTTGGGAAATCATCTTAAAAATTGGTATAAAAATCTGATTAAATATTACTTGAAAAATGAAAACTTTCCTAAAATTTGGAAACCAATTAAGAAATGTCAAGAAAACTGGATTGCAGAGTATTGTAAAGAAGAAACGTTTTGTCATTGAAAACTGCATTAGAATTATGTCAGGTACATTGATTTGGTGGTGAGGTCTTGTGAGTAAGGCGTCATTCCGTTATCTTTTCTCATATTTGAGAGAGCTTTTTCTAGTAACGAAAGTTTGACAGTAATTACCAAACGAGAACCCATAGGGTTGAAAAAAATCATTTAAAAATATTAATAAAACATTAGACTTACTGGACAAATATGACTGAGTTAAATGACAGAAATGGATATTGGAATTTAAAAAGTTGATAGCCGTAATAAAAACATGGTACAAAAAACAAAAGCAACCCCATAAATATTCCAGCTTTGGGGTACCTACAAAAAAATGCATTTGTAAGTCAGATGAACGAAATCAAAGTAACTTTATCAGTAAAAAGAAAAAAAGAAGGCAGAGAGAGGAAATAAAACACAAGATATTTTAAGTGCCACATGAGACATGTGCTCAGAATAATATACGCTGCTAACTTGATTGAGGAATTACGTTAAGGGTTTAAAATAGCATTTAATTTTTTAAAATCTTAGCAACGAAGTAGAAATTTCAAGTCATTAATTGAGTTTGAAATCAGTGAGTGAATAGAATACATAAGTAAAATCTTGTTTTTAACTGCATCGTTTCAAATACGAGTTGAAGAGTAGTTTATGTGTAGCGGTTTGAAATGGAAAAAAAGTTGAAATAAAAAATATTACTTTATTTTAATTCTAAAATTATTCTCTGTTTTTCCTTTTTTGTTGCTGGATTAAGTTAGTTTTGATTTAAAACATAATAATAAAAGAAGCTGGATCATACCCGTAAAAGAACAAATTTTTGATCCACAAAGTTTAGAGCTAGTTAATCCTCTATAGTCTGGGTAGCGGTTTTTTACGGATTTTTTTTATCTTTGACGAGGGTTTTACATAAGATTTATTAATCCATTTACATATATTGAATGGATTTTAAGGAATTTTATGATAAAAATTTGAATAAAGTGGTATTAAAAAGCGATAAAAATGTATTTTTTAATTGAGTTCATGAAAAATAAATTTAATTAGTCACCATTGAGCATCTTAATCTATAGTTGTCCCAAGCAGAAGAAAACAGTCACTTAGTTCAAATGTAAACGTATCATCACTTTTCAAATGGGATTACTTTTCTCACTACAGCAATATACTGGGTTTAAAGTCACGTACATCAAAGTTTAACTGTCTGAAAAGTACCGGCTTTACTTTTTAAAATACCGTTGTTTATGCAGTATGTAAAAAGACTCTCATCTATCTCCGCAATTTTGTTCGGACCTCCTATTTGCTTCGATTCACCTTGTAGAAGGCTATGATTGGATGCCCCCTTTTGCTGTGGGCCTTTGACTTCACGCTACTGGTCTACTGTAGTAGGTAGGTTTTTCACCTGGATTATATAGAGCGTTCCAGATTGATCGTAGAAAACTCATTTATGGAAGGAAATCATTGCGTGCTTTGAATTCTATAATTAGTTTATGGCAGGTATTGCTTTTCGCGCAAAATCACTTATATCTACCGCCTGTAATCTGAGAGATTTCAATCGAGTTCTCGTTTCTTCCTCGGTGCTTACATCTTATGTTACAGCACTTGCAAAGTGTACTTATCTTGAAAATAATTCTTGAAACATAAATAAAAAATACTGATAATTAGAGTAAAAATTCTACCTGTAAATCGCAATCATCAAAGGAAGGGAAATTACCAAATGCTGCATTATGTTAGCAATAAACCAAGTATGCACCATACACTGAAATAAAAAGCAAAACTTTGTTTAGAAATTACAAGTTAATTTCAAAAGAACACTAAAAATATCTAATTGCGCTATAAAGAAGGTTAAAATGTAAATGTAAAAGTAAAGAGTAAGATATATTTGTTTTTTTAGGTAGGCCAAAAATTACTCTTTTCTTTTGAAATCGCTTTTGTTCTTGTTAGGATGTTTAAGTATAATAAAAATGGTGGAATGTAGTTTTTAAATGAGAAAATATTTTTTTTCTAAATGCATTTCATTCCGGGGAAAATATAGCACATTTTGATTAGAGTGAGTACAAAAATTATTTTTTTGATATTGTATAGGATTAGTTTTTTGATATAGGTTTAGTAGAGGTCGTCCTTGTCCAACCATTGAAGCGGACGACCGATGTATAATCCTACAGTCTAGAAGGCACAGACGGCTGACATCAGGATAAAACGCTTGGCCCTCACTGCAAAATACTAGACACCCCGATTTGCTTTACCGTGGTCAGGAGACTAAACAAGGGTGGTCTATTTGCATGACGGCCAGTAAGGTGTTTTCCATTAACGCCAGTCCACCGGAGATGCCATTCAATGTTGTGACAGAAACACTACAACTAGGCAGATGCACAATGGGGTCGAGTTCATCTTCACGGACGATAATGCTACGCCTCATCGTACAGTGGCTGTCTCAGAACTGTTGGAGAGTGAAGAAATTGCGCCTGGAATGTCCGGTGAGGCTAATGGATTTTAATCCGATTGAACACGTGAGGGACACTCTAGGGAGACGCTTGGCAGCACGTCCCCAGCCGTCAGCAACAGTTCAGCAGCTGCAATTAGCACTGTAATAGGAATGGACAGTGATTTCTCAAGAGCTTCTTAGTAACCTAGTCCTCAGCATGAGCAGACGCTGTCACTCCCGCATAGCAGTCAGATTTGATCAAGCCCCATATTAAAGGCGGAAATTTCCCTGACAATCCCGTTTTAAACCTATATTTCAATAAAGTTCCTTCTTGTTACTGTGGAAAACATTTTTGCAACTTATTTACTTTCCCATTTTCACATTTTTAGGATCCTATCGCATGATTTTTTTATCGATTTTCAACCCTGCTGTTCACACTTGCATTTGAAAAACCAACCTCGAACTTAATTTTCGGACATCAGAGTTGTAGTAAGATACAGGGAAATTGCTATTATTAGGAAAAAAATAATGTTTGTTTTTTAATGAAATATTATCTTCGGCCTTAGCACCCACTTGAAATGTTCCAGGTGTAAAAAAATAAAAAAAAATAAATAAGTTGAAATAAATAAATACAAGCGCTTATCAGTTTTATTATTTATGCATAATACCAAGAAATTTGTTGTCAGAGACTGNTTTAAGTATAATAAAAATGGTGGAATGTAGTTTTTAAATGAGAAATATTTTTTTTTTCTAAATGCATTTCATTCCGGGGAAAATATAGCACATTTTGATTAGAGTGAGTACAAAAATTATTTTTTTGATATTGTATAGGTTTAGTTTTTTGATATAGGTTTAGTAGAGGTCGTCTTTGCCCAACCATTGAAACGGACGACCGATGTATAATCCTACAGTCTAGAAGGCACAGACGGCTGACATCAGGATAAAACGCTTGGCCCTCACAGCAAAATACTAGACACCCCGATATGCTTTGCCGTGGTCAGGAGACTAAACAAGGGTGGTCTATTTGCATGACGGCCAGTAAGGTGTTTTCCATTAACGCCAGTCCACCGGAGATGCCATTTAATGTTGTGCCAGAAACACAACTACTGGGCAGATGCATAATGGGGTCGAGTTAATCTTCACGGACGATAATGCTACACCTCATAGTACAGTGGCTGTCACAGAACTGTTGGAGAGTGAAGATATTGCACGCATGGAATGACCGGTGAGGCTCCTGGATTTTAATCCGATTGAACACGTGAGGGACACTTAGGGAGACGCTTGGCAGCACGTCCCCAGCTGCCAACAACAATTCAGCAATTGCGATTAGCACTGCAATAGGAATGGGCAGCGATTTCTCAAGAGCTTCTTAACAATCTGGTCCTCAGCATGAGCAGACGCTGTCAATTCTGCATATGCAGTCAGATTTAATCAAACTCCATACTAGAGGCTGGAATTTCCTTGACAATCCCGTGTAACATTGACATTTTGGTCATTTGTACAATTGCGTTTTAAACCTATATTTCAATAAAGTTCCTTATTGTTACTGTGGAAAACTTTCCCATTTTCACATTTTTAGAATCCTATAGCATGATTTTTTATCGATTTTCAACCCTGCTGTTCACACTTGCATTTGAAAAACCATCCTCGAACTCAATTTTCGGACATCAGTGTTGTAGTAAGATAGAGGGAAATTGCTATTATTAGGAAAAAAATAATGTTTGTTTTTTAATGAAATATTACCTTCGGCCTTAGCACCCACTTGAAATGTTCCAGATGTAAAAAAATAAAATAAATAAACAAGTTGAAATAAATAAATGCAAGCGCTTATCAGTTTTATTATTTATGCATAATACCAAGAAATTTGTTGTCAGAGACTGATTTACTAACCATTAAGAATAATAATGTATTAGTTTGTAAGCAATATATGTTCGAAATAGAATGCTATAACATTCCAATACCCAAAAGTTATTTGAAGAAACTTTTAATTTTTGAATGAGAAAATAGGTGTAAAAGGAATGATTTCTTAGGACAGGTCGGCGTCAGTTTGAAACGAACGCTTACCTCTGATTGTTCAATTAGTGAGTTTGACAACATACGTCATCGAGCGCTCTGCTTAAACGACAACTGCCGTCCAAATCAACTGCAGTTGGATTACAACGTGACGTTAACGATAGAAGCAACGGCGGACAACTGCCAACAGAACATTGAAATCAGCCAAATTTTTGATTTTAACATTAAACATAGCTTCTTCTTCCTCTTCTTCATTCAGCTAAGCTATAATGTGTTTTTCCTTAGACAAAGTCATTATTTGTTCTCTAAAACACTGGTCGACGATAACCACCTCATATATATATATACATATATAAATGAGTGTGTTACTGTCTGTCTGTCCTTTATAGACTCCTAAACCAACCAACCAAATGCTATGAAACTTGGCATACAGATAGGTCACTGTCGACATTAGAATATTCTGCGAAAAGCTGTTCCAGCTGCATGAACGAAAATCGAAATGCAATTTTTAGATTGATTAAAAGTTAACCATTGTTTAAAATTTTGCTCTGAACGATTCAGTTTTCAAGTATCTTGAAGATAACAACAGTGATAATTTCTACCTTATAGCTCTATTCATTTAGAAAAGTAAATTACATATACTTTAATATTTAACTATAATTCGCGCAAGATTCTTTACGCAAGGTGAGCACAAGCACGTAAAATCAACGAGAATAGATTTCTTAATTATTGGTCGTATCACGGATTTAGTATTGTGAAAACTATTTAATAAAAATAAAGGCAAAAGCAAATTTCACGTTTTATATAATTACTAGGAGGCTTCGCCCCCTGCTCGCTNTAATAAAAATAAAGGCAAAAGCAAATTTCACGTTTTATATAATTATTTATATTTAGTATGCAATTTTAGGTTAGTGCAGTTAAATATAGTTTTTTAAGTTTTCATTGCTGACAGTTATCATTTGAAAACTATTAGATTGTTTATTATTACAAAGTTTTCGAATTCACATTCATTTTATTTATTTCATTTAAAAAATAGATTTTTGTTTTGAATTTTACCATTTTTATATTTTTTATTTATGACATTTTTATTGCTCTTTTTATTATTTGAAATATATATGTGAATTTTCGATTTAGCAAATTTGCGACCACTGTCAACTTTTACATTTCTTTTTGCTTGAGAGAGAATATTTGCAAAAACATACCACCTAAACGAATCGCTCTTAGTCGATCGACATATCAAGCACGCAAAAAGAGGACACCCGAGTTTCAGAAACATCGGAGGAACGGGAAAAAAAAACTTGAAACTAATTGAGAAAACAATGTTTTAGCCCGTTCCTTAGAAACGTCTGAGCAACAGGAAAGAAGACTGTTAACGAATCAATTACGGACTACTCAAGCCCGATCGTTGGAAACATCAGAGTAACGGGAAAGAAGACTGTTCACAAATCAACTGCGCACTATTCAAGTACTAACCGGATTTATTTACTATATTTACATGCAATCCTGCTTGGGATGAAATTAAGAGCTTTTGTTACCAGGACAATCATCATCGGATCGTCAGGATATTACAGCACGTGTGTTCAAACAAAGATTGAAATCTTTACTTGATTTCATTGTGAAGCGTCATGTTTTTGGAGAGACACGGTGTTGGAATGGCAAAAAAGAGGATTGCCACATGCACACATTCTGATTTGGCTTATTGAAAAAAATCACACCATGTCAAATTGGTCAGCTCATATCAGCAGAAATACCTGAAGTCGCCATTGATCCAAACTTATTTCATATCATCATCCAAAATATGCTTCATAGTTCCTGGCATCACCATACATGTCTGTTTTAAAACGGACTAACGATATCCTAGAGAATTAAGTGCTGAAACTATCACTGGTTTTTTTCTCCATTAAATAAAATTCTCATTTCAAATCATAATTGCAAATATCATTTACACACTTAAATACAAAATTAAAATTCAAACTGAAAGCGTTGCAACGTTCGCAGGGTAAAGCTAGTTTAAAATAAATATTTGTATACGTTATTAACGCATGCGCAATGCGAGATAATGTCTGCGCTGGACCGACTGCTCCCGATGAGCTAACAAAACAGTATTTTGTTGGCGTCAGGGTAATATCAACTTAACGCTGACGCCCAGATATGGCGCTTGTCTTAAGAAACCAGGCCTTTTAAGAAGAAAAATGCGGACATAATGAATCCACATTCCTTTGGTACTCATAAATCTTTTCCGTAGCTTTTATCGAATTGCACGAAACGTTGAGTTGACTGGCACGGTCATATATTTTCTTTATTAAATACAAAGGATTTAAATGTGCAGAAGTGCACATAGAAATAAACTTATAGTTCGCTTCAAAAATAATTGTCAAAGGGTTATCTAACATACCAGCGAATAAGGTTAAAGTGCCCTTATCATTGAAAATTAAATAATAACCAAATGAATACATGATCACGCTGTAATACAAATTTGTAATGGACGACAATTTAAATCACACAAACATTGGAAAGTTATTGGCATTCTTCTAACGCTTGTCGTTGTCACGTTAATTTGATAAATCAGCACCCTAATTACTCCTAATTACTCAATTCTGCGTGATTGCCATTTGCAGACTCATACATAAATTCGTATCTGATTTCTTTGCATTCGAATATTGCTGCGTATCTGGCTATAAATCGTGACACTACACCTAGTTTTTCAATAAACCAGTCTCCAGAATCTGCTGATGCCTCCGATGATTTTTATTCCTCATAAATAACTCTTTCTAACAAGAACAGCAGTTTTGAAAGCAGCAATTTTTAAAAAAAAAATGTGTTTCTCGGCCCACCGTCTCGTTTACTCACGATTTCATTCAAGGCATCATAATTTTGAATTTGCATCACATTTTTCCAACCATTTTGGTAACAATTTTCAAATTCTGATTCCCAAGAAGATTTCCATATCGGACCCGAACTCAATATCGGCAGGATTAGAAAAAGTAGCGCTGCTGCAGCTATTTGAAGATTCAACCTGCAAAATAAATACAAATAAAATAAAATAAATAACTAAATAAAATATAAATATTTGTTTTATCAAACTTATTGAATACAAAATTCAAGTCCAGTGACACTTAATGAAAAAATAAAACATTTTTAAATGAGATTTCTAAAAATGTATATTTTTCTCACAATATTAAAGGAAAGTAAGCAGCAACGCCACTGTTTTTTATGTGATTAGCTTTGTGTTACATTTTGTTTTGTTATGAAAAAACTATAAGACTTCTAAACTTGAAATTACGTTGATTTGTAAAAAAATGAATAGGGTGCATGATGAAAAAAAAATTGACATTCGAGATACATCAACTAATAAACTGTTAAAATTGAGATAAAAAAGTTCAGGTGGGCTGCTTTGCAGGCCACAGAAACCAAACTACTGAATTGGATTTTGATGTCTTGAAAGAGATATTTTTATTTATGAACTTGAATTTTTTCTATATTCTAATTTGTTTGGAAGTTGTTGCAGTTTTAAGTGATATTTCGCGAACATTTTATACATTTTTTATTTGACGTTACATTTAGATTTTTTACACGAAATTGAAAAACTTAGAAACTTGAAATTGCAAAACTTTATAGAAAAATGCACATAGAAAATGTACAACAAAAATGTAATGTTCAATAATTATTAAATGTTAAACTTGAAATAAAAAAAATACCATGTGAACCTCTTTTCATTCCTCAGAAAAGCCACTACAAAGTTAAAATTTGAGATGTGGAAAGGGCCATTTTCATTTATGAACTTAAGACGAGCTTTATTGAACTATTTGTTCTAAATTATATAATGTTATATTAGTACTAATTTGTTCAAAAGTTATCGCAATTTTTGGTGATATTCCTTCCTTTTGTTTTGTTTTAAATAATAAATATTCATTCATTATTGAAGAAAAATTTAGCTCTCACGTGATCTTCATTTCATAAGGTTCCTTGACTTCAAATAAAAAGTAACAAAAGAAAAATGAATAAATATAGAAAAAAGAATAAGAGAGGGAAAGTTTACATGTGGCCAGTTATGAATCTTAAGATTGTTATCGGAATTTTTAAAAATATAAAAGGTATACAAACTATAAAGAAGAAAATTGCTCAAGAGGTATAAAAGCTGTTTTCAATTTGAATTCCTATATGATATTATGTGACGTGATAAATAGATAATAATTAAATTATTTCTCATCATTAATACAGAATCTATTAATAAGCTTAAACAAAGTATACTTGATTATTATTCAGCACAGGTGATTACCTATCTGATCATTCAATACGATTAACATATTAACAAAATGCACTTACATAATATTATAATAATTATGTAAAGTAATGAGGGGGAAAACTAACATGAATTAAACTAACATGAGCAATCGAATAATGAAATAAAACTAAATTGCGAAAATAAACTATTTATTAAAAACTTTAAAAGAAAAAAAAACTTAGAGCATACTTGAACTTCTAAAATAGTTGGGAAAAGGAACTATGCGCTCTGAAGCTCGCATAAAAGCTAAAAATAATAAAAATAAAATGAAACCTTGAAGAATTCGACGATTGAATTCTAAGGTAAACACGTTATGCAAAATCGCTAATCCAACTGACAAGCAGACAAAATATTCCAGTTAGCAAGAGTTTCAGAGAGCAAGTGTTACAGCGCAGCAAATAACAAGAAAGAAAAGATTTCTTCTAACAAGTTATTGTTAAATTATTCATCTACGAATAAGCAAATAATTATATGAAAAGCTTGTGTGGCTTTTTTTAATAACTTCAGAACTATTTGCGCTATCGTCTTGAAATTTGGACAACGGCTGCAAAGAGTAAATATAATTCCTGAACCTAAAATTCGTTTGAAATGCTTGTTTATTCGGTAGAGTCGTTTGAAAAATGAAAATAGCCGTACAAACACTGGTGCGAATGATGATTCATTAGTTTTGGTAAAGAGTATTAACTGAAATAAGAAAAAGATACGTACTAAAAAAATCAAAATCAAAATGGGAAATGTTGCTATTTCGTTTAGGAGATGCGTAACGAAACGCTTTACTATTGTTGACACCAATGTTTAATTAATATTAGTAATGTGTAATAGTTAAAATAAAAAAATAAGTATCTGCTAAACAGTACAGTATGGGAGAAAACGAACTTTATAGTTCAGAGAAATCATCAAAAATCGCCATGATAGTATTGTCGTCAATGGTGCTCACTTAATTTTGGTTTTATGGTAATTGGCACGCTTGTAATATATACCAAGTATATTAATACAGGTACAAAGTATTATATAAGTGTATATTGAACCTATTAGAAGTGCATTAATACTGTATAGTTTTAATATAGATACTGGGGCAATAGGATTTATCGACCGCCAAATATCGGGGGAAATTGTTTGCTTGCAATTAATTTTGAAAATCAAAAGTTTGCCTCGAGAATCAGAATTATTCCATATAATATTGAATACACTTAAATCTTTATTTTGATGGGATGAATTTCTAAAGTCGTGTTTTGATTATTATAATAACATAAAGTTACTGAAGGGCACCAAATAATAATTAAAAGAAAAAGGAATTATTTCAGGTTCATTAATCGTGTCGGTATATATCTTTTAGTTTTGTGCTTGATTTTAATTAGTACTGATTTATTGATTATCTTATTTTTTCACCCGTGCACAGAACGGGTATTCAGAGGAAATATTTTATAAAAAAATTTTTTTTTGTATCTTCTTATGAATGAAAAAGCAACGATAAATGAGAAGTAACCACGGGAATAGGAGAGCGTTGCGATTTGGGGATTTAATTAATCATTTTAAAATAACGGTCAAAAATAGTAAATTACTAAAGAAGGAAAGAAGTCAGGTAACATATTTGCTACTCTTTTAAGAACAGTGAAATATGTGAAAAAATGTGTCAGTATTCTCCTTGAACCATTACATATGGCATCTTAAGCTGAACTAAATTACTGATATATTTCAAACGGAATGATGGAAGCAAGCTGTGCCTGCCGTTTGTGAAATACTAATTTATTTAAAATGATATATCATTCATTCAAGATAAGTTCATATACCTACATGACTTAATATTGATAAATATTCATGTTCAATTTACATACCTGAAATACCTGTATACAACTATTCCAAAAACATTCAAACGTCCTTTTGATTGCTCAATTGCTTGCCATGCTAGATAGCTAAGCAAAAAGGCACTAAAATATAATGGAAAAGTGTTAATCCCAATTGAAATTTACATATATTGTTCTACCACTTTATTTTTGAATTGAAATTAAATATTTTTTACTTAAGAAGTAAAGATTAAAAAGTATTTTTACAGATGCTATCTCTGCACTGATCCATCCAGATGTTGCAATAATAGCTCAGGAGTTGTATACAATTTTGAAGCGCTTTATATTTTTTACAAATTATACATTGAAACAATGGAATTGAAAATTACGAAACCTAACAATGTCGCAAACCTCGTGATTGTTATCTAATCTAATCTCTATTATCATCTCATGACCTGAAATTTGTTTNTAAATAATAACCAAATGAATACATGATCACGCTGTAATACAAATTTGTAATGAACGACAATTTAAATCACACAAACATTGGAAAGTTATTGGCATTCTTCTAACGCTTGTCGTTGTCACGTTAATTTGATAAATCAGCACCCTAATTACTCCTAATTACTCAATTCTGCGTGATTGCCATTTGCAGACTCATACATAAATTCGTATCTGATTTCTTTGCATTCGAATATTGCTGCGTATCTGGCTATAAATCGTGACACTACACCTAGTTTTTCAATAAACCAGTCTCCAGAATCTGCTGATGCCTCCGATGATTTTTATTCCTCATAAATAACTCTTTCTAACAAGAACAGCAGTTTTGAAGGCAGCAATTTTTAAAAAAAAATGTGTTTCTCGGCCTACCGTCTCGTTTACTCACGATTTCATTCAAGGCATCATAATTTTGAATTTGCATCACATTTTTCCAACCATTGTGGTAACAATTTTCAAGTTCTGATTCCCAAGAAGATTTCCAAATCGGACCCGAACTCAATATCGGCATGATTAGATAAAGTAGCGCTGTTGCAGCTATTTGAAGATTTAACCTGCAAAATAAATACAAATAAAATAAAATAAATAACTAAATAAAATATAAATATTTGTTTTATCAAACTTATTGAATTCAAAATTCAAATCCAGTGACACTTAATGAAAAAAAAAACATTTTTAAATGAAATTTCTAAAAATGTATAATTTTCTCACAATATTAAAGGAAAGTAAGCACCAACGCCACTGTTTTTTATGTGATTAGCTTTGTGTTACATTTTGTTTTGTTATGAAAAACTATAAGACTTCTAAACTTGAAATTACGTTGATTCGTTAAAAAATGAATAGGGTGCATGATAAAAAAAATTGACATTCGAGATACATCAACTAATAAACTGTTAAAATTGAGATAAAAAAGTTCAGGTTGGCTACTTTGCAGGCCACAGAAACCAAACTACTGAATTGAATTTTGATATCTTGAAAGAGATATTTTTATTTATGAACTTGAATTTTTTTCTATATTCTAATTTGTTTGGAAGTTGTTGCAGTTTTAAGTGCCATTTCGCGAACATTTTATACATTTTTTATTTGACGTTACATTTAGATTTTTTACACAAAATTGAAAAACTTAGAAACTTGAAATTGCAAAACTTTATAGAAAAATTCACATAGAAAATGTACAACAAAAATGTAATGTTCAATAATTATTAAATGTTAAACTTGTAGTAAAAAATATACCACGTGAACCTCTTTTCAGTCCTCAGAAAAGCCACAACAAAGTTAAAATTGGAGATGTGGAAAGGGCCATTTTCATTTATGAACTTAAGACGAGCTTTATTGAACTATTTGTTCTAAATTATATAATGTTATATTAGTACTGATTTGTTCAAAAGTTATCGCAATTTTTAGTGATATTCCTTCCTTTTGGAACTATGCGCTCTGAAGCTCGCATAAAAGCTAAAATAATAAAAATAAAATGAAACCTTGAAGAATTTGACGATTGAATTCTAAGGTAAACACGTTATGCGAAATCGCTAATCCAACTGACAAGCAGACAAAATATTCCAGTTAGCAAGAGTTTCAGAGAGCAAGTGTTACAGCGCAGCAAATAACAAGTAAGAAAAGATTTCCTCTAACAAGTTATTGTTAAATTATTCATCCATGGCTAAACAAATAATAATATGACAAGCTCGTGTGTTTTTTTTTAATAACTTCAGAACTATTTGCGCTATCGTCTTGAAATTTGGACAACGGCTGCAAAGAGCAAATTTCATTCCTGAACCTAAAATTCGTTTGAAATGCTTGTTTACTCGGTAGAGTCATTTGAAAAATGAAAATAGCCGTACAAACACTGGTGCGAATGATGATTCATTAGTTTTGGTAAAGAGTATTAACTGAAATAAGAAAAAGATACGTACTAAAGAAATCAAAATCAAAATGGGAAATGTTGCTATTTCGTTTAGGAGATGCGTAACGATACGCCTTACTATTGTTGACACCAATGTTTAATTAATATTTGTAATGTGTATTGATTAAAATAAAAAGATAAGTATCTGCTACACAGTACAGTAAGGGAGAAAACGAACTTTATCGTTCAGAGAAATCATTAAAAATCGCCATGATAGTATTGTCGTCAATGGTGCTCACTTAATTTTGGTTTTATAGTAATTGGCACGATTATAATATATACCAAGTATATTAATACAGGTACAAAGTATTATATAAGTGTACATTGAACCTATTAGAAGTGCATTAATACTGTATAGTTTTAATATAGATACTGTGGAAGTAGGATTTAACGACCGCTAAATATCGGGGGAAATTGTTTGATTGCGGTTTTGAAAACCAAATGTTTGCCATGAAAAACAGAATTATGCCAAATAATACTGAATACACTTAAATCTTTGTTTTGATGGGCTGAACTTCTAAAGTCTTGCTTTGATTATTATAATAACATAAAGTTGCTGAAGGGCACCAAATAATAATTAAAAGAAAAAGGAATTATTTCAGGTTCATTAATCGTGTCGGTATATATCTTTTAGTTTTGTGCTTGATTTTAATTAGTGCTGATTTATTGATTATCTTCTTTTTTCACCCGTACACAGAACGGGTATTCAAATGAAATATTTTATATTAAAAATTTTTTTTGTATCTTTTTATGAATGAAAAAGCAACGATAAATGAGAAGTAACCACGGGAATTGGAGAGCGTTGCGATTTGGGGATTTAATTAATCATTTTAAAATAACGGTCAAAAATAGTAAATTACTAAAGAAGGAAAGAAGTCAGGTAACATATTTGCTACTCTTTTAAGAACAGTGAAATATGTGAAAAAATGTGTCAGTATTCTCCTCGAACTAAATTACTGATGTATTTCAAACGGAATGATGGAAGCAAGCTGTGCCAGCCGTTTGCGAAATACTAATTTATTTAAAATGATATATCATTCATTCAAGATAAGTTCATATACCTACATGACTTAATATTGATAAATATTCATGTTCAATTTACATACCTGCAATACCTGTCTATAACTATTGCAAAAACATTCAAACGTCCTTTTGATTGCTCAATTGCTTGCCATGCTTGATAGCTAAGCAAAAAGGCACTAAAATATAATGGAAATGTGTTAATCCCAATTGAAATTTACATATATAGTTCTATCAGTTTATTTTTGAATTGAAATTAAATATTTTTTATTTAAGAAGTTAAGATTAAAAAGTATTTTTACAGATGCTATCTCTGCACTGATCCATCCAGATGTTGCAATAATAGCTCAGGAGTTGTATACAATTTTGAAGCGGTTTATATTTTCAACAAATTATACAGTGAAACAATGGAATTGAAAATTACGAAACCTAACAATGTCGCAAACCTCGTGATTGTTATCTAATCTAATCTCTATTATCATCTCATGACCTGAAATTTGTTTGAATTTTATATTCATATTTGTAAAAATAATATTGAATACATTGAAAAAATAATTTGACAGTAAATCAGACCAAATAATGTTTATCGTTAATGTTAAGCGTTTTTTGCTTATTCCGACTATAAGTAATTATTTTATTTAAAGGTTCGAATTCCGTGAAAATATTTAATCCTTTTATGTGCGACTAACGTTTTTTTTTTTACTTTGCCATATAAAAATATGTGATGCGTATTTGTTTTATTTTTTTAAGAAAAATGAAATATTAATTAATCGAAAAGTTTTCACGAAAATAATTGACCTTTGAAAAAAAAAACAACCAAAAATGAGAATAATCTATTTGTCAATATGATTAAGATAAAGAGACTTGATTTCAGACTTATCAATGCAATAAAATATCGCTTAAATTGAATAATGTTAAAGTCGATAAATTTTAAAGTAGATGTTTAAAGTCGGCTATTTCAGTTAAAATAGAAAATGAATGTTTTGGCCTTTTTCAATTTAATTAAAAATTCACAAATCTTCAATTTAATTAAAACCTTGATTAAATAAATTCAGTATGATGTAAAATGGTTTTCTTAAACAAATGAAAATATTTACAAGAAAGATGAAGAGAATAAGATTTTTGTAGATACTTCCTTAAGCAATACAATATCTAAAATTATATAACACACAAGCATATACTATCTAACATTTATTATACTTAATTTTAAAGCATCACTATTTAAAACTTGGATATCCATGTATTTCGACGGATGTGGTACTAAGGTCTGGGGATGAATCTATCGGTATAGATTGGAACCCTTATTTAAACCTTGTGGTAATCTCAATACCGACAATTATTGCACAATTTTGTTCGACAGTGTGTTCGTTAACTTTGCTGGTTTTGCCAATGTTTCTTCCATAACGATAACGCTAGCTGCCATTTTACAAAGTACAACATGGATTGGTAAGGTGATAACGGGATTAACTAAATAAACTGGCCTGTTAAGAGTCTCAATACTTAAGGGCACTCAGATTGTCTTTCCAAAAAGAACTTTTTTTAAATGGTTTATTACAAAAAAACCTTTCCTTAATTGTCTTCGTTCTGTACTTTGGTTCAGCAGAAAATTGTTCTCTGATGCTTATGAATTTGATTGTCCTTTTGCGCTGAAATGTTGAGGTTGTAATCGTCTCTAGTGGAGACACACCCATACAATGTAAGTGAATCAATTATTCCTTTACAGTTGATTAAACTCTTGTTGCAAGATAGTGCACACAGAATGTCCGAAAAGTATGGAAACGGTTTAAATATTTCGAGAAATACGCAATATGAGTGTCATACATTTTCCAAAGCTCTATTCAATGATATTGAACTTAACGCACAATCTCACTCCCTAGATGTTGTGTGGGTTGCAATTTTGGAATTTTGAGTAAAAATTACTGCTTTTTTAATTGCAGATTTGGATTTTCCAGAAGAAAATACTTACACTTAACTTAAATGTTTGTATGACGATACCATTGCCAGAAATAAAAATGAGGTGCAAATCGCTTGGGAAATGCATGAAAGAAAGAGATGGGTATATTTTTTTTTAAAAAAATGACTAATGACTCCTGCAGAAGTGAAGCGTAGTTAAATGTTGTAAATTAGCTTTGCTTTCTTATATTAATTCACTTGAAATTGGTACGATTTTAATGATGTTACTCGTCTGTAGGTCTGATCTGACTCGAATTTCTTGAAATAGCTGTTTTTAACAATTAGTAACAAATTTCTTTTATTGTTTTGTTGATTGTAGATAGACCTGTGGATCAAAATACAAACACTTATAAGTCAACTTAAGGTATTTTTACTGGAAAATCTAAATTTACAAAAATTTTTTTTAAATTTAATCTTTTGAAGTTGCATCCTCTCTTCCTCTACAGCTTAAATTTGCAAGTTCGGGTTTAGCATCATAGTATACATCTTTCTAAAATATTTGCCGCATACATTTTTTGATTTTTGATCCAATATTTCTGGAAATATTAGACTAAGTCCATACTTTTCGGACACCCAGTATAATAATAAGTAAATACTAATTGAAATGCAAGAAGGGATAACAATATAGTAAAGAATACCATACATGCTATGTACCTGAGAGCAAAGAAGCAATCCACAAAAATTACCCCATTATTTTCCACAATGGGATCCAAAACTTCATATATAAAATGAAAATTCTCTATGAAAACAAAAATAAATTATTTTTGAAATAATATTACACAGATATTTTGAAAAGAACATGTTTGATTCAGCATTGATCATAGGAAAATGATAAAGTACAGTATTAAAACTTATTCTAAAACCATTTTTGCAGCTATGTTTTTAAAACTTCTCATATCCCATCATTTTATTTCTTTTATTATTAATTTGTTCTTAACTACCTTCTAACACTGTAAAAAAAGCAATTTGAACGATATTTATGATATATAAAAGGAATAGGGGCGAAATCGCGTAAAATAAAAAGGCAAATAATTGATAAAGGAATGTGACAGATTTGTAATTCTTGTATTAAAATTTTTTCGCACTTTTTACTTATTTGCATGTTTGCTCATTAAACAAAGTCATGTGGTGCTACTAATTCTACTTTTTTTAATTTTTAGTCCGACTTCAAATTATCTCGTAATTACCTTTTTTGTTTATAATAATAATAAATCTTTTTCAAGGCTATTAGAAACTGTATGCATTTAGTTGTCGTCCTCATTGCCTATTTATAATTTAACTATATATTTATTATTGCTTATACGTATATTGTCAATGCATTTCATTGTATTTATAAGTTTATAAGAAAGCCTTTTCGTAGGTCATCATTCAAATTCTTATTTAATTTCATAAGACTTGGTGAATTGGCGCTTATTCCAAATCTTCCATTTCTTTACGTCCCCACACAATTCAGAATAATTATTATTTGTAAACTGTTTTAAATCCCTCTGAATTGGTATTGATTAGACTCCTTCACATTAGTTCTTCTATAAACTGTTTCCCTGTACTGACACAAATACATAATTTTTTTATTACTTATTGCCTTCAGATTTATCAAAGTACATTTTGAAAAGACAACCATCATTTATAAAAGAAAACATTTTTACGCACAGCTTTACAAAAGCTTATTAGTTGCTGTGAAAAGTTTCCGTAATCTTAATCATAATTCTCGAAAATACTGACTATTGGCACTAATATTCTTTACAATCATAGGTGTAACCTAAGTTATGTCTGTAGAAGTAGTAAATGACGAGTTGCGAGGGATTTATTTATTAAAAAGGGTTATTATTGATTTGTACTTATTTACGTTTTTGGTACTACTACTTTGTAACTATAAAGACAAGTTAAGCATTGAATTCAAAATATTTTTTAAGTTAAATCAAATTTGGGTAAATAGGACAAATAACTTAGAAGAAAAGTATAAATAAGTGCAAGTCAGAAAAAAGGGTATTTATAACACACAATAAGTTTTGTAATTTATGAACTATTCATCACATTGAAACGTGTTTGGGTTCCTTCTATTCAACGTAAAGAATGCATTGCAAACAATACTATATTTATTAAGATAGAAACTTCAAGTGTGTATATAAGCACAAGTCAAGCATTGAACGTTTTGTAAGTACTTATAGTTTTTATACCATTATAACTTTGAAATTATTCATTCTACCCTCGTACTTAATCTCATTCTATTTAGCGTAAAAATATATCTATTTTACTATATTTGTGTTGTTATCACTATTTAATTTTTATTTGACCTTTTTTTTTATTATTCTTCTTAAACCTATATGCGAAGTTTTGCAACTTTTCACCTTTACTTCGGTAGAAATTTTTTTTCTGATTGTCAAGTGTAAACCATATCTTTAGTGTACGTTATAAAATAATAATAGTTGTTTTTGAAACTTATTTTGAATTAAACTTTCCTATGACTTAAGTCATGACGTCTTTCCGAATTTGAAAATCGAAAGTTAACCTCTTCCTCAGCCAAACTGTTGAAAGTGAAATTTTTTTTTAGTTTAATAGTTCTTAGAAGATTTATAAGCACGTTTTTAAAATTTTTTTTTAGTAAAATAATCAATTTTAGACTTTGTTACCCAGTTTTTTTTTAAAAATATCGAAATATGTATAAATGCTAGGACATATCAAAAACTTTAACTGATTACTGATTTTGCTTTGTACGTTTTACTATGTTCAAACTCTCAACCATCTATTGTTTTTTTTTTATACAGAAAATTTTCATAATATAAAGCCTTTTCTAAAAAATTCTTTTGAACTGACGTAAATATTAATTCCTCTCCCCCATTATTTTCAACAACATAAGTTTAATATTTTTTTTCTTAGGATGGATTTGAAAAATGAACAATAATGTTCTTACTATAACGTATTTCTTTCCCTGGAGTCGGAAATAGAATAAGATGTGCCCACAAGATGAAGAAAGATAAAATCACCCGAAATCCTTGAGTGTAATTCAGAGACACTTGTTTGGAATTCTCTGTGAATAACTTTTCTGTATTAGTATAAAGAGAGAAAGCTTTCAGCAATCGCTTAGTAAAGCCTGTAAAAGAAGAATAAAAGTTCATTGTACAAACATGTAAAAAGTACATAGAAAGTAAGTAACAAATAGATTAATATTTAATTATCATGAACTTAAGCAAGAAACGAGGATCAGTTATTTCTAGTATAGTATATATTGTTTAAATATATTCGTAAGTATGAATTTTTAAATATATTCGTTGTTTAAATATATTCGTGTTGTTTAAATATATATCTCTTTTTATTCAACTTTATGTTCAACTTCACATTTTGTTTTGTTGAGTGAAAAATAAGTGACTTATGAAAAAAAATTTATATAAGAATTAATTAGATAATTAATAACCGTTTAGTTTAAAATTAAATAATTAGAGCTATTATACAGTCCACAGAAATATTAATTAAGAGTTGAAATTTAACTTGCTGAAAGGGTAATTGTTTTATAAAATAAGCCTGAGATTTATTTTAAAATTCTAATTTCTTTGAAAACTATTGAGTTTTTAAGTGTTTTTTCCGCAAATAATTTGTCAGTTTTTTGTTGTAACTTTGTGTTACATTTGGGTTTGCTACGCAAGAATTATAAAACTTGGAAATTGAAAATTACTAGGAGGAAAAATGTATAGGGAGTAGGATGGAGTAAAAAAAAATAACATTTCATAATTAGTTTCAGAATTTTAAATTTGTGTAATAAAGAAATACTCGGAGAACTCTGTGCAGCCCACAGATTTGAAATTTGTGTGGTGAAAAGGCCATTTTGATTTGTGAACTAGTGAGTTTTTTTTTTCAAGTTAAAATTTATCTTAAATTTATTAAAATTTTGAGGGCTCTTTTAGCAAATCTTTCAAACCTTTATTGCAAATTGTGTTATTTATTCTTGTTTTTAATGAATTTATTGAGAAATTTTCATGCTTTTTCCTAATTATTATCTAAAAATTCATGTATTAGACCATTAGAATCTTTTCTTAATACACTATAAACTGTTTATATTGATAGTTCACAATATTTTACAGAAAAAACATTAAAGTAAAAACTTACTTTCATCTGGATATTTCCTTTTACTCTCTTTCATTTTACGGTCACTTAAATCTAATATTGTACCACACATGCAAACAAATAACACTGTCCCAAAAAATATCCTAAGAAAAATATTACGTTTAATAAGGAATGAAATTTTTCTTCTATGATAAAATATGAGCATAATTAGTTTACGAAATACAGGCCCGAATATAAATTTCAGTTATATATTAATTTAAACATATGAATGATTATAGTACATATCAATCAAATAAGGGACATTGAAAAAATACATATGCATCAAGACTTTTATTAACCTTTCAACCTGTTCTTTTAAGACTGTTCTCTCCATATAAATCTTCAGTCTTCAAAGCGAGTGGTTTTTAAAAAAACAAAAAATAAAAACGAACATGAATAGAGGTATTAAATATTACTTTATTTAATAAATTATTTATATAGTGAAATTCAAAAATATTTAAGCGTTTTCAAATAAAACTGATTTTCATTTTCCCCCTCCCTTTTTAGTGATATTCATTCAGTGACTCCTTTCATTTTGCGATATTTCTGATTGAAAATTCACATGCCCCGAACATATTGAGCAATATAATTTTACAACAGCCTAAAATGCATTACATTATGCTTACATATCCTTACTATATTATATCCAGTTTGGATAACTCACATTGTAAAGAATTTTGAATGTCGATCGCCTCAAATACATTTTTCTATTCTTCAGAAAATATGTATTAAAGAAATGTATGAAAGTCTGTCATAAAAATATTTCTTTAAAGCTATTACAATTATCCAATTACATATTTTAAAAGCACTATTATTATACTTTCGTCATAAATTATTAGACAATAGTTTAAAGTTTGCTTACAAATCTACTTTAAAAATAAGAATATTTTTGCGAATTTTCACTAGGGTCCCTCCTTCAATATTTTGCTTTACTTTTTCTTGGATCTTATTTTATCATTAGTAATCTTTCTAAGGACTAGTTTGAAAAAAACACGTGCTGATCATCGAAATGATTTTAAAAAACAGATAACGGCTTAGAAAAGCTCATAATGATAAAAGTGATAATCAATTTGTTAAGTTAAAATACAATCAAGTATCTTCAAAATATAATACATAAATCAATTAAAATAGTATGTTTGACTTAACAAATTTTAAAAATCAATCTAGATTTCTTCTACTGTTCTACTTTTGTATATTAATAAGACATTCTTGGGCCAGAAATTTCTACATCTGGGTACAAATCGAAAGATCTATTGCCTTGATTTTCTGCTGTAATTGGACAGAAAGAAAAACAAAGATAGAGAAACATGCATGTTAAAAAAATCATTACCACCATAAATAACTTTTGATCTAAAGATTGGATATTCACGATCGGTCGAGAAATTCCTGAAAAATCAAATTTTAAACATAGAACTTTTTCAAAATTTGATTACTCAGAAACTATTTGTCTGATTTCGCTCAAATTTTGTATTTTACCATGTAAAATTATACTCTTCAAAATGATGCAAAAACTTGTACATCTTACAGATCAAATTTTTTTCGACCATTAATAAAAAATAATTAAAAATTATGAATATTTAGGAATGAATTTTATAACTGTAGGCAAAATTTTCAATTCGCTTAAAAAGCTCTTGAGATATAGCGAAATACGCAAAAAGTAAAATTACCATTAAGGGATCCAAATTTTGGACCACTTTCCTGATTTTCCACAGTGTGATTACCCCTATACTTTGGGAGTCATAAATTCAAATTCGCAAAATTTTTTTGTTATTCATAGAAAGAGCTCTTGTGTGTCTGATTTTTGTAGCTTAAAATATCGTCTGCACTAATTGTCATATCTGAAATCACCCTATCAAGGTATGGAATTGATGCTATCGTCCCAATACGTACATGGTATGCAATATCGTATATGTCAAATCATCTACAGTGCGCAAAATGAAAAATGGACTACCCTAAATTACATTTGTTCTAATGATTAGGTTTTCACGTTCTATGACTCGTTCACGGGAAGCAAGACGTTTTCGATGTCGAAAAAATGATTTTTTCAACCTTATCGACAAGCCATTTTTTCTTAATATTAAATACATTTTAAAACTTTAAACTTTACATTTATGACATCTACATATTAATATAATTCAATAACAATAAAAAGGAATTTAAAATGCTTATAAATTTAATTTTTATAAATATTTGAAAATTTAATGTAAATATAATTTTTTTTTAACCAGACATAGCTTTCGGTACGCTCAAAAAATTTTCTACATGAAATATGAACAAAAAATTGGCATACACTCANTTTTTATATAAGAATTAATTAGATAATTAATAACCGTTTAGTTTAAAATTAAATAATTAGAGCTATTATACAGTCCACAGAAATATTAATTAAGAGTTGAAATTTAACTTGCTGAAAGGGTAATTGTTTTATAAAATAAGCCTGAGATTTATTTTAAAATTCTAATTTCTTTGAAAACTATTGAGTTTTTAAGTGTTTTTTCCGCAAATAATTTGTCAGTTTTTTGTTGTAACTTTGTGTTACATTTGGGTTTGCTACGCAAGAATTATAAAACTTGGAAATTGAAAATTACTAGGAGGAAAAATGTATAGGGAGTAGGGTGGAGTAAAAAAAAATAACATTTCATAATTAGTTTCAGAATTTTAAATTTGTGTAATAAAGAAATACTCGGAGAACTCTGTGCAGCCCACAGATTTGAAATTTGTGTGGTGAAAAGGCCATTTTGATTTGTGAACTAGTGATTTTTTTTTTCAAGTTAAAATTTATCTTAAATTTATTAAAATTTTGAGGGCTCTTTTAGCAAATCTTTCAAACCTTTATTGCAAATTGTGTTATTTATTCTTGTTTTTAATGAATTTATTGAGAAATTTTCATGCTTTTTCCTAATTATTATCTAAAAATTCATGTATTAGACCATTAGAATCTTTTCTTAATACACTATAAACTGTTTATATTGATAGTTCACAATATTTTACAGAAAAAACATTAAAGTAAAAACTTACTTTCATCTGGATATTTCCTTTTACTCTCTTTCATTTTACGGTCACTTAAATCTAATATTGTACCACACATGCAAGCAAATAACACTGTCCCAAAAAATATCCTAAGAAAAGTATTACGTTTAATAAGGAATGAAATTTTTCTTCTATGATAAAATATGAGCATAATTAGTTTACGAAATACAGGCCCGAACATAAATTTCAATTATATATTAATGAAAACATATGAATGATTATAGTATATATCAATCAAATAAAGGACATTGAAAAAATACATATGCATCAAGACTTTTATTAACCCTTCAACCTGTTCTTTTAAGACTGTTCTTTCCATATAAATCTTCAGTCTTCAAAGCGAGTGATTTTTAAAAAAACAAAAAATAAAAACGAACATGAATAGAGGTAATAAATATTACTTTATTTAATAAATTATTTATATAGTGAAATTCAAAAATATTTAAGCGTTTTCAAATAAAACTGAATTTCATTTCCCCCCTCCCTTTTTAGTGACATTTTTTTCATTTTGCGATATTTCTGATTGAAAATTCACATGCCCCGAACATATTAAGCAATATAATTTTACAACAGCCTAAAATGCATTACATTATGCTTACATATCCTTACTATTATATCCAGTTTGGATAACTCACATTGTAAGGAATTTTGAATGTCTTTCGCTTCAAATACATTTTTCTATTCTTCAGAAAATATGCATTAAAGAAATATATGAAAGTCTGTCATAAAAATATTTCCTTAAAATTATGAAAATTATCGAATTACATATTTTAAAGGCACTATTATTATACTTTCGTCATAAATTATTAGACAATAGTTTAAAGTTTGCTTACAAATCTACTTTAAAAATAAGAATATTTTTGCGAATTTTCACTAGGGTCCCTCCTTCAATATTATGTTTTACTTTTTCTTAGTTCTTATTTTATCATTAGTAATCTTTCTAAGGACTAGTTTGAAAAAAACACGTATTGATCATCGAAATGATTTTAAAAAACAGATAACGGCTTAGAAAAGCTCATAATGATAAAAGTGATAGTCAATTTGTTAACTTAAAATACAATCAAGTATCTTCAAAATATAATACATAAATCAATTTAAATAGTATATTTGACTTAACAAATTTTAAAAATCAATCTAGTTTTCTTCAACTGTTCTACTTTTGTAAATTAATAAGACATTCTTGGGCTAGAAATTTCTACATCTGGGTACAAATCGAAAGATCTATTGCCTTGATTTTCTGCTGTAATTGGACAGAAAGAAAAACAAAGATAGAGAAACATGCATGTTAAAAAAATCATTACCACCACAAATAACTTTTGATCTAAAGATTGGATTTTCACGATCGGTCGAGAAATTCCTGAAAAATCAAATTTTAAACATAGAACTTTTTCAAAATTTGATTACTCAGAAACTATTTGTCTGATTTTGCTCAAATTTTGTATTTTACCATGTAAAATTATACTCTTCAAAATGATGCAAAAACTTGTACACCTTACAGATCAAATTTTTTTCGACCATTAATAAAAAATAATTAAAAATTATGAGTATTTAGGAATGAATTTTATAACTGTAGGCAAAATTTTCAATTCGCTTAAAAAGCTCTTGAGATATAGCGAAATACGCAAAAAGTAAAATTACCATTAAGGGATCCAAACTTTGGTCCACTTTCCTGATTTTCCACAGTGTGATTACCCCTATACTTTGGGAGTCATAAATTCAAATTCGCAAAAATTTTTTGTTATTCATAGAAAGAGCACTTGTGTGTCTGATTATTGTAGCTTAAAATATCGTCTGCACTAGTTAATTGGCATATCTGAAATCACCCTATCGCACCATTAAGAACGAGTCATAGAACGTGAAAACCCAATCATTAGAACAAATGTAATTTAGGGTAGTCCATTTTTCATTTTGCGCACTGTAGATGATTTGACATATACGATATTGCATACCATCTACGTATTGGGACGATAGCATCAATTCCATACGTTGATTGCACTGTTCAATTCTTCCATACACTGAATGGGCCTACCATTGAAATGGGGAATGAGATTTTAAAAAAAATAGATCATTCCATGACATTCACTCTATCATTATAAAGCTATCTCAGTAGATGTTTTACAATGAGAAGGGAATCGTTGCCCTCGTTTAAAATCAAAACTAGATCCACCAAATTCTCTGAGCAAATGTTAGAAAAATTGTTTGTAGCCTTTTCTGGTCATTGACAGGCTTCAAACGTGCTGGAGGAAATACCACATGAAGTTTTCCCCAATAGTCAAATTCTCCTCGCATTATTAATGGTCCTTTGCATTGCTGTCCATTGGAGAATATTTCTTTAGTTCTCTTCTATTGTTTTGCTTTTCATAACCTACAAACTATTTGCAATATGAAGGTAGGGAAAAGTAGTCCGCGTTTAAAGCTACCCGCAATCAAAAGAAAGCAATCGGGATGGAACAGACGAGTTTGCGTTCTTGATTGGCAAAATATGAGAAAATAAGAGGATTTCTTAATTAGCTTTTCCTACTGATTACATATAGGTAATCAAATGATAAACGATACAAGAAGTCCATTTACTGCTATCTGCACTGATAATTCTTGGTCTCAGTTGTATTGCCTGTTATAATTTTCACAAGTACGATTTTTTGGATAATAAGATGCATGTCATGGAATGATCCACTTTTTCCCCGGATCTCAATCCACGAGAAGGTATGATAGGTATCCTCAGCAGCAGAGCTGTAGCCAGGAATGTTTTTCGGCGTAGGAGGTTTAAGGTAGAACTAAATCTATTATTATAAGTATTTATTAATTTAAAAATCGTAAAATTAAAACAACCAATGTAACACAATTGTTAAGTACTATTTAATATAATTAGTTATAAATAAAAGAACCAATATTTGTAATTAAAAATTAATTTATTTTAAGTGAAAATGAATTTACTTATACTGAAAATAACTTTAATGCACCTGCAATGTTAAGACATAATAGACCTGAAATGTAAAGTTTTATAAATCCTCATTTCAATTTTAAAAGCTCTCGTAACTTCAGTAGCTCAATCAATTAACAAACTACAATTCTTTAAACAAAAATCATCAGATTGATACTCTGTTTTAAAACCACTCTTTGCTAAAATTTAAATATAGTCGCAACAAATGTGAAAGTAACAAATTTAAGTACTGAAATTTTATTATATAAAGATTTCTATTTTATTACCCCCTCTAATCAAAGTAGATGTAAAAAATATAATAGAACAGAAATATAACTGAAACAAAAAATATAACAGAATGGGGAAAATACAACAGAGCAAAAGAGCTGCTCAATTTTTATATTATTTCGCTTATTTATTATTATTTTTAGTATTTAAATGTTTTTATTTATTTAGAAAATAAGAATTAATATTAAAACATTCTGTTAACGCAATAAATGAGGTAAAAAACGAACTTAGGAATAGTGTTTCCATTTCGGGAGGAGAGATTGAATCCCTAAAAACCCTTACTCAATAGTACTGTATATGCCACAGACAGGCAGTTTCAATTTGCAGCAGAAATGAATTAAAAACAGTATTCCTATCCAAATTTGACTAATCACGATTAAGGAAGACTGTTGAAGGCTGCTGTTGTTGTGGTAGTAAGCATGTTTCGTTGTTTCAAACATGTTTGATCATCGGAATAAATAGAGAAAGGCTCAGAGACAGCTATCAGAAACACTTTGAAGTTTTAACCAGCAATCGAAAATGTCATTATGTTTCATACAACCAACTTTCTGAAATGTGATTTTTCAGATATCAGTAGCGGCTTTTGTTTATTTTCGCATGCATAATTTCAAATCTTTAATGAGAATACTCTTTGTCGTCATTTTAGACAAGGTTTATTTTAAAATATAGGATTTTCACTGAATACTCCGTATTTTATTCTTAAAAACAACAAATTAGCCACATTAACGTAAAAAAATTTGAACACTTGCATCCTATTTTTATCAAAATATTCTACTTACATACAAAGTATTGCTGAAATAGGTACTTTTAGAGGTTCCTCCATTTGGCAGTCTGTGAGAATTGCATTTAAATCCAATGGTTCCACAACTGAGAAAATTAACTGCATGTTAATTATAATTTAGGAAATAGCATCTAAAAGAGAAATCTAACTAGTTTTTAACAACTATCTGAAGTTCTTGTCTTATCTTTGTCAATAACACATAACATTACTTAAATAGTCAGTATTCCACAATTGACAAAATTAACTGCAAGTTAATTATAGTAGCATGAAGCAGAAAATCTATCTTTTTTTTATAACTGTATGAACTTCTTGTTTCAGTCAGCAATTGGAAAATTAATTGCATGTTAATCATAGTGAAATATAAATATTGTAGAAAAAGCTTACTCTTTGTGAGTAACAAATTATTTTTACAAGGGGTAAAGGGATCATGTTTTCTGCCACTCATTCCGATAATTACTTTGCAATAATTGCTACTCCTTTTGCATGAAACAGTTGAAATTAT
>NC_092210.1:73681386-73710691 GCF_043381705.1 Parasteatoda tepidariorum
AAGTTATGTTCATCAAAACAAATTTTCTTGTTTAGTTTTCTACCTAATTCAAGGAAATCTCCCTTTAGATCTTAAAAGAATTGTAAAGCAATATATCGAGAAAATTTTACATCCATTTTTAAATAAGATTTTGAGGCATCAACTGATGAAGTTAAAATGCTTTTATGAAATGCGATATTTTGCCATTCGATGTAAAAACGTTGACTTTAACAAATGCATGCAAAACAGACACCAAGAGTTAATGAGCGAGACAACTTATCAACAAAATACGTGCTTCGAGAGTATCGATGCACTATTTCTTCAGAAACTTGAGAAGGAAATCTCACAAGTTATGTTGCAAATTTTTAAAGGAACATTGACGACAGAAAAGTTTAATCTCCCAAATATCCAATAGTCTGTGCTTTTCTCAACATCGAAGAATTTATTTCAAAAAGAACATTTGGTAAATCAAATTTTGGCACTTAAGCTGATACAACTAACATTGATAATGAAAGTATCTTGAAAACTGATTTTGATATAAGTCCTCTTGAGGCATTGTTAGTTGCAAAAACAATTGGTTCCATAAGTAAATGGTAAGTACTGCTGATGAGAGAAGGATTTTACTCAAACTTCGAAACTCCTTTTTCTCATTTATTATCTAGTGAGGAATTCTGGAAATGGTACTGGAAAATCAAAATAAATTTCGAAGATACATTTACATTGGCCAAAAATTTGGAAAAAAGAGGAAGGTTAAATCAAAAGAAAAAATTACTTTTTTGCACTAACTTCAGAAAAAGAACTAAAATTTAAAGAGATTGAAAGAGCTGAAAAAAAAGTTAAAGCCGAAAATATGACGAAGAGAAAAAAAACACTTAAAAAGATTAAAAAATAGCTTAAAATAATATGGGGAAAAGAGTAAACAAAAAAGTGATCTAATTATAATACAGTCAAATCCTGCTATAGTGAACATGGTTTATAGTGAACTCCCGGATATAGTGAACGAAATGTTCGGTCCCATGCCTTGCTATACCCGTACAATGGTATTTTTTGTGGATATAGTGAACCAAAAAAGTGATGAAGTTGGATATAATGAACTTTTTTCTGTCTTCGACTAATTTTTTTCTTCATTTTTTTGTAATAGTTTTGAAATTTCTACTTCAAAATAAATACATATACCGATTTTTAAAACCATCTATAGGTAGCGATAAGCATTTTTTTCTTGTGTGCTTCTTTTATCTTACTTTCCCATCCCTAAACAAATCAAGTAGATGTTTCCAACCCAGGCAGATGATGCACCTGTAAGGTGCCAGTGGGATCAATATGCATTTTCTGTCAGAGGGAATGAGTGAATTTGACCAGAATTCATTATTGGTCAAAGAGTTGGACACTAATATGTGTCGATAAGGCCCTTATTTCAACTACTTTTTGCTCTCAGTTCAGTTAAAAAAAGCCTGCAAACAAGTGTCTTAAATTTAACTATGGCGAGCAGTAAACGTAAAATGTTCTCCATTGATGATAAAATGGGCATAATCAGAAAATTTGAAAATGGATGTAATCAAGCTGATATTTGCAGGGAATATGAACTATCCAAGTCTACAGTTCGTAACATATGGAAAAATAGGCAATTAACAATTTCTGCTCATGAAAAAAATTTAAATGGCAGAAAAAAGTTGTGAAAAGCAGACCACAAGGATATTGAAGAAGCATTGTTGAAGTGGTTCAGCATTCAAAGAAGCCGTAATCTTCCAGTATCTGGACAAATGTCGATGAATTTGCTAACTAATTTTACGAGATTACTTTTATGTGCTCGAATGGCAGGTTAGACAAGTTTAAAAAGTGGACTAACAGAAATTCAGGAAAAATTATCAGAAAGTCGGGAAATGTTTCCATATCTGATGTTGAAGATTGCGCAACAGCTAAAGATTACATTTTTTTTTTTTTGTACGCAGGACGAAGATTAATAAAAAGTAACAAATTTTTTGCTACTATACATTATATTTTTCAGTCATTTATTTGAATAACGTGTAAAGAAGGGAGGAATTTGGGAACCATTAGTTAAATTGCCCTCATAACGAATATAGTGAACCAAAATTTCGTTCCCTTAAAGGTTCACTATAGCGGGGTTTGACTGTAATAATAAAGACATTATCGGATTACGCAGTGATAAACATTCATAATTTAGAACTGAATATTAAACTGTGAGGAAAAAAATGAAAAACATTTTTTTTTAAATTATGTATTCAAACATATTTTACTTTCCATTCCATGACTGAAAAAAAAACATTTTCCTCGTTAACTGTGATTATATGTTGTAATTCCAAAAAAAAATCTTGTTTTTACACATTTGTGTGGCCTATGGATTCCTAACAAGCATCAAACATTCTCTAAATTAACTGTTCATTCACTGGAAAATTTAGTGTTTATTCACTGGTAAGAACTGTTCCTTCACTTGGTTATCTTACTACTTATTATTTAAACCACCAAAAGCTTAAAACAATATTATGTAAGTTATCTAACTTTTTTTTACATAATTTGCATTTAATAACAAATATGTCGACACCATCATTTAGCTAAAATTACAAATTTTGAAATTTTTATGAATTTTTTTTAAAGGCAAGCTAAGCTTAAGTGTTCCTTCATTGTTTAGTTTACCCTATAAGATGTTGAGAAATTTGCGATGTTGTGAGAGATGTTTAAAAATGTTGACTACGTATTTTTATTAATATTTATAAAATATATATTCAAGAAATTGATAAATATATTATTCCAAATCTATGCATACGTATGTATATTATTGAAATTGTATCAGTTATTGAAAAACAAAATAAAAAAATAAAAAATAGTCATATTAAATAAGCACAATCTGGTGTATAATCATATTATCAGAAGATCATATCATATCCTATTTTATAAAACTAGACATTCCTTGAATAAAGTGTTTTTTATTCAAAATGTTTTATTCAAATTTCTTTACTAATTAGCAAAGAAATTATTAAGCGACTAAAAAGGAAACATTGTATTTTATAGTTAGAAATAAATATAAATAAAAAGATTAGCAAACGATTATTAGCGAAAAAAATATTAATGAAATTTTACACTACGCGCGCGAAGTCAAGTTCCGCGCAAGTTTATCATATTTTAATATTAATCGCCCCATTTAACCATTTCTTTATTGTCGCCAAATTATTTTTCTTAAAATAATTAATTTTAATTTTTCTCAGTTTCTAATAAATAAAAACAGTTGAAACTTTGGATTTTTCAATTGAAAAAATATGTAGATTAATATGGTATAAAAAAATTCATACCTTATAATTCAAAATTTTTTCATCCTCAATTTAATTAAATAATAAAAACTAATTAATAATTATTAAAAATTAATTTTTTCATGAAATTATCTTTGAGTAAATGAGTTTTATGAGTGGGGGCAATTTTCTTTAAATTGCTTTATTAGTTTTAAAAATATGACTAGAAACGTGAAGAGTGAAATTAACATTAAGGGGTACGAACTTTGGATCGCTCTCCTGACCAAACTATGGGGACCATATTTCCCAGATTGCGGCTACCCCCTATATTTTGAAGGTTAAAAATCCAAATATGCAAAGAAAAATATATGTTTATTCGGAGAAAGTACGTTTTTGTGTCTGATTTCGTAACTTAATTACTAGTTAGCACTAATTAATTAGCATATTTGAAGTCACCCCCAGGAACCATTAAGATTGACACTTAGTTCGTGAAAATCCGATCATTAGAACAAAAGTTATTCAGGGTGATTCGTTTGCTTTTTTTTTTGCAGACTGTACATAACTATTTCAATTAAAGATTTTTAGACTATTTAATTATTTCCGTTACTTCCTTTCTTTTTAAATCCAATTTTCCTTATCATTTTCCATTCATTTTCAAATCACTATTTGATATTTTAAGTTGACCTGCATTGGTCGTTTTCCAGCATATATCGTTCGTAATGAATGGATGGTCCCTTTAAAAACAATCGATCGAGATTCTACTGTAGCTTTACCGTGATTAGTTTTATCCTCACATTGAAAAATGTAAAGAACCGTCAATATAAAGTACTTATTAAGTTACTCCAGAAATGATTTGAAATTTAATCAAAGTGTGACGCATTGCGTATTTCCCGTCGTAGGAGTAAGTAGGAAAAAAATGATGATTCCTCTCCTAACTAAACGTTTTATTCATCAATAAAAAGGAAATTATGAGAGCATAATTGTGATGAGAACATAACATAATTGTAACTGTTAACTGTATGCAATTGTAATTAGAACATAATTGTAACTGTGTTATGTTCACTGCGAACCGTACAAAACGGCAAAAAATTTAAATACGCCAATGTGTATGAACGCTGGATTTGTTATTAACTTGAAATAAAGTAATCGTTCACATAATTTTTTGAGTTCATCAACACCAAATTTGGATAGGTATTACACCACAGTTTTTACAGTATAGAGCCACCTGGGGGTGAATTTAGACATGTTTGTTGATACATTGTCCTACTGTTATGCATTCGTAATACATTGAATGTTTCGTCTAAATATTTTTATACACTATAAGAAAATTTCGCGCATCTTATTATCGAAAAGGGAGGCACTTACTTTACGCCAAAATGGTGCTCCACTAAGCGTTAACCCAAAGAATGTTCTGTTACACTACTTAGTGTAAAGCAGCTGCTACCATTTTTTTGTACTTGAAGCTGATTAATTTTAAGTAGTATTCCTTAAAATAGTCTTTTCATCAGCACTGATATTATTTCACACTTCAAAATTTATTTCTCTCATTAAATCCGGAAAAAAAGGAAAAAATTGTTGAAAGATTAACCTTTAATACGTTTATAATACGTATACTAATACACAAAATATTCCATTTTCCTCGTTATATGTGTGTCCTCCTCCTATTAAACAAAAACACTCCTAAATGTTTTTAAAGTAATTACTTATCCCTTTGAATGAAGCAAAAATAACTAAGAATAATAATTTTGTTGATTTCTCAATTATCCTTACATAAGGAAAAGGAAACAAAAAGAGGGCGTTAAACTTTAAAAGATTTGGCATACTAAATAGCATATTACAAAGATGTTCCTTATAGGATTTAAATTAACTTTAGCGTTAAATCAGATATGTAGGGACAGAAGTGTTAGGAACAATTAAATATCTGCATAATGTCTACTCTTTCCCACAATAGTAAATGTTTGGAATGTTTTATTTTTATACTAATTTCTTTATGTTTTATACAAAACTCTGTTAGTCAGAACCTCTCAAATAGATCTGCTTTCTCAAGTGTTCTCGGCGCAAAAACTTTCTGTGAAAAATCAGATTCTCCTGCCACAGATGAGTTTGAAAAAAGTGATTTAAATAATGCGTCGTTTGTTTCCCTATTTTTCAAAAACTTTTTAAATAGCAATACAAGTAATCAGTGTAAAGATAGTCTCGTTATTTATTTGAACGAAGTTATTAATTTAAAGCCATGGGCAATAGAAAGTAAGTACATAGTTTTACTTCCATTTCTATCTTCCTGCGATTTTTATTTAGATTTATCTTTTATCTTTTGTAAAATACTAAGCGGTTTTTGCAAACAAACGACTGTAATATCAAGTGAGTGAGTAGTCTTAAGCATCAGCTCTAAACGTACAGATTCTGTAATTTCTGAATAAAAAAAATTTTCTCGCGTGGTTAAGAAAAAGCTGAAATGAATAAGTTGGATAAAAGAACTTGTCAAAATCAATAAAATTATACGCATTAATTTACACAGGTTCAGTTATAACTTAGAGCGTATATTTTAGTTTTATTTGTGCTTCATAATTATCACGTTATAAGGATGCAGTTTATCAGTAAAGATCAATGAACTGAGTTGTTGATTTTTTTAAGAAATTTCTTTATTTTTTTTTCTTTAGATTTTTATTCATTTTACAAACTTCTGTAAGAATAAATATGTTATTAGCTATCGTAAAAATAAAGAGCATATTGTATTTTATTGTATTAACGTAAATTGCATTTCAAAGATCTAATTCCAGATTAAATTTAAACCTAATCACTTTGTTTGGTTACCATTTCAATTTCATCCAAAATTTTGTTTTTTTTAACTTTGGTTACTATTCAATTTTTGGTCACTCTAAAATTTCCCTGAATGCTTCCTCGCTGAAAGGATTATTTAGGAATAGTACGAAAAGGTAATCTAATCATTTTTTACAATTATTTTTCATTATTTTAGTCGCATATGTTGACTGGATACATTTAATTGAAAGATTATAATAAAAATCCTGTTAATTAATTAACTTGTTTATCTATAATAATAAACGAAAAAGTTTTTTGCCTGTGAGTATTGAGTATAGTAAAGTGCGGCGTGCTCTCTGCTTTCGCTTATAGCACTGCGTTTCAATAGGTAAGGCTTAATTTAGCCTAATAAGATTTATTTGAGCTCTGAGGTTCTTCTTCAAATTCAACCAAAATCTCCAGATTTGACGTGTTTATTGTTTTGTTTAGGAGAATTTTTTTTCTTGCCTGTGTGTATGTCTGTATGTCAGGACGATAGCACATACTCTTAACAATTTGTGCTATCAGAAACTTAGGAAGCGGGATAAAGAAATACTTTTAGCCCCTGATCTTCAAAACAATTCAAAAATTTCGTTTAAATCGTCAGGGTGAGAAATTTAAAAGGCAGAATTTTCTCATTGGCCTAGCTTCGTTATCGTTATAAAATTCAATAGAGAAGATTCTAGTTTTCCTTTACAAATATTTAAAAAATAATATCAGAGATGATTTCTAGCTTACAACTCTATTTGTTCAAAAAAATAGTTTAGTGCACGTTTGTAATATTATATTATTTTTTATTCGTGACGTCAGGTAAGATCAATGATAAACGTGGATGACATATGTAGCTACATATATTTTGAGATGCTTACTTTTAAGGTTAACCTAAGCATTAAATGTAGAAGCAAAATTCACTTTAACTTAGATGTATATTTTATTTTATAACAGTCGTTGAACAACCGACCCAATATTTTGGGCTTACGACAGCAATGTTCAACTCCGTACCCTTGTAATTTTGAACCGAATGCAGAAGACAAAGGAACTCCTGTATCAAGTGCTTTGAAAAATTTGCCTTCGTGGAGGACTTTTTGCTCGAACAAACTCTCATTTGCGTTACATAGAGAGGAAAACCACGAAAGCTTCCGATGGTTATCCTCATGGCAAGTGAACTCTAACTCATTATCAGACTATCTCTGAGGATATTTTACGTCAGTACTGTGGTCGTTTCGAGTCGGGTGCGGAATTCGTATTAACCAGCCATCCCTGGGATTCGAACTCGGTTAACTTCATTGGAAGGCAAATTCTCTATCCCCTGAGCCATTACGGCTCACTTAGATATTGAATAATTGCGTCATCCTCAGAGATGTGGTGGCTCAGGGGATGTAGCCTTCGCCTCTGACGTGAACAGGGTTCGAAACCCACTCATGGCTGGTCGATACGAATTCCACACCCGGATCAAACCGACCACAGTGCTGACGTAAAATAGTCTCAGTGGTAGACGGATCATGGGTCAGAGTCTCCTTGCCGTCAGACTAACAATGGGAAATTTTCGTGGTTTTCCTCTCCGTGTAAAGAAAATTTGGGTAAGTTCCATCAAAAGGTCCTACAAAGGCAGAAGCAGACTTGCTTTTAATAGTTTTAACTTATTTCGAGATGCTTAGCTTTAAGATATACATAAGCATTAAATATAGAAGTAAATTTTACTTACACTTAATGCTTTTTAATAATTGGATACCTGCAGTGTCGTAGGTATATCGATCCTCATTGGTTGTTGAAACGTGGCATTTGTTAACATTAGCAACTGTTCTTTCCATTCTTTTTCGAGTAAGCAAAACCAGTCAAGTATCAATTCTCAAGTATCAATTTTGAGGTAATAGTTTACAAACGGGGCCCCCTCTAATTTTTGGTGACATGCAAATAAACAAATGCATATTATACATATAAATAATCCAAGAACCAATCACGTAAGGAAAAACAAAAGTTGCAGTAACCCGAAGGTAACATTATTGAAAGCTAAGACCACAAAGTATATCATTGTAAGCAGAAATGAGATTCACAAAACTGAACAAAAATTATCGCCAAACAAAGGACACTAGATTCTACACTAGAGCCTTAGAATTTATTATTGTTCTAATTGTGTCGGTATATGCTTTAATTTTTTGTACATAAAACATAGTATTGATTAATGCCAATTTATAATTTACTTTTTCCCCCTCACGAGGAACGAGTATTCNTTACAATCGGGGCCCCCTCTAATTTTTGGTGACATGCAAATAAACAAATGTATATTATACAAATAAATAATCCAAGAACCAATCACGTAAGGAAAAACGAAAGTTGCAGTAACCCGAAGGTAACATTATTGAAAGCTAAGACCACAAAGTATATCATTGTATAAGAAATGAGATTCAAAAAAACTGAACAAAAATTATCGCCAAACCAAGGGTCTCCCGATTCTACACTAGAGCCTTGGAATTAATTATTGTTCTAATTGTGTCGGTATATGCCTTAATTTTTTGTACATAAAACATAGTATTGATTAATGCCAATTTACAATTTACTTTTTCCCCCTCACGAGGAACGAGTATTCAGCTAGTTGCTTAATAATTATAAAACGGTTCTAAGTTTAGTCAGTGATTTAAATATGCAAACCATATAATATTGTGGCAATATTACAGGATTACTTTATAATAAAGTAATACCGCTTTTATTTTTAATCATATAATTTGAAATAATAAGGCAGAAAGGCATATACTGTAGTGCATCAAGTCCAACAATACACAACATCAAAATAATCGGTAAAAATATACTTGAGGATGCCCCATGGCGAAATTGGCGACTTATGTTTGGCGCCATTCCTGTTTGCGCGGAGCACCATGATAAAAGAAATGGCGGCCAAAACTTAATGATATTTCAATAAAACATTGAAAAATTTCAACAAAACATCGGCCAAAACTTTATTAAATTGCAATGAATAATAAGCAAAATTAATAAATCCAATAAAAGTATTTTGAATCGAAACAAAAATTAATGGAGTAAGCACAGAAAGAAAAGGGAAAAAAATACACTTCATCATTAAGCTTGAATATCCTCAGATTTAGGTGCACAGAATTCGCTAATAGCAGTTAGATACTGTCTAAATTTATCATGAATAGAATCGATGTACCTCCATCGCCACATAAATTCGGTGAAATAGGAATCGAAAATGGCGTCTGTGATAACGGTTAATAGGCAAAAGTAACCTTACCAGCCGGTATCCAACGTAGAACTAAAGGGATCTCTGAAATTACATAAACCGTTGAACATTTAAAAATAACGCTAAAATCTAAACCAATTGGATTTCAACATCACCCAGCTTGGTGATCAACTACAATCACAACTTATCGAGAATCAAGGGGCACTGTAAATTCGTGTAGTAAGTGGTAAGTGCATGGTAATTATAGTGTCAGATAAACCAACAATTTCGTTTTCAGACTGCAGTGTCGATTTTACCGTAGCAGAGTGAATTTCATTTGAATTTGACACATCGGCAATTTTATCGGCCATCATTGCTAGTTTATTTAACTCGTCAGAAGAAGTACTAAGTATAGCTTGCATCTGTGTAGGCAGTCTTTGCAGCCATAACGATTTCAAAAATTTGTCATATCATTAACTGGAGGTGAAATAATTATATCACTTACTTGCGCCAAGATTTCAGTTTCGATTGATGCAACGACAATATGGTACTTTGTATTGTCTTGTGTTATTCCATTCGTAATGAATTGCGATTCGACTTGCGAAAACCAGATGATAAGATTATCTTTCCAAAATTGTGGACATTTTACGGCAACTCGAGCCAATTCAATAGTGCCAGTTTCATTTTCATTCGTGTTCGGCATAATTCACAGTTCGTTGTCACCAGTATAAATTCTCTGTCCGGGTCACCAGTGTAAATTCGTGTGGTAAGTGGTAAGTATGGATCAGAAGGTGAATTAACTTATCAATAATCACGAATTCACATAACAAACAAACTTAACAAATTTTATTACTAAATTTAACAGATCTGTAAAAAAATGGCAAGAAAAAGAACGATAATGATTTTTTTATAAAAAGCAAGCGCGTGGCTAGATAATGATTGCACGCGACAACTGGTAGACGGTTTCAGCGCAGTGAAAGTATTTAACGATAGATGGCGGTCGCCACAGCACCCTCAAATATAGTCTACAAAAATAATCAAAGTAAGAAAAGAAAAAGCGATACAATAAACAAATATTTCGATACATTTGAAATAGTAGTAGTGTGTTGTGAGTTTTCAAACATTTTGCTTCATAAAAATGCCTCGATAGCTCTTATGGCATTAAATCATGGGATAATTCTTTAAATTGACCAGAAGGAAATATTTTTTAGACGAACAACAACTTAATAACTTTTATAATTTTGTACTCATGTCAACCACTTACAAAACCATTGATTTTCGAGCTGAAAAACCATGTTATATCATATCATTTATCTGTCCAATAGTAATGCACTGGTAAGTCATCATTTTCATCAGATTTTCTGTAAATAAATATTTTTGGCACTGCTTTTGATTGCATTTTCGTTTATTTCTCGCTTAAATAGTAATTTAAAATATTTAGTAATTGAACTTTTGATGAGATTTTAGACAAAGGTTCTAAAAATGTAATTACGAATGGAAATTACGGATCACATAAAGTCTAAAAATATTAAATAAGTAATTGACTAGCAAAAGCATGAATAAAAATAAAAATATTAAAAAATAGCGGGCTAGCAAAAGCATGAATAAAATAAAATAAGCACATAAAGAGTTAAACAATAAAATAAAAGCAGACGATAAAATTATATGACCTTTTTAGAACAACAAAGTTACTGTTTTTTTGGAAATTAGTTTTATTTTGGAATTTGAGTTTTCTTATAACAGGTTTTTTAGTTTGTTTTATAATATTTTAACTATCCCGTTTCGGGTACTTCATATTTGTTACTGTTTGTGAATAAAAGTTTTCTATAAGAAACAGAACTGTTATTTATATAGCTTGATACGTTACAAGCACCAAACTTTTCTTGTAGTGCTGGATGCATCAGGAAAAATATCGAGCAGCATTTTCAGTATAACCATGGTCGACTACGGATCTTTGGACGACTGCATCAAAGTAAAGGCAACTTCAAACGACGGAGAAAAATTATTTAAAGGGAAGTTTTGTATGGTGCACTTGAAACATCCTCTTTTCCAAACACCAAACCGTAACCCATTAATTGGAAAAAGCTACGGTGAAGCATTCGGTGTACCTCCTGAATGGGTAAAATTTTGCGCATTATTTATTTATAGTGAAATGTATTTAATAAAAATACAACTCAATTTACAGTTTCGTTAAACATTTTGACAACATTGATACTAGTTATTGTAATATCATTTTTTAATATTATGTACACTTAATATTTATCATCAATTCTTGGTTTATTCATGGCGTTTTCTGAATGAAAAGCAGAAAAATTTATGGGGAGTTTTTATCTCAACTTATGTAAAATTTGCTAACTTTGATGCATCTTTTTTCAGAAAATACTGAAACGATGATCGAAAAAAATTTTATTCGCTCTTCTTGTAATTTTGCACTTTTGCGATTTCTTTTCGTTTTTTAAAATTTAAATTTTTTAATCATACAATTCGCACAGTACATCATATAAATTACAATTCATTTAAATTATATAATAAAATTGCAAAATAGAGATAAAAAAAACGTGTTAAACTACAACTAGTCGCATACACAGATACTTAATAAGTTGAAGGTCCAGACAAGATCTTTTCACAAACCCAATTCTAGTGTAAGACTTTCTTAAAGTGACAGATTGCATTGACCTAATTGAGCGTTCCAAAACAATGGAGATATGCAACAACAACAGCAATAATAGGTGGGACAAATAAAAACTACAATACCATTCAGCATTTTCTGAGAAATTCTAAATCAAAATTATCTCCTCGAACACACACTTGCAGAAAGCAACTGACTACCATTTATATCATTTTAGCTAGTACAGACAACAGAAAAAATAAAGCTGCTTCACATACAAGTTAATTTAGAAATTAATCCATATAATTATAACAGTCCACTGATCGGAAAAGGAGCAAGTACAGCAATAAATAATTAAAAGTGAACAATAATCAATTTATAATTCGAAAAGGGACAATAAACAGTCAAAAAGTGGAAAAGGACCCTTAGGATTACAGTCTGATCCCTGAAAGTTCGTTATTGTTCTTCTTTCCAATATAATTTGTCTTTCTGATATCCTGGGAACTCCTTTCTAGTCCTTGAGATCTTAAAAATGGCTTGAATTCACAATGTGTACTTGGAAAATTCAGCATACATTGGTAGAGAGTACTCCTATTTTAAACAGCTGTCATGGTCATTTACTAGCGTAGCTAGCTATTTTAAATTCTTATACCTATCGAGTGTCGGTTGTAAATGGCGAATATTAGCATTATTATTTGAAAGTGAGATCGTGCTTGAGCTTATTTTTTAAACGAGATTACTGGTCTCAATAGATTTCTCGGTTTCTGATGCTGGACAACCTAAACGGCAGAAAGTAAAACTCATCAAACTAGGCTTAACTCTAAGGCTGTTTCTCGAAGGCTCTGTAGTCACATAAAGTTATGCTTTTCTTGTGAATAAAAGGCTATTTTCATAACTGATGTGTGTTTGCATCAGAATTTTCTCACTAACATATTTAACACTTTAACCTTAATTTTTATCTTAGTTTCAGTCTGAGATAATGTCTTATCAAATCGTCAATTTTCCTTTATATTTTATTGTCAAACTAATACTCACAAAGACATTGTAGAGCGTTGAGCTAAATTTTAAATTCTTATACCTATCGAGTGTCGGTTGTAAATGGCAAATATTAGCATTATTATTTGAAAGTGAGATCGTGCTTGAGCTTATTTTTTAAACGAGATTACTGGTCTCTATAGATTTCTCGGTTTCTGATGCGGGACAACCTAAACGGCAGAAAGTAAAACTCATCAAACTAGGCTTAACTCTAACGCTGTTTCTNAGGATAGTCTACTTTACTCGTCTGTCAATTAATACTAATAATATATTGGATTTTTTGTTAGTTAAAAATAGTTAAGTAAAAAATGTTACAATTGACCCCACTCTCCCCTACTCCTATTTTGAACAGCAGTCATGGTCATTTACAAGGGAAGCTACAAGGAAGCCTAAGGGAAGCATATAAAAAAAGGAAGTAAATTAAAACTAAATTAACTTCCTCTCTATTTTACTTTATTATTTTCTGTGCTTAGTAACAATTCTCGGAAAAATAAAAAATGCGTTTACTCTAACGCAGATTATAAAGATCAACTCTAAAAATATTTTTTGAAGTATAATGGATATGAAAAATCCTTTTTGACATCACTTCGCTTTGCAAAAGATGTATAACTTAGTATATGTTTACATAATATCGAAATTTATATCTGTGATGTGATATTGTTCATCATGCATTCACTTTCTTTTTCTCACTAATTTATTTAACACTTTAACTTTAATTTTTATCTTAGTTTCAGTCTGAGATAATATCTTACCAAATCGTCAATTTTCCTTTATATTTTATTGTCAAACTAATACTCACAAAGACATTGTAGAGCGTAGAGCTAAATTTTAAATTCTTATACCTATCGAGTGTCGGTTGTAAATGGCGAATATTAGCATTATTATTTGAAAGTGAGATCGTGCTTGAGCTTATTTTTTAAACGAGATTACTGGTCTCTATAGATTTCTCGGTTTCTGATACGGGACAACCTAAACGACAGAAAGTAAAACTCATCAAACTAGGCTTAACTCTAAGGCTATTTCTCGAAGGCTCTGTAGTCACATAAAGTTATGCTTTTCTTGTGAATAAAAGGCTATTTTCATAACTGATGTGTGTTTGCATCAGAATTTTCTCACTAACTTATTTAACACTTTAACTTTAATTTTTATCTTAGTTTCAGCCTGAGATAATATCTTATCAAATCGTCAATTTTCCTTTATATTTTATTGTCCAACTAATACTCACAAAGACATTGTAGAGCGTAGAGCTAAATTTTAAATTCTTATACCTAACGAGTGTCGGTTGTAAATGGCGAATATTAGCATTATTATTTAAAAGTGAGATCGTGCTTGAGCTTATTTTTTAAACGAGATTACTGGTCTCTATAGATTTCTCGGTTTTTGCTGCGGGACAACCTAAACAGAAGAAAGTAAAACTCATCAAACTAGGCTTAACTCTAAGGCTGTTTCTCGAAGGCTCTGTAGTCACATAAAGTTATGCTTTTCTTGTGAATAAAAGGCTATTTTCATAACTGATGTGTGTTTGCATCAGTTACTTATGAATTTTAAGTCAAATTTAGCTTATCTTTAGCTAGCGCCCTCTATGTTTATTCTGAAAATGACTCAAAACGTCAATATGGAGAAAAGCAACAGTTCTCAGAAAAAGAAATCTTTTTATTCTAATTTTTTATATTTAAAAACTTACTTTAATACTGCATTACTTGAGCTACATGCACGCAAAAATCAATAGGGGATTAAAGGTTGAAAATTATGAGACCAACGAAGCAGTGATAATGCTACGATTCTGGGTACGCTATACTTCAACTTTTCTCTGTTGTTCGACAACTTCCCCTTAAGATTGATGCATTGAATGAGCAATCCAGATGAAAGGCACTAACGTTCTTTGCATCATTAAAATACAATTTGCAATACCAAGACTGATAATGGTGCTAAATATATAAACTAAATATAACCTAGCACACATACTTACAAAAGAAATAACAATTTTTTTCCACAAGAAAACATCCCATATCCACAGTAAAAGCAATGATTTTCACCACGTAAAAAAATATGAATAAGCTAGATAACTTGAGTCAAACTAGTTAAGTGAGAAAAGTTAACTTGAATTCTTGAATACGGCTGTTCTTATTCTTTTGTTGAAAAGGCAAACTAGAACACGTTTCTTAATAACGAAATTAGATATGTTATGAATCGTAATTATGCATCGTAAGCGATTGGTTAAGTTGGTATGTTGGTATCATTACTTGCATCACTGGAGTCACGATGTTAAAAAAGGCTTTGCTAAAACAGATTAAATCTAGGTAAAAAAATATATAGATGTCATTTTATACCAGTATATAGATTGTCACTATCAAGCCAAGCATTGATTTCAGTAAATGATGGAGAATGAAGGAAGCAATTTGAAACGAACTACGAAAGCTGATTTGATGACTGGCGATTGATATTGAGCAAAGAGCAGTAAAAGAAATGAAAAGAAATTAATGATGTAGTAAAATATTATGTTAAAACAGATTTAAATTAATGCGCAAGCTTGCACTTAGACGTTACAATCACGGTATTGGTTTCAGTTATTAATGAAGTGAGGACAAAACAATTTGAAAAGGACTTCAAAAGCTGATCTGGAGTTTGGCGACTGATAACAAACAGAAAGCAGTAAATTGAAATAAAAACAACAACATGGTGCCTACTTTGTAAGCACATACAGAAAATAATTAAATTCAAAGATTCTTAAATTTTTTGTGTCCCATCACTGCAAAAAGGTCTATAATGGGCACCCATTGTTCGTGTAGATAAGAAAGGTTGAGCTCAAAATTGAAACGGCATAGACACTTGAAAATTAAGTATTTATCTTTAAATTGCGAGTATGTAAATGGGTAAATTTTGTTTTCAGATTTGAAAAAAATATTAAAGCCAACATATTCAAAGTCATTTTTAAGCACAATAAAACAACAGCTCCCTTTGTAAAAAAGTTCTTCCATTGTTGCCAGACATTTAGTAGCATTGAATTTTTCTTTGTCTTCACAACTAATTTTCATGACGCGCAAATGTTTCAATCCATGGCTTATTACTGCTTGGCATTTATACAGCCTTGAATATTTTGCAGATTAGGCACCATATTGAAAGTCACATACCATTAAGATTTGCCTACCATGGGGGAATATGCTTGCCATCTACCTGCACTGATGAAGAAGTTGAGAACGTCATCAGTACTCGTAAGACATTACTTTATCATCTATTTCTGCTGTTTCTTCAAAATCTATAAAATATATTTCTCTTTTTATTATTAGAATTGACTGCAAATTAGAACTCTATCCTGATGCCATGCTGTCATTTTGTATGCACAAATCTTCTACTTAAGCCGAGAAAAAGTTTTTAAGTTTTCTTTTTTTATTTTTCTTGTTTTTCTTAGAAGTGCAATTCTTTCTGAAATATTCCATTTCTTTGTCTTTTTTAAGGGCAATGTCATTTTTAACATAAATGGATGTAGATTTTATTTGTAATTAGCATATCGTATGCTTTGACAGTTATTTAAACTAATGCATTTAGATTGAACTCTAAAACAGTCAAGTAGATGGATGTCGAGAAGCATTTCCTTTAGAAAAGTTGTGACCGTTTGAGTTGATAAGGCTAGCTTATCACCAGCTCCAAGACTGCGGGTTCGAAAGCCCATGTTGAATTTTACTCTACATGTCCAATGAGTGGCTCTGTGCTGCTGATAAAATGTAATATTACGCTGACTATTAAAGAAATATATTGAGTGAAAATCTCAATATACGAGGTATATCCACAAAGTAAGTTCCGTTTCTATTTCTATCCGCGGCAGCGCTGCGAACGCAGTTCCGAGCATGCGCGCTAGTTACTCTGACTCAAGCAGAAGAATTGTGCGCCATTTTCAGATNGTTTAAACAAAAACGTCAGAAAAACACAAACATTTTCACAGATTTTCAACTTCACGCCGTTTTCGGTTATGTTTTTTTTTCTGGAATTAGCAAACAGTTAACTTTTTCAATTGTTAAGAAATATTTTTATTACTGATTAAAGTTAAGCAAGAACGTCAGATAGGCATAAATAGTTACTTAATTTGCAGTTAATTTCCTCAATTGTGGAATAGTGACTATTTATGAAATATTCTATGTTATTGACGAAGATCAAACAAGAACTTCAGATAATTGTAAAAAACTAGTTAGATTTCTCTTTTTGTTGCTATTTCTTTCGTTATAATTAACATACAGTTAATTTTCTCAGTTGTGGAACCATTGGATTTAGATGCCATTCTTACAGACTGCCAAATTGAGGAACCTCTAGAAGTACCTATTTCAGCAATACTTTGTATGTAAGTAAAATATTTTGATTAAAATGGGATGCAAAAGCTCAAATTTTTTAACGTTAATGTGGCTAATATGTTATTTGCATGAATTCGGTGAGAATCACTCTTAATCTATATTTTAAAATAAAACTTGTCTAAATGATGACAAAGAGTATTTACATCAGAGATCAAGATTAATATATTTGCGAAAATAAGTAAAAACCGCTACTGAAATCTGAAAAATCACATTTCAGAAAGTTGATTGTACGAAATACTAAGACATTTTTGATTGCTGGTTGAAACTTCAAAGCGTTTCGGATAGCTGTCTGTGAGCCTTTCTCTATTTATTCCGATGATCAAACATGTTTGAAACAAAGAAACATGTTTCCTACAACAATACTCGTGATGAGTGAGATTTAGATAGCTTGAGATTAGATTTTGCGCTGTCGTGCCACAGGTCACTGGTTCGATTCTCGGGCCGAGAAAGGTTGACTCAGCCTTTCATACCTTCAATGGGTCGATAAATGAGTACCAAGCATGCTTGGGAACTAAACACTGAGGGTTCCGCTTGGCTAACAACCTGACCGGAACATCTGCTCCTGCACCCTAGAGCCCAAGGTCAAGAAAACTGAGATGGGCACAGTAGGCCTTGGCTCTCTATGGGCTGTAGCGCCGCTGAGTTTTAGTTTAGTTTTAATATTTAAGCGACATCTTATTTTCCAAATAAAAATTCTTTTTTTTAAGTGCTAAAAATAATAATAACAATGAGTAAGAAAAATAATATAAAAATTGAGAAGCTGTTTTGTTCTGTTATTTTTTCCTAGCGAATGTACATCTACTATACTTAAAATCTTTCTCTTTTTTTCGGAAGGGGGTAGTAAAATAGAAACCTTCATAATATAAATTTTCTGGACTTCAACTTGTTACTTTCACATTATTGTTGCAACTATATTTAAATTTCAGCAAAGAGTGATTTTAAAATAGAATATCAATTTGAAGATTTTTGTTTAAAGAATTGCAGTTTGTTAATTGATTGAGCTACTGAAGTTACGAGAGTTTTTAACATTGAAATAAAGATTCATTTTTGGTCTATTATGTCTTTACATTGCAGGTGAATTAAAGCTATTTTCAATATAATTAAATTTATTTTCATTCAAAATAAATTAATTTTTATTACAAATATTGGGATTTTTTATGACTAATTATATTAATTAGTAATTAGCAATTGTGTTGTATTGGTTGTTTTAATTTTACAAATCTTAAATTAATAAGTANAGAGTGATTTTAAAATAGAATATCAATTTGAAGATTTTTGTTTAAAGAATTGCAGTTTGTTAATTGATTGAGCTACTGAAGTTACGAGAGTTTTTAACATTGAAATAAAGATTCATGAAACTTTAAATTTCTGATCTATTATGTCTTTACATTGCAGGTGCATTAAAGCTATTTTCAATATAATTAAATTTATTTTCATTTAAAATAAATTAATTTTAATCACAAATATTGGGATTTTTTTATGACTAATTATATTAATTGTTATGTTTTAATTTTACAAATCTTAAATTAATAAGTACTTATGGTAATATGATTAGTTCTACCTAGAGCCTCCTCCCCCGAAAAGCATTCCTAGCTACAGCTCTGCTGCTGATTATACCTCTCACGTTTTCTTGTGGATTGAAATCCAGGGAAAAGGTGTGTCACATTCCATAGCATGCATCCTATTATCCAAAAAATATTACTTGTGAAAATTCCAACATCCAATCTAACTCAGTCCAATCCAACTCGTGTCAAACAAGAACGAGAACTCGTCTGTTCCATCCCAATTGCTTACTTTTGATTGTGGGTAGCTTTAAACACGGACTACTTTTCCATACCTTCATATTGCAAATTGTTCGCAGGTTATCAAAAGCGAAATTATAGAAGAGAACTAAAGAAAAATTCTCCAATGGACAGCAATGTAAAGGATCATTAATAATGTGGGGAGATTTTGACGAAAACTTAACGTGGTGTTTCCTCAATAACGGACGTATGCAGCCTGCAAATGACCAGAAAAGGCTACAAACAATTTTTCTAACATTTGCCCAGGGAATTTGGTGGATCTAGGCTTGATTTTCAAACAGGGCAACGATTCCCTTCTCATTGTAAAACCTTCACTGAGATGGCTTTATAATGATCGAGTGAATGTCATGGAATGATCTTTTTTCTTTTAAATCTCATTCCTATTGGGTTTGTTTAACGTTTAAAAATAGAATTAAGAAAATTAGGTAAAAAAAAGATAAAGTAAAAAAAAAATTATTAATGAACAAATTAAATGCTAAAAATAGAATATCCCTTTAGAAGGATATAAAATATTTAACTAAAATTACTGGCCAAACATAACAGTGAAGGTATTAAAATTTGCTTTGTTAAAGACTGGTTAGAGTTCTAAAGAAATTTAATAAAAAAAGGAATAAACATTATCTGGAAATGCTGAAAGGGAATGGATTGAAAATTAAAGTAAATTCATGAGACAGATAAAAAAAATTGCAAATTATAAGTAAAACTCACCACATTTTTATTTCACACGTTATTTAAAACATTAAGAGAACATTATTAGATATTTAACTTGTAAACACATTTCATACTTTATTTCTTCATTGACAAACGATAAATGTGCTAAATCAATTACGATGCGGAAAGATTGGGCATAGCTTGCTCAAGAATGAAATTTTTTCGTATCACTCGTTGAATTACCTATGTGCATCCCCTAATGCACATCAGTGCATCAGGGTACACCACCACGCCAGTATATCATAATTCTTTCACCCAGGGAAAAAAGGAAGACTTCTGGAACTTACTACTAGGTGTTGCCATCACTTCAAGAAGGAATCTGTAGATACTCAGCCCAAATGCGTCGTCGAGGGGAAAAAGTCAGTTTATTTTCATGATGTATAGAGTGGGTGAGGCAGTTGTTGTAAGGTTGCCTGTGCGGGTGTTGGCTCCTTTTTTAAGATCTGTTCAAAGCATTTTCTTGCATTAATGTTAAACAAGGCTTAACATTTCCCCGTGTCCACGGCAGGCCCATTCAGTGTATGGAAGAATTGAACAGTACAATCAAAGTGTGAAACAGATGCTACTGTCCCAATATGTACATGGTATGCAATATCGTATATTTCATATCATGTACAGTGTGCAAAATAAAAAATGGACTACCCCAAATAACACTTGTTCTAATGATTGGATCTTCACGCTCTACGACTCATCCTTAGGGGCGAAAGGGTGACTTCAGTTATGCCAATTAACAAGTGCACATGATATTTTCAACTACAAATTGAACACACAAATGTTCTTTCTATGAATAAAAAAATTTTTGGCGAATTTGAATTTATGACTCCCAAAATATAGGGGTTATCACACTCTGGAAAATCAGGAAAGTGGTCTAAAGTTTGTACCCCTTAATGCTAATTTTACTTTTTTGCGTATTTCGCTACATCTCGAAAACTTTTAAAACGAATTGAAAATTTTCCACACAATTATAAAATTCGTTTATCCAAAGATAATTCCTCGCAAACAATAAATTTTAGTAAATCTTTATAATTTTTAATTATTTTTTAATAATCGTCGAATAAATTTGAACTGTAAGATGAATAATTTTTTGCATCATTTTGAAGAATATAATTTTACAAGGTAAAATACAAAATTTGAGTGAAATTAATCAAATAGTTTATGATATTCAGGTGTATTTTTCATTCAAATAGGTATTCAAATAGTCAGGTGTATTTTTTCAATGTCCTTTATTTGACTGATTAATACTATAATCATTCATACGTTTTCATTAATATACAAACGAAATTGATATTCGGGTATGTATTTTATAAACTAATATGCTCATATTTTATCATAGAAGCAGAATTTCATTCTTTATGAAACGTAATATTTTTCTTAGGATATTTTTTGGGACAGTGTTATTTGCTTGCATCTGTGGTACAGTATTAGATTTAAATGACCGTAAAATGAAAAAGAGTCATATGAAATATTCAGATGAAAGTAAGTTTTTATTTTAATGCTTTCTGTAAAAAATTGTGAACTATGAATATAAACTGTTTATAGTGTATTAAGAAAAGTGCAAGAATTGAAAAACTTATTGTAATGGTCTAATACATGGATTTTTAGATAATAAATAAGATAAAGCAAGTTCATTTCTCAATAAATTCATTAAAGTGGGGAATAAATAACACAATTCGCAATAAAAGTTCGAAAAATTTGCCAAAAGAGCACTCAAAATTTTAATAAATTTAAAATAAGTTTTAACTTCGAAAAAACTCACCTATTCAGAAATCAAAATGGCCTTTTCACCGCACAAATTTCAAATCTGTGGGCTGCACAGAGTCCCCATTGTATTTCTTTATTATACAAATTTAACAATTTTAAACTCTCAAACTAATTATGAAATGCTACTTTTTTATTTCATCTTACTCCCTGCACATTTTTCATCCTAAGTCTTACAATTCTTGAGCAGCAAAGCCAAATGTAACACAAAGTTATTACAAATTTAAGAAAGTGCGAAATTATTTGAGTAGAAATACTTAAAAATTCAATAGTTTTCAAACAAATTAGAACTTTAAAATAAAGCTCAGGCTTATTTCATAAAGCAATGACCCTTTCAGCAAGATAAATTTCAACACTGTGCTTATATTTCTGTGGACTGTATAATAGCCCTAATTAGTAACTCACTTATTTTTTACACTTATTTTTTACGCAGCAAAACAAAATGTGAAGTTGAACATATTGTTGAATAAAAAGAGATATACGAATATATTTAAACAACATATACTATAAAGAAAGAACTGATCTTCTTTTCTTGCTTAAGTTCATGATTATAAAATATTAAACTACGTGTTACTTACTTTTTATGTACTTTTTACATGTTTGTACTATGAACTTTTATTCTTCTTTTACAGGCTTTACTAAACGATTGCTGAAAGCTTTCTCTCTTTATACTAATACAGTAGAGTTATTCACAGAGAATTCCAACCAAGCGTCTCTGAATTGCGCTCAAGGACTTCGGGTGATTTTGTGTTTCGTGATCTTGTGGGCACATCTTATAATGTTTCCGACTCCGGGGAAAGAAATACGTTATAGTAAGAATATTATTGTTTACTTTTCATATCCATACTAAGGAAAATTATTTTAAACTTTGGTTGTTGAAAGTTATGGCAAAAATTTATTTTTACAACAGAATTTTTTAAAAAATTCTTAATATTATAAACATTTTCTGTATAAAAAAAACACTTGATAGTTGAGAGTTTGAACATGGTGTAAAGTACAAACTGAAATTAGTATTCAATTAAAGATTTGAAATACCGTAGCAATATATTGATATTTTTTTTTAAAAAAAGACTGGGGAACAAAGTCTGAAACTGATTATTTCATTTAAAAAAAAAATTTAAATATCCTGTTTAATATTCTTCTTAGAGCTATGAAGCTAAAAAAAAAATCTTGCTTTCAACAGTTTGGCTGAGGAAGAGGTTAACAAATTTGAGGAGATTTTCAAATTTGGAAAGACATCATGACTTATGTCATAGGAAAGTTTAATTCAAAATAAGTTTCAAAAACGACTATTTTTATTTTATAAAGTACACTGAAGATATGGTTCACAATTGACATTCAGAAAAAAAAATGTGCCCAGCAGAAAGTCTTCCCTTAGTAAAAGTAAAAAGTTGCAAAACCTCGCATATTGGTTGAAGAGGAAGAGTAAAAAGAAAGGGTCAATTAGGTGACAAAAATTAAATAGTGCTAACAACACAAATATAGTAAAATCGATGTATTTTTACGCTAAATAGAATGAGATTAAGTATGAGGGTAGAACTAATAACTTCAAAGTAAGAGTGGTATAAAAACTAAAAGTACTTACAAATAGTACAATTCTTGACTTGTGCTTATGTAGAACACACTTGACGCTGCTATCTTAATAAATATAGTATTGTTTGCAATGAATTTTTTACGTTGAATTGAATGAAACCAAACACGATTCAATGTAATGAATAGTTCAGAAATTGCAGGACTTATTATGTGTAAAAAATACTCTTTTTCTTAACTTGCACTTATTTATACTTTTCTTCTAAATTATTTGTCTCATTGAATCAAATATCACTTAACTTAAAAAAATATTTTGCATTCAGTGCTTCGCTTGTGTGGAAAGGTACAAAATAGTAATGCCAAAAATGTAAATAAGTACAAATCAAAAATTGTACTTTTAATAAATAAATCCCTCTCAACTTCTCAACTATTACTTCTACCGACATAAGTTAGGTTACACTTATGATTGTAAAGAATAGTAGTACCAATAATCATTATTTTCGTAAATTATGATTAAGATCACGGAAAATCTTCACTGCCACAGATCAGCATTTGAAAAGCTATGCGTAGAAATGTTTTCTTTTACAAATGATGGTTGTCTTTTCAAAATGTATTTTGATAAATCTAAAGGCAATAAATAATAAAAGAATTATGTATTTGTGACAGTACAGCAAAACAGTTTATAGTAGAACCAATATGAGGGAGTCTTATCAATGCCAATTCAAAGGGATATAAAACAGTTTACAAATAAATATAATTCCGAATTGTGTGGCAACGTAAAGCAATGGAAGATGTGGATTAAGTGTCACTTCACCAATTATTAAGAAATGAAATAAAATTTTGAATGATGACCTACGAAAAGGCTTTCTTATAAACTTATAAATGCAACGAAATGCATTGGAAATATACGTATAAGAAATTATAAATATATAGTTAAATTTTAAATAGGTAACGAGGATGACAACTAAGTGCATACAGTATTTAACGGCGTTGAAAAAGATTTATTATTATCATTATAAACTTAAAAAAGGTAATTGCTAACTAGACGAGATAATTTGAAGTCAGACTAAAAATTAGAACAAGTATGATTAGTAGCACTTTGTTTATTGAGCAAACATACAAATAAGCAAAAATGACGTGAAAATTGCAATACAAGAAGTAGGTATTGTCAAGAATGACAAACCTGTCACATTCCTTTATCAATTATTTGCCTTTTTGTTTTACGCAATTCCTCACCTATTCCTTTTATATATCATAAATATCGTTCAAATTCCTTTTTTTTACAGATTTTGAAGGTAGTTAAAAACAAATTAATAATAAGTTAAATAAAATGATGAAATAGGAAAATTTTTAAAAACATAGCTGCAAAAATTGTTTTAGAATAAGTTTTAATGCCCTTATCGTACTTTATCATTTTACTGTGATCAATGTTGAATAAAAAATGCTTTTTTTTTCAAAATTCAAAATAACTGTATAATATTATTTTAAAAATAATTTCCTTTTGTTTTTATAGAGAATTTTCATTTTGTATATGAAGTTTTAGATCCCATTGTGGAAAATAATGGGGTAACTTTTGTGGATTGCTTCTTTACTCTCAGGTACATGGCATGTATGGTATTCTTTACTATATTGTTATCCCTCCTTGCATTTCAATTAGTATTAACTTATTATTATACTGGGTGTCCGAAAAGTATGGACTTAGCCTAGCATGTTCAGAAGTACTGTATCAAAAATCGAAAAATATGTGTGGCAAGTATTTTAAAAAGATGTATACAGTGATGCTAAACCAGAACTTTCAAATTTAAGATATGGAGGATGAGAGGATGCAACTTCGAAAGATTAAATAAGAATTTTTTATTGCAGATTTGGATTTTTCAGTAAAAATACCTTAATTTGACTTACAAGTGTTTGATCCACATGCAGTTATACAATCAACAAAATAATAAAACAAATCTGTTACTAATTGCTTAAAAAACACCTATTTCAAGAAGTTAGAGTCAGATCAGACCTTCAGACTGGTAAGATCGTTAAAATCGCACCAATTTCAAATGAATTAATATAAGAAAGTAAAACTAATTTACTACATTTAATTACGCTCCTCTTCTGCAGGAGTCATTAGTCATTTTTTGAAAGATATAAAAGAAAGCATCTTTTTTTTCATGCATTTCCCAAGTGATTTGTACCTAATTTTTATTTTTGGCAATTATGCCGTCATTTCAGTTAATGTAAGTATTCCTTTCTGGAAAATCCAAATCTGCAATTAAAAAACAGTAATGTCCACTTAAGATTCCAAAGTTGCAACCCACACAACATCTAGGGATCGAGGTTGTGAGTTAAGTTCAATATCATTGAATAGAGCTTTTGAAAATGCATGACTCACATATTGCTTATTTCTCGAGATATTTAAACCGTCTTCATACTTTTTGGACATTCTGTGTACACTATCTAGCAATAAGAGTTTAATTACCATTAAAAGAATATTTTATTGACCATCTACAAAAATCCATTCTCTTTTCTTTTCTTGTAAATATTTTCCATTGTTTGAGAAAACCATTTCACATCATACTGAATTTAGTTAATCAAAGTTTTAATTAAATTGATGATACGAACTAAGGTAAACAACGTTTAGGAGCACAAAAATATTGTCTGATGAAGGTTGCACTGAAGGTTGATAAATCTGTTGCACTGATGAAGGATGCCTTTTGAGCGTCCAAAACAGCTGTCTGAATTTATAAATATTTTTGTGCTCCTAAACGTTTTTTACCTTAGTTTGTATTTTAGCACAAAGGGTGCCCACTTGTGTATTTAAATTGATAATGTTTGAATTTGTAATTAAATTGAAAAATTGAAAAAGACCAAACCATTTATTTTCTATTTTAACTGAAATAGCTGACTTTAGACATCTACTTTAAAATGTATCGACTTTAACATTATTAAATTGAAGCAATATTTTATTGCATTGATAAGTCTGAAATCAAGTCTCTTTATCTTAATGATATTAACAAATAGATTATTCTAATTTTTATTTGTTGTTTTTTTCAAAGGTCAATTATTTTCGCTGAAATTATTCGATTAATTAATATTTCATTTTTCTTGAAAAAATCAATTATTTCATCACTTATTTTTATATGGCAAAGTAAAAAGAAAACCGTTAGTCGCACATAAAAGGATTAAATATTTTCACGGAATTCGAACCTTTAAGTAAAATAATTACGTATAGTCGGATTAAGCAAAAACCGCTTAACATTTACCATAAACATTATTTGGTCTTACTGTTAAAATGTATTCAATTTGATATATTTTTTCTAATATGAAATTAAAATTGAAATAAATTTCAGGTCGTGCGATGTTAATAAAGATTAGATTAGATAACAAGCACGAGGTTTGCGACATTGTTAGGTTTCACGATTTTCATTTCTATTGTTTCAATGTAAAATTTGTTGAAATTATATAGCTCTTCAAAAGTGTATATAACTTCTGAGCTATTATTGTAACGTCTGGATGCATCAATGAAGAGACAGCATCACTAAAAATACTTTTTAATCTTAACTTCTTAATTAAAAAATATTTAATTTCAATTCAAAACTAACTGATAGAACAGTATATGTGAATTTCAATTGAGATTAACACATTTCCATTATATTTTAGTGCCTTTTTGCTTAGCTATCATACATGGCGAGCAATTGAGCAATCAAAAGGACATTTGAATGTTTTTAGAATTGTTTTACACAGGTATTGCAGGTATGTAAATTGAACCAGAATATTTATCAATATTGAATCATGTACGTATATGAACTTATCATGTACGTATATGAACTTATGCACGTATATGAACTTATGTACGTATATGAACTTATTATGTACGTATATGAACTTATCTTGAATGAATGATATATCATTTTAAATAAATAAGTATTTCACAAGCGGCTAGCACATCTTGTTTCCATCATTCTGTTTGAAATATATTAGTAATTTTGTTCAGCTTTAGATACGAAATGTAATGGTTCGAAGGGAATACTGATATATTTTTTCACATATTTCACTGTTCTTAAAGGAGTAGAAAATATGTTACCTGTCTTTTTTTCTTTCTTTAGTAATTTACTATTTTTGAATGTTATTTTAAAATGATTAATTAAATCCCCTTCTCGCTCCGCTCTCCAATTCCCTTGGTTGCTTCGCATTTATCGTTGCTTTTTTTCCCTCATAAAAAGTTACAAAAAATTTTTGTTTTTAATAAAGTATTTCAGTTGAATACCCGTTCTGTGTATGGGTAAAAAAGAAGATAATCAATAAATCAGTACTAATTGAAATCAGACACAAAACTAAAAGATATATACCGACACAATTAATGAAGCTGAAATAATTCAATTTTCTTTTAATTGTTAATCGTGGCCCTTCAGTAGCTTTATGTTATTAGAATAATCAAAACCCGACTTTAGAAGTTCATCCCATCAAAATAAAGATTTAAGTGTATTCAATATTATTTGGCATAATTCTGTTTCTCGAGGCAAACTTTTCAAAATTAAGCGCAATCAATTTCCCCCGATATTTAGCTGTCGTTAAATCCTATTGGCCCAGTATCTACATTAAAACAGTACAGTATTAATGCACTTCTAATAGGTTCAATATGCACTTATATAATGCTTTGTACCTGTATTAATATATTTGGCATATATTATAAGCATGCCAATTACCATAAGGTCAAAATTAAGTGAGCGCCATTGACGACAATACTATCATGGCGATTTTTAATGATTTCTCTGAACGAAAAAGTACCTTTTCTCCCATACTGTACTTTTTAGAAGATACTTATTTTTTTATTTTAATTAATACACATTACTAATATTAATTCAACACTGGTGTCAACAATAGTAAGGAGTTTCTTTACGCGTCACCTAAACGAAATAGTAACGTTTCCCTATTTGATTTTGATTTTTTAGTACGTATCTTTTTCTTATTTCAGTTAATACCCATTATCAAAACAGCGGCGTTGATGCTTACTTTCTTTTAATATTGTGAGAAAATTATAAAACTTTAGAAGTCTTATTAAAAATGTTTTTTTTTTTCATTAAGTGTCACTGCATTTGAATTTAGAATTCAGTAATTTTTATAAAACAAATATATATTTTTTATTTATTTTATGTTATTTGTATTTATTTTGCAGGTTGACTCTTCAAGTAGCTACCTTAGCGCTACTTTATCTAATCTTGCCGATATTGAGTTCGGGTCCGATTTGGAAATCTTCTTGGGAATCTGAACTTGAAAATTGTTACCACAATGGTTGGAAAAATGTGCTGCAAATTCAAAATTATGATCCCTTGAATGAAATTGTGAGTAAACGGTGGGAAGAGAAACACTTTTTTTTAAAAATATTACTTCTCTCAAAATTGCTGTTTTTATTAGAATTAGTTATTTAAGAGGAATAAGAATCTTCGGAGGCATCAGTAGATTCTGGAGACTGGTTAAATGAAAAAATAGGTGTAGTATCACGATTTATAGCCAGATATGCAACAGTATTCGAATACAAAGAAGGCAGATACGAATTTATGTATGAGTATGAGTCTGCAAATGGCAATCACGCAGGATTGAGTAATTAGAAGTAATTAGGGTTCTGATTTATCAAATTAACGTGACAACAACAAGCGTTAGAAGAATGCCAATAACTTTTCAATGTTTACGTGGTTTAAATTGTCGTCCATTACAAATTTGTATTACAATGTGATCATGTATTCGTTTAGTTATTATTAAATTTTCGATTATTCTTTAACCTTATTCGCTTTAAATGAAATCTTCATTTTCAAAAATCATTCTCTCTCTCTCGCTGCTCATTTTTTATTTTCGAACCACACGATGTGTGATGAAATTCATTTGTCCTGGTATGTTAGATCACCCTTTGACAATTATTTTTTTAACAATCTATATGTTTATTTCTATGTGCACGCTTCTGCGCATTTAAATCCATTGTATTTAATAAAGAAAATATATGACAGTGCCAGTCAACTCAACGTTGCGTGCAATTTGATAAAAGCTACGGATAAGATTTATGAGTACCAATGGAATATGGGTTCATCATGTCAGCATTTTTCTTCTTGCACCTATTTTCTCATTCAAAGATTAAAAACTTTCTTCGAATAACTTTTGAGTAGTGGAATGTCATAACATTCTATGTCTAACATATATTACTTACAAACTAATACATTATTATTCTTAATGGTCAGTAAATCAGTCTCTGGCAACAAAGTTCTTGGTATTATGCGTAAATAATAAAACTAAATAGCGCTTGTATTTATTTTTTTTTAGTTTGGAACACTGACCAATTTGACATG
>NC_092210.1:73711652-73721117 GCF_043381705.1 Parasteatoda tepidariorum
TTTTTTTACGAAAATTACAAAATTGACCAATTTTGACGAAAATTAAAATTGACCAATTTTGAACCCAATATAGCGAACCTTGCAAAAAAACACCAGGCACACCCATCTCATTGATCAAGAAGCAGTAAATCTTTAGTTACTTTACTTATTATATCTACTTATGCATAATTACTTATTATTTAATAATAAGGTATTTAAATTTTAAGCATTTATTACTTTAATAAATGTTTAAAATCATAAAATAAATGTACAAGCACAGTATCTCATAGAGTTTTATTTTAATTAGCAGAAAATTACTTTTGTGGGGGTCGATGGAGATTTCAAAAAATTATATAGGGGTCGATGATCAAAAAAGTTTGGCGACCCCTGTCCTAGAGTGTATCTCACTAGTTCAATCGGATTAAAATCCGAGAACCTCACCGGCCTCACCATACGTGCAATATCTTCCCTCTCCAACAGTTCTGTAACAGCCACTGTACGATGAGGTTTAACATTATCATTCGTGAAGATGAACTCGACCTCATTGTGAATCTGCGCAGTTGTTGTGTTGTTGGCACCACATTAAATGTGGCGTCTCCAGAGAACTGACGTTTATGGAAAACACAGTACTGGCAGTCGTGAAAATAGAACACCCTTGTTCAGTCTCCTGGTCACGGTAAAACACATCGGGGTGTCCAGTATTTTGCTAGCCTATTAGCTTAGATTGTCTATCAATTTCTCCTGCTGTCAGCCGTCTGTGCTTTCTAGACTGTAGGATTATCCATCGGTCTTCCGATGATCATGGTTGTGCAAGTTCGACTTCTACTAAACCTCCGAACAGCTGTTCCTGTCCTCTGAAATGTGTTTCAAGCTCATGAAATGAAGCTGTGGACGATCCCGAATCACGCAGCTCCACTGGTCGCACTTCGACCTTCTTCCAATTTTCCAATTATTCGAAATCGCGTCAACTCATCCAGATGTCGTCTTCTGCGATTTTCTGTTGTCCATAAACAATAAATTAACTTCGTTTTAACTGATGTATACCGTGCAATACCATTCACATAAGTACTGAGCTTCCACCACCAGCTCGTTTTATTTCCTTACACCATGGCCCAAGGTGCATAGATGCACATTTTTTGCTTAACCTTCCAGTGATTGGTCTTCTCGATGATTAATTTTCATACGTTTTAAATGCTTGTTTTGTTGTTTTGCTAGTTTTTCCACTTCGTTCATAATTTTTACACACCAGTGTTTTAGAACGGCAATATCAAAAAAAGTCATTTGGCTACTCACGCTAAGAAAAATGTGCTATATTGCTCCTAGAATCAAATGCATTCAGAAATAAAAAATAATTTCTAATTTAAAAGACACATCGCACTATTTTTATTATACTTAAGTATACTAACAAGAACAAAAGCAATTTCAAAACAAAAGAGAATTTTTTGCCCTACCCGAAAAAAACAAATATATCTTACTCTTTCTAAATGTAATAATAATATATTTTACTCCTATAACAAATATATCTTACTCTTCCTAATTACATTTAGAAATGCATTGCAATGCATTTCTAGAAATGCAAATGCAATGTATTTACATTTTAACCTTCTTTATCACGCAATTGGGTATTTTTAGTGTACTTTTGAAATTAACTTGTAATTTCTAAACAAAGTTTCGATTTTTATTTCAGTGTTTGGTGCATACTTGGTTCATGGCTAACACAATGCAGCATTTGGTAATTTCCCTTCCTTTGATGATTGTGATTTACAGGTAGAATTTTTACTTCAGTTATCAACCTTTTTCATTTATATTTCAAGATTTATTTTCAAGATAAGTACACTTTGCAATTGCTGCAACATAAGATGTAAGCAGCGAGGAAGAAACGAGAACTCGATTGAAATCTGTCAGATTACTATTGAGAAGAAGAAAATGAAAATTATAAAACAATGGGATCACGTCACATGACGTCACAGTCACGTCATTTACAATCTGGTGGTAAATATAAGTGATTTTGAGCGAAAAACAAGATCTGCCGTTAACTAACTATCGAATTCGAAGCCCACAATGATTTTCTTCTACAAATGAGTTTTCTACGATCAGTCTGGAACGCTCTATATCAGTTACTCTATATTACCAACTGGTATATATTAGTTGCTAAAATATATTAGTTGTAATTTTTTTGCGGACAATTTTCGTGAAAAATCTGTATGGGTTTTCAAATACCCTTCTTTCCCTCTAAAAAAAATTTAAAAAAAACTTATTACTTCGTTTCTGTGAAATTTAACATACCAACGGTGCAAAAAAAAATTTTTTTTTCAGGATTTATTGCGTCCAAGAAAATATTTATTATTATTTGTGATTCATTACTTTTGCTTTGAACAACTTGACAAAAATCTGACAAAATCTGACCTGGTACTTTTCAGATCGTTAAACTTTGATGTACCTGGCTTTAAACCCAGTATATTGCTTTAGTGAGAAAAGTGATCCCATTTAAAAAATGATGATAAGTTTACGTTTGAACTGAGTGGATGTTTTCTTCTGCTAGGGACAATTATAGATTAAGATACTGACTAGTAACAAATTTAAATTATTGTACATGAACCCATTTAAAAAGTACATTTTTATTGCTTTCTAACAATCACTTTCTTCAAAATTTTATCATAAAATTCCTTAAAATCCATTCAATATACGAAAATCGATTAATAAAACTAATCTAAAACACTCGTCAAAAATTGAAAAAATTCCGTGAAGAACTACTCCCCAGACTATAGAGGTCAAACTAGCTCTAAACCTCGTAGATTAAAAATTTATTCTTTTACGGGTATGGTCTAGCTTCTTTTATTATTATTTTTAAAATTAGAAATAACTTAACCCAGCAACAAAAAAGTAAAAGCAATGAAAAACTTTTATAATTAAAATAAAGTAATACTTTTTGTTAGAATACCATTTAAATTTTTTTTCCTTTTTAAACCGTTACACAAAAACCAATCTTCAACTCGTATGTGAAACAATATAGTTAAAAACAAAATTTTACTTATGTTACCCATTGATTTTGCTAGCAAACTCAATTTTGTTCATCTGACTTACAAATGCCTTATATTTTGTAGGTACCGCAAAGCTGGAATATTTATGGGGTTGCTATTGTTTTTTGTACCATGTTTTTATTATGGCTATCAACTCCTTAAACGCCAATATCCATTTCTGTCATTCAACTCACTCATATTAGTCCAGTAAGTCAAGTGTTTTATTAATATTTTTAAGTAAAGTTTTCCAAAGCTATGGGTTCTCACTTGGTAATTACTGTCAAACTTTCGTTACTAGAAAAAGATCTCTCAAATATGAAAAAAGATAACGGAATGACGCCTTACTCAGAAGACCTCTCCACCAATTTCATGTACCTGACGTAATTCTAATGCAATTTTCAATGACAAAACCTTTCTCCTTTACAAAAACTGGACTGCAATACAGTTTTCTTGACATTTCTTAATTGGTTCTAAATTTCAAGAAAGTTTTAGTTTTTCAAGTAATATTTTTAAAAAAATTTCGAATCAGATTTTTATACCAATTTTTAAGATGATTTCCCAACATTTAATATTAGTATACAAAATGTATAGTTAAAATCTGGTTAAAAAAGAACAACAAGAAAATGTGCCCAATGAGGAAAAGTACTCGCGAGTAACTTTATCTAATTAAAGTTACAGAGCTGGGACAACAGCTTCAAAATTGTCAGAAAAAATAGATATTAGAAGAGAGAGAGATTGATCACTCTCGGTTACTGCACTTAGCGAAGTTTCTCTCAAAGTGCGCTTTCTTACTCCGTGTTTGAAGCTCGTTCCTTGCAATTAAGAGCTTTATTTTAATTACATTGTAAATATGTTGTCTTTAATTATATTGTTACTTAAACGATCATAAACTGACACGATTTAAAATAAGAAACTGAGTAAACAGCATCCGTTAAAGTCTCTTTGTAGTACAAACTCAGGTTGATTTTATGGATCTCAAACCCCGAATTCCCAATCTTAATGGAAATCTCTTCGGTGGTAATCTCCAAAAGAATTCTTCAGATGATTACATTTGATTTCTAAGACTGACTGGGATGTCCTCTTGGAATGATGAATCCGCATCATTTTGAAGCTTTCATCTTTGGAATTGCTTGTAGAATCAGAGACATCGGAGGTTAGACATCCGGAGAAGATTTCATGAATCTGATTTACTGTAAAGATGGATCCAATGTTCATTTGGGTAAAAACTAAACTGAATTAGTTTTTACAGATTGTTCAGGAATCTTTATAACTAAGTCTAATCAATATCTTGTTTCGGTTGAATTTGATATGGAGTTCAGTCAGCATATGTTGTCTGTGATTTCTTAGCTTTTTCTTCCTCTGCCTTTAAGAATTCTGTCAGACAGGAAGTTAGCAACCATGGGAGCTTAGGATCAGTCTAGGTTGTTTATTCTGATTCTGATGGAGTCGTTATTTCTATTTATATGTCCTAGAGTTCATCTATTATTCATTTTAATTTGAAAAATTCTTTGCGAGTGCAAGGATCACTCATTCCTATATTTCTGAATGATATATCCAATAAAAAAACAGCATTTTTTTAGCTGGATAGCACTGTGGTTCGCATTAGGCGTGAGGCATGAAGGATAAACCTCACTCCCGTGAGCACTTTGTTGATACAGCATGATGTTCAAAATTTGGTCACATCACGCTTTTATTCAAATGGTATGATCATTTTTTTGGGTCTAGTAACAGTAATTAGCTGCATTTCTTAAAGTTGCCAGTTCTTTAAATGTCTCAGTTCTTTTTGCAAAATTTCGGCTGTAAATAACGTCTTAGCAAAAAAAACTAGCATTCATTCAAAAAATTGGAATATTTGTTTAACAAGAGCAAAAATAACTCCGTGAAAGTAGAACTATAAAAAATTTTAAAATTTAATTATTTCCCGTAATATGTGGTTGCCAACGTTATTTCTGCGTATGTATAGTAAATACATTAAGCAGTTAAAATTAATTATAAAAGTACAGAAAAATTAATGTGCAGCCATAATTTGTGCCTTTTACCATATTGTGCGTAGTACCACATGGTAAGTCTACATGAAAATGGTTGTATCGATTCTTTCCAGTAAATTTTGGTTTTATCCAATCAGAGCAGTACCTACACGTCATAACTTTCAAACTACGTTAAATATCTGTGCAGTACCTCATGTCCTGAATAAATTTACTGTGCTGAATATTAACACATTGAAAAAAAGTATAATGTTTAAGCATTATTTTTGCAACGAAACTTGTGTTGTAAATGTGCTTTTATTATTACAGTAAAAAAAATCTCCAAATCGTTAAAACTTGAACACTCAAAAAACATTCTACCAACTCAAAATTATTAAGTAACTTCATTTTTGGCAATGAAAAAAAAAGTTGTACGGCATCACGCATCAGGCTTAGCAGAGAGAAGAGAAAAAGAGCAGTTGTTGTTGTTGTTGTTGCAGTTGTAGTTCATTTACATCGCCCTAGAGCTGCACAATGGGCTATTGGCGACGGTCTGGGAAGCATCCCTGAGGATGATCCGAAGACATGCCATCACAATTTTGATCCTCTGCAGAGGGGATGGCATCTCCGCTTCGGTAGCCCGATGACCTGCACGCGAAGTCGAGCACTTTACGGTAGAACAGTTTAACGAGGACCAATACCGCACACCCTCGGTCCCTACGCGGACTGATCCAAGTGGTCACCCAACAGCACACTGACCGCAGCCAGTGATGCTTGACTTCGGTGATCTGCTGGGCGATCACTGCTGGACGAGAAAAAGAGCAAAACCAGGGAATAATATTAAATATAGCTTATTTAAAAAAATGTGTTTTCACGTTGAATCTATAGAGATCATGTTCGAGATGGTAGGACAAATAGTTTTGAAGTTATAATGATTTTTATGCGAGAAAAGTACACTATTTGACTTTTACTAATAAATCTAGTTGGTGTCAAAATAGTTCAAGGAACTGGATTCACGGGGATGTCATTATCTGTGTATGAGGATATCCCACTGCACAATCTTGCTTCCAGATATATTTAATAAAATCATAAATCATCAGGAATTTTGGTGAACTATTCAAACACCAGTAATTTCTATCTGTAGATTAGCATAACTAAGGATACTACATCGAAAATAGAAACTTCTTATGTAGCAAGAAGGGTTTTTTAGTTCCACTCCAGAGAATAGAAAATTAGTTTCACGCCAGTGGTTATAATATTGCTACACTATTGATAGGTAGTGATAAAAAAAAATGAGATAGTGTAATTAGTGTATTAAGTTAGATATTATACTTAAGACGCATTTCGTCAAGGATATAATTGTGATCAAAAGTTAACACTGAATAATGATAGCTAGTATTTAGTCGGTAAAAGTAGCAAAAAGGAAGGATGACATTCTGTTCTAGTAGTACTTTGTTCGAAAAAAAGTTATTTACGATAAACAGGAACAATTTTGTTTAAAAAAAAATATTTAATTTTATGAGGAAAGTATAAAAACAGATCGTACCCGAATTTAAAGCATAGCCAAAGATCGAGCATAGATCAACAGCCTTAACAATTCTAGTCGGACAATCTGTTCTTATATCAAAGCAACTTTTGTTTCAAAAATAAATCTTCTGGTCATTTTTTCCCAAAACAAACATTTCGTTTCTTCATTACTCTAACATGAACCATTTTCTTTCATCTTTTTAATGACTCGCGTAAGCAAAGCTTTCCTGCCAAAACTGTCGTTGCAGAATCATTAGATGATAGACACAGATTTTGAAAAGTCAGATTAAGTTTGTCAAGTTTGTAAGTTTGACTTTCTTATGTGTACGCGCATCAGAATGGGATATAAGTGCTCCTACAGTCAGATAGGACAACGATATGATTTGTTTAATTTGTAACTATATCAAAGAAAAATACCATTTCATTTAACATTTTTATCGGCTTAGGTCAGAGCTTAGTTTGAGGAAGAGTACAAAAATTATTCAGTACTTTTCAGTTAGCCAGGAGGAAATGAAAAGTTTCCAAAAAACTTAGACCTGCGATTACTTATTTTATATTTTTTTTCTTTCTATTTATTTTTTAAGCACATAAAAATTAAATAAAATAAAAAATTTAAAAAATATATCGTTGAATTTTTTGCATCCAGTTAACCTAAAAGTTCTACTTACTATTTTTGGTATAGTGCTAAAATAAAAAAAGCAATATTCAAGTATTTAAGTTTCAAACGCTACTCTTTAATCTTGACCAAAAAACGATAACTTTATTTTATACACTAGGAGGCTTCGCCCCCTGCTCGCTGGCACTCGCCAACCCTCGGAACTGCTTTCGCAGTTTATTTCTTAATGTCTTCTAATGAATTTCTTAACGTCTAGCTTTTGTATACTTTTTTGAACACTGAAGTTCCGAAAGCTTTTCACTATAGAAAATTCTAAACCGGTGCATTTCAATATTAATTTGAAATTGAAAACAGTTCGCATATTTTTCTTAATCACACTATTCTAAATTTCAGTTGTTGAGAAAAGTAACTTTTGTTTTAAAGTCTTTCCCACCAGAGGGCTAAAACCATGTGTTGTAAGACAATATGAAATAATACTGAACGCCAGATGTAAAGCATCGGCTTCGATGAAGATAATTTTGCGAGAATGTTTTTGATAATTCGGTGAGAATTCACCCGATTAGACATATGATACTCACTACGTGCTCTTGCTCGCCGAAGCCTATCAATTAAAACGTATTAGCGTTTTATATAATATAGATTAGCCATATGATGCTCACTACGTGCTCTTGCGCGCCGAATCCAATCAATTAAAAATGAAAACTGTTGCCAACGCGAGAAAAGAAATATCATCGGTTTTATTGATACATACGTACGTATTAGCGTTTTATATAATAAGATAGATGGAAATTTATTACGCCAAAAGCTAATATGAGCGTTTTTGACTATTATTACTATTAATCTCGGGTTTCTTAAAAATTATTTTTTGGAATGCGAAAAATATTTTTTGAAGGTTGAGAAGGATTTTTTATTATTATTATTAAAAATAGTAGGGGTAACAAACAGCCAAATTCGAATTTATATGAATATTAGACAATTCCAAGACATTTAGCTTTTGTAAACTGTCTTCTTTAAGAGGCGTACTTATTTTCAAAGAAATATTGGTCTGCGTTTAGGCAATAAGGAAATAATATTTCATAAATAACTATTTAAATTCATATATATATTTTACATGCAAAAATGACTTACTCTTAAACATATAAAAAAAAAGATTAGATAAATACCAATTATTTTTCCTTTTTTTTCAGTGTTGTTGATGAAGCAATAACACTACTTTATTCAAATCAATCTTACCACCTCCCCGCCCATATGATTGGGATGCTCTCTGGTTGGGTCTGTCTTAAATATGGAAAGAAAAAGCTACCTAAGGTGAGTTTTGTCTTAAGCACTTTGCACAAACTGAGAACAAAAACATTAACAGCAGCTGGTTCTGAATGTCATTGATAATTATATTATAAGCGCCAAATATTCACTACTTATTTAATGTACTATTTAAATTTAAATAAAATTTTCAAAACTATAACTTTTTTTGAGGAATTTCAGGACATCAGATTGTTGAACAATAAATCATTTGTAAGGAGAAAACTATCGGAGTTGTTTGCGTAATATTTTTGAGCTATCCTGCATTTCACTTATAAGAACATGGCATTTTGTTATACATACATTTCATAAGAACACACAAAGAAACTTAAATTTTTGAAAAATTAATTTAAGGATGGATAACTAAATTTAAAATGCTTACTGTAATCTCATTTTTGTTTAAAGTAATACTGAGTATCCGTGTGTTACGTTTTTGGACATGCATCGAAATACTAAATTGCTTTAACTAAAAATATTTTACACAGTATCGTAACTTATTTATTGTTGTCATTTGTTGAATGTTTAGTCACGTAACCACTGTGTTTTTGCTTTTGCTTAAGTTTATAATTTTGTGACGTCAGCTTGCCAGAGGTGTAGCAATCTATTATTGCTATATATATTTTATTTTAATTTTCGAAAATAAAACGAAAATATTTATAATTTTTTATTATTTTATTATTTATACAATTAGTGTTTTTATACTATTTACAGATAAAATCGTATTTAACTAATATTGATTAAAATCTTGGTTTTTTTATGATTAAGCAATGAAGAGTACAATGCGACCTACAGCTGCAGAATTTCGGTCAAAAAAGTAACTCTCCTACCAATTCATCTCTGAACAAATTTTCGGAGTATGTACAATATACTAGCTATATCTACCTAAATTTATCCTCTAAAGGCCTGGTTTCTTAGGACAGGACGCCGTCAGCTGGAAATCAGCGCTAACCTCTGATTGGTCCATTTGTGAGTTTGATAGTATACGTCATCGAACGCTCATCTTGAACTACAATTGCCGTCCAACTCAACTGCAGTTGGATTACAACGTGACGTTAACCAC
>NC_092210.1:73721278-73731371 GCF_043381705.1 Parasteatoda tepidariorum
TCTTAAAAAGAATTGTATCACTCTCTACGTCAACTTTCCGCTGACGCCCAGATAAGGCGCTTGTCCTAAGAAACCAGACCTTAACACACTACGAGAATCAAACTGAACCTCTTAACTGTTTCGATTTGATTGTTTCTGCTTTCCTCATAAGTGAATTTCCGAAGCAAAGAAGGAGGTTTTACCAGTGCTATTACCTAACAAGCTCTGATTTGAGTATGTTTGAGAAGAAGAGGACATCTTCGCATGCTTAAAAACCAGTTTTTGTTTATATTCAAAGAAAAGATGAGGCCTTAATGAAGAAAATGTTTACGCCCTCAGTTAACAGTTAACTTAGCTACGTCACAAATTGAAAATTTGACTAGTTGTCCAATGAGGTCAATTTATGCTGGTGTAAACCTTACAAGGCGTGGTCAACTAGACTGGTTTCACCTGTACATCCGTATTCACCAACACAGATTACCTCCGGGTAATCTATGAGTAAGAGTAAAATCACGAGTTTAGTGCGAAGCGTTATTCTCCAGCCGAAATTTCGCCAAACTCGCAGATTTCATCAACAGTTCTGACTCTCCGGGTAACCCTCCGTTTTTGCCGTGTTATCGGAGGGCAACCTATTGACGAGAAGCTTGTAAACAAAAAAGATGGAGGATTCTATCGCTGCGTTTGAGCTTGAAGATCTTGAATTTCTTGAAACTGTTGAAAGAAGGGAAAGATATGTCCCAACTACCAGAAATAATGACCTAAGAAGAGTTAGATGAAATAGACTTTTCTGAAAGATATCGTTTCTTAAAACCTCTCCACTTAAATTAGCGATACTCACGCTAAGTTGTTTATGCACGATGCACGTGTTTATGTTATATACAAAGTCACATGCTTTTACCTTGCCCAATCAAAGGCCTCGTTATATTTCCTGCAAGAGTTAAACTCGAGTTGTGAAATCCTCTGTTGAAAACGGTTGGAGAATAAAAAGCGAGGGTTAATCCGAGAGTAACTCTGAACCGTGGATATTCCGATCCCTGAGTTACTCTTGAATTTATCTCGGCGTGGTGAATACGGGTGCTAGTGACATTGTTCCTATGTTTGATTAGTACTATCATTATTTATTATCTATTATTTCACTCAAAATACGTTACAGAGTGCCCACTGGCAAAAAATAAACTTAAATTGGTTTAGCTATAATAATAAAATTAAAATGTTTGTTTATGTGTGCGTCTGTCTCGTAACTCCAGAACCGTTCGTTCTTTCGTGCTGAAATTTGAGCAGAGGATAAATCTGGTTATTTTAGCTTAAATATTGTTTGAAAATTTAACTGGATTGTTTGGAAAAACATTTTTAAAAGTGGAATTTTCTTATTTGCTTCTAAAGAATTTCGAAAGTACCATTGTTAGAAACTGCAGACAATTTTAAAGATAGTCTCAGTGATGTTTTTTTGCTTGTAACTCTCATTAAAACTGGAATTCAGACTTCAAGCTCTTAAGGCCTGGTTTCTTAGGACAGGACGCCGTCAGCTGGAAATCAGCGCTAACCTCTGATTGGTCCATTTGTGAGTTTGATAGTATACGTCATCAAACGCTCATCTTGATCTACAATTGCCGTCCAACTCAACTGCAGTTGGATTACAACGTGACGTTAACCACAGAAGCAATGGCGGACAACATCCAACAGCACATTGAAATCCGCCAAGATTTTGATTTTGACATTAAACATAGCTTCTTAATTAAACATAGCACTCTTCATTTAGCTCAGCTATAATTTGTTTTTTCTTGGACAAAGCCATTATTCTCTAAAACACTGGTCGACAATAACAAAATCAATACAAATTCAAAATAAATATTTGTTTACGTTATTAACGCATGCGCAATGAGAGATAATGTCTGCGTTGACCGACTGCTCACGCTGAGCTAACAAAAAAGTATTTTTTTGGCGTCAAGCTCTACGTCAACTTTCCGCTGACGCCCAGATAAGGCGCGAGTTCTAAGAAACCAGAACTTGAGCTAAAAAACCAGTATTTTGCTGGCGTCAGCGGGACGCTGACGCCCAGATAAGGCGCTTGTCCTTAGAAACCAGACCTTTAAACGTTTAATTATCTTTTATTAGCTGAATACCCGTTCCTCGCATGGGGTGGAAAAAAGCAAGCAATAAATATATCAGTACTAAGTACAGTACAATACTAAGAAATCAATAAAGCTAAACATAATCATTATAGCTAAAATAATTCAATTTTCTTAAATTCATTATAATCTTTCATCCTTCTTGGTGTCTTTTTGTTATTAGATTAAGCAAAATCCATTTTTAGTAGTTGTTTATATCAAAATAAAGATTAACTGTGTTCAACTCGAAACCAACTCCTTATAGTCGCAGTTTAACACAATCACGCAATTTTCTTGAAAACTTATTTCTTAAGAGGAATTTTATGAAGCTTCCTAGTTTTTATGGATATCAAATATATTTATATGATACGTCATAGTATATTTGAAGATTTGGTACCCATTGAGACTGTACTAACTTCCATAATATAGTGTCTATTACCAAAATTAGTTAAGCATCATTTTCGTCAATAATATTATGGTGATTTTTTACATTTCTCATGAGCAAATTAGTGACCTATCTTTGTTCATTTTGATTTATAGTGCTTTAAGTATATAAATTATTTTTTATTTCATTTAGTACTTATTATCAGAATTAATTAAGCACTATCTGCGTCAATAATAGTGAGTTCCAATTTTTAAAAAAACACGTACTAAATAGAAAAATTAATGAAGAAATTATTCTAATTCATTTAGGAAAAAAGTAAAAGAATTACCATACTATTATTGTAGACACTGATACTTAATTACTTTTGGTAATAGATGCTAATTAGAAAAACTATAAGCTATGCACTAAAAGGCAAAACTAATGGAGAAATAGTAATAATTCTTTTAGGTCAAAAATAATTAAAAAATTGCCATGCTATTATTGACGCCAATGGACTACAGAAAACACGTTTAGTTTAAACTAATAACGTAAAGCCACCGGAAAGGACTAAAATTGAAAACAAATTTTAAAAAATTAAATTATTTTAGGTTCATTAATTGTATTGCAATATGTCTTTTTTGTGCATGATTTCGTGGTTTTTTTTTTAGTACTCATGTATTGATAGTTAATTTTTTTATCCCGTATTGAGAGGGGGTATTCAGCTAGTATCAAAAAGCTAAAAGTGAAACACAAATGATATCGGGTTGATGCTGATGGCTAGCAACTGACATGTAGGTTTTCTGAAATTTAAATTTCGAACTATATATTAAGCAAATGCATTTCTTCTTCTCAATAAATTATTAAAATGCAAAGCTGACAACTCGACATACATGAATATCACTTCCTCTTTTATTTTTCTATTATAATTTTTCTTTTTTATTTAATTTTTTCATAAAATTTGTGTGTTTATTAAACACTAATATTTTAAATTGCAGAAAAGCTTTTTCAAGCAAGGGTTTTTTTCTTTTGAATTAAAATAGAAAATAAATAAATTTTGACTTACATTTCCCTGACAAACATTTCTTCAATAAACAACATATAGGAAAGCTAGTTTTTTTTTGACAGGAAAGAGAGTATATTTCTCAGACAGTTAAATAGTTAAAATCTTTTGAAAATAATTTTCTTAGCTAAACGCAATTAAATCTGTATTAGGCGTATTATTAGCTAATATCCACATATCATATAATGTTGAAAATGGTTTTTATTATTATTTTTTTAATCGGTAATCAGCATGCCTTTCATTTACTTTTCAAAATTCATTGTTTCCCTATCAACTCAAATTGAATCGGGAAATATATGAAGTTAGAATATTGTGTGCTATTTGACCTAATTCACCTAACATATTTGAGCACTAATTTCTTAAAATATATTCAGCTATTTACAAAAATTGTTAAAGTAAAATTTATTCAGTAAGAAACGTACTTAAATTTGAAACTCTGAAGAACAAAAATATCCTAAAAGCTGATAATCTGAAAATAAATAAGAAGAAACACAATATTCAACAGACAAAAAATAAGTAATGAAAAATACAGATTTTTATTTGTAGCAAACTAAGCTCTGTTTTGTTTGAGATAAAAAAAAATTTAACTTAATATAATATTTGACAGAAATCTTTATCAAAATCGGCCTGCCAAATTCTACTTTAATCATAAGTTATGAGGTATTACACAATAATTTAGTGATATCGTGTATTTAGTATTGATTTATTCCATCAATAGACAAAAAAATTTCAAAATCCTTTTGAAATTTATTTATCAAAGTTAAATGTAGTTTATAACTTTTGCTAATTACTGCATAACATCAAATTCGGGTTGAAATTTTTGCATAACGTCAAATTTAACTTAAAGCTTTTGCTTACTGCTGCATAACATCAAATTCGGCTTACAAGTTTCGCATTCTACTGCATAACATCAAATTCGGCTAAAAACTTTTTCATTCTACTGCATGACATCAAATTCGGCTTAAAACTTTTTCATTCTACTGCATAACATCAAATTTGGCTTAAAATTTTTTTATTCTACTGCATAACATCAAATTCAGCTTAAAACTTTCGCATTCTACTGCATAACATCAAATTAGGCTTAAAATTTTTGCTTCCTACTGCATAACATCTCATTCGGATCAAAATTTTTACATAACGACAAATTTAGCTTAAAGCTTTTGCTATTCATTAGTAAGCATATCATCAAATTCGGATTAAAACTTTTGCATTCTACTGCTTAACATCAAATTCAGCTTAAACCTTTCGCATTCTACTGCATAACATCAAATTCAGCTTAAAACTTTTGCTTACTACTGCATAACATCTCATTCGGATTAAACTTTTTGCATAACGACAAATTCAGCTTAAAGCTTTTGCTTACTGCTGCATAACATCTAATTCGGCTTAAACCTTTTGCATTCTACAGCATAGCTTCAAATTCAGCTTAAAGCTTATGCTTACTGCTGCATAACATCAAATTCGGATTATAACTTCTGTTTACTACTGCATATCATTTTACATCAATTAAGTACAATGATTAATGTTCCTGTATATGTAATTTTATTTTCCATTGTTCATAGATTTGGGTTATTACTGGATGGATTTTTTCTATCCTGTGCTTCATCGCAGTCACAGGTGCAGTATTTTTACCGATAAAAGACTTGAGAATTATTACATTCTATAACATTGGTAGAATTTCTGCCATGGCTTTTATAACTAGTTGGATACTATACTCCTGTGAGGCTGGTCATGGAGGTAATATATATTTTTTTATCATATGTATAATAAAAAAAGGAAAAAAAAAATGTGTGGGTGATTCTTTTTAAACATGACAATTCAGACCAAAATATTTCTTCAAATTTGAAGTCTTCAAAACAATCTAAATTTTTTTTTGTATACTTTTTTATGTACACTTATTAATATCTTACAGACAGCAGTGTAGTTTATTGACATTTGCTCGAGAAAAAAAATTAAATAGAAATTCACTAAATCCTGAATGACGGGAAAATGACATATTAGCTTAGAAGTTTAAAAAGCAGTCATTTTAAGTTAATAGTAAGTAATTCAACTTAAGCCCTTATGTTAGATGAACCACAAATTGCTTAAATTAATTCTTTTTATCCACTGTAGATAGAATCAACAAAAAAAATTTTGCTGATATGTACGGAATAAAATTGTGTATAATAATCAATTATTAAATAAATAAATAACTTTGATTACATCCCCAAGCATATTACAATCATACATAAACTTGGTATTAAGTTAATATTTTGCTTTCCCTCCTTACAGTATTAGTTAAAAAAAATTCTGGCAACACTTCAATGTCCTGGCATTCATAAGCCAGAAAAATGACAACCTGGATAATGAAAAATTCACCAATTTATAGCATATAACTTTACTTTAATTTAATATTTTGGCCTAAGGCGTTTATATTCTGCAGAAAACAACAGGATTTCTTAAAATAACTCACATAAATCTATGTAGTTTATGTTATTACTTATTTCAAGAAGCCAGGGAAATGACAACACAAAAGCCTACTCACCTTGAAAAAATTTTTGAAATAGATTTCGAAATAGAAAATTGGTTCTTTATTCATGCAACAAGACATGTTCATGTAGGAGTGTATCTAATCAATCTATTAACGTAAGATATTGATTGCTGGCTCTATCTATTTTGGTTATAAACCACTAAATAAAAGTAGCCAGGAAAATGACAGATTTTCTTGGGACAAGCAAATTATTGACAGAAAAAAATTAATTTAAACGAAGTTTTTGCAAATAATACCCTCTGCGTATATTCTAGAAATGCTTACACTGGTTGAGATAAAAAAAATTAGATAATGAAAAATTTACAGGAAGTTTTTAAACTAGTTATTATTGGAAACACTGTTTGGGACATGCAAGGAAAATGACATTCTGAAGTTCAATTAAATTTTTTAACTATACAAAACAGTCAATGCTAGTGAAAAGTCATTTTAAAATGCTAACAGCAATGCTATTGATTAGTAATTTTAAAAAAAAGTTCTTTAAGCATTATAGTATTAGATCTTGGAGCAAGGGACAATAAATTGTCATATTTCGTAAGAATCACCCATGTACGTCTTGCTTATAACTCCAGAGCCGCTTATGCAAACGTCTAGAAATCTTCACAGCAAATTAAGGGAAGGAATTTATGCCACCAATTTTCTAAAATACGCTTACAAATTTCAGTTTGTTCGCTCGAGAGAAATGCTTAAAAAATGAATTTTTCTTAGTGGTTTGGCATTAGCCATTACTATAAACTGGAGACAATTTTTTTTCAAACATTTGAAAGACAGCACCTGTGGTGTTTGCTGAGATGAAAGCTGTATTTAATCAAAAACGGAATTCATTGTTCCTTTTTTACTCTTTTTATTTCTTTATGTAAGATAAGCTCAAGGATAAGCGTAAATTACGGCGTCAAAACAGTATTTTTAAAGTTATCTGAAACAATATGTGTATTTTATTTAGAGCTGCCACTTAATACAAAATCGGTCGAATAGCTTCTAAATTACTACATTTTAAAAAAGTCGTATATCTAAAGCCTTATTTCTCAAGAACTATTTAGCCGATTTGGTTACAAATTTCTATTTTTTCCATTTAAAATTGCATTTTTTAACATAACGTGCAAATGTGTATATCTTGCAATTAATTTTTTTTTTAACTATTGCAAAATATAATAAATTAGTATTACATTTATTTTTACTACACAGAAATCAAAAGAATAAGAAGATGCGTAGAAACATGCGCAAGAACATGTATGATGAAATGAAAAAAATGTAACATTCGGTAATTAGCATGAGAATCTTTAACTGGTAAATTTGTAGTAAAAACTATCATATGGACAGCTCTACAGACAGCATAAATGAAATACAGAGATGAAAATTGACGGGCTAAAAGGGCCATATTTGTTTAGAAGCTCAACACGAGGTTTTTTGTTCTTTCGAAATTCAAATTTGTTTAAAAGTTATTGAAATTTTTTCTGACTTTCTGACTTTACGTTGCATTTTGTTTAGCGGTGCAATGGCTATAAAACTTAAAAAACTTGAAATTACGATGGATAAAGGAAAATGTGCAGGAAGTATGGCAGAATGAAAAAAGCTAACATTTGAGAATTGCTAAAATTGTTGAAAAAAATATCAAGCGAGATGATCTGCTACCCGGTAAAATATAATAAGCTACGAAATTTGGCATGCTGAAAAAGCCATATTTTCGTTGACAATAATGCATAACTCTTTCTATATATATTTTTTTTTCCTTTTTTCAATTTTCTTTTTTTTTTGTTACTTTTGACGCGAAAATGCCATCAAGAAGCCAAGAAGTTAAAAATTTTTTCATGCTGGAGCATACAAGTTGAACATCTCGAGAAAAAGGCAAAACATTTCTTCTAGAATGGATAAATAGTCAGTTTTGACATCAAAACGAAAAAAAGAAAAACAACCGCAACTAAAAGCACTTAAAATAGAACAACTTTTAAACAAACTGCTATTTCATATCAAAACATTTTAACTTTGCTGTTTTAAAGCGGGCTGCAGATCAGGTGTTTTGTACTTTTTACGTACAAGTTACACAATTCTCGAATTCGTGATCGAATTTTAATTTATTTCCATCTCTTTTCTGCATTTTTCTAGATTCAGTGTGGTTTTAAATTTGATAGTTTTTGCACAAATCTTCAAAATGTAACGTAAAAAAAAGAGTGAAAAAACTGATGATAAAAAAACACTTATAATTTCAATAAACTTTCGAGCCATTAATAACAAAGCCATTTATATTGCCGTAATTTTCGAACAAATAAAAAAAACGAAGCATGGTGCTATATTTAAAAGCAAGTATGGCAATTTCAGCGAGTTAAATTTCTACGGGCTATGGAGTCTCTAGTGATAATTTTTACTGCAACTTTTCCAGTTAATAATGTCCAAACTAACAATCAATTGGATATTTGTTTCTGTCGTATTTTCTAAGCATTTTTCGACACGCCGCCGTACTTTTTGCTGAAAAAAGTACAGAAAAAAATGAAACATAAAATTTAACATAAAATCGAACTAATGATCGAATGTTAATTTTTTTCCGTCTCTTCTGTGCACTCTTATAGACCCAGTGTGATTTCAAGTTTTTAAGTCAGATAGTTTTTCCACAACTCTTCTAAATGCAACGTTAAAAAAAAACCGTGGAAAAACTGACGAGAAAAAAACACTTATAATTACAATGACTTACAAATTTAAATTCGTCCATCCTGCACCCTATATACTTTTATAAACGTTATGGAAATTTCAAATTCTTAAGTCCTAAAAAAGTGAGGAAAATAGCAAGAAAAGCATTTAATATTGCAGTAACTTTCGAACAAATTAAAATAAAGAAGTATGGTGCTATATTTATAAGCAAGTATGGCAATTTCAAATTTCTACCGGCTCTGGAGCTTCACTCTTGATATTTTTTACTACAAGTTAACCAGTTATTAATGCTCAAACTAACAATCAATTGGATATTGTTTTCTGTCGTATTTCCTAAGCATTTTTCGACACGCCGCCGTTTACACGCCTTTTTGCTTTTACACTTAAGTCTTATAACTTCATCGCAACAGAACAAAATGAAACGTAAAATTGTGAGCACTGCGCCTCTCCCACAGTGGAAAGGCGCAGTGCTCACAATTTTTCAACATAGTTAGAAAGTTTGTATATTAATGCATTTATTTTGGTTCTGGCATTTTGCAAAAATGCCTTTTAATAAAATTTGCAAATATCCTACACGTTGTAAATTTGTCCCACTTTATACTTAAATTTTTCAAATTAATATTCCTCAATTTTTAACTCCGACTATATCTTTGCTTCCAAAAAAAATTTTTATTTGCAGTTGTATTTTCAATAGAACAGAGATGTTACGCAGTTAATAAAAAATTTCAAATGGTGGATTTTAGAAGTTTTACTCGTGACCAAGCAAATTAATTATTTTTCTTTAATAAAAAGAGGCCGTTCAACTGTATACTCGTTGCATTGTGCTGGAAAATTGTAAAATACTTTATTAATTTTAGATAAAGATATTTGGTTTTTCAAAAATATTAAGTATAACTCAGTAAATAAACCATCTGAATCACAGCAACTGAAACCAATATATTGAAATTTTAATTAATTTCAAAAAAACAGTATTTCTTTTAACACGGTAAAAAGGGTTTGACCAAAATAACAATTAATTAATCCCTAAATGGGCCCTTTATTTCTAGTAAAGGTAAATAAAAGTATTTTTGGAATTGAAATTGTTTTAAGAACTGTAATTGATATAAAAAAAAAGCTCATTTAGTTTATAAAAATGCCATTTTTTTGGTGCTAAATATATTTAACATGACCTATTAGGAACTTGCTGATTTTTATTTTTATTTCTTTATAAAATAAATTCCTTAAAAGCTACAAACTTTAAAAGTAATTATGTATTTTATAACTTTTATACGTTTTTTTAAAAGTGACAAATGGTTACCAATTTTATTCAAACTCACTTCAAGAAAGCTGAAGTTATTGAAAAATGGAAACCTAAATTAAAAGTGGTAAAACGTGGTGGTAAGTATACTTACCACGGCCTTCAAAAGGGTTAA
>NC_092210.1:73732177-73792007 GCF_043381705.1 Parasteatoda tepidariorum
TATTCTTTTTATTTATTTTGTAATTAGCTTCTGAAATTTTTTGAAGAATTTTATACGGTCCACTAAAAGGAGGTGACAACTTCCTCGTATTAGGATAAGTAAATTCTTCAAACAGAACTAATTCATCATTTTTAAAGTCTATATCTAAAAATCTAGAATCATAATAAATTTTATTTCTTTCATGATATTCTCTAGTTCTTTGAATTGCTATTTTTTTAGCTTCTTCAACAGGTGGATAGACTTTTTCATTTAAGGGATTTTCGTAGGGGAGTCTACCATGCATGAGGTATGCAGGTGGAAATTTTGTTACAGAATGGGGAGTTAAGTTATAAGTATTAACTATATCTTTTAACAAAGTAGGCCAGGGAGTTTTAGTAGGTTTTTCATTGATTTTACATTTTAAACTCGTAATTATTGTTTGACCAAGGCGTTCTACCTTGCCATTAGACTGCGGATGATGTGCAGTTGTCAATAATTGTTGAATTTTATTATGCTTCAAAAATTTTTTAAAATGAGAAGAAGTAAAGGCAGCGTTTCTATCACTCAACAAGGATTTAGGAATTTGATTTTGAAACATTTGATGTAAAAAATTTGTATAGGTTTCTGAGCTAATGGATTTTGATGCAAAAGCCCAAATGTATCTTGTGAGGTGGTCAATAATTAAAGAAAGAGAAAGAAATAATTGATTCTGAAAAATAATAAAAATATTTAATTATGGAAAAATGTTTCATGAGGATTAATCTAATTGGGAAGGAACTAATTGATTTTGAAAAATAATAAAAATATTTAATAATGGAAAGATGTTTCATGAGGATTAATCTAATTGGGAAGGAAATAATTAATTTTGAAAAATAAGTTTCTGCTTTGATTTTAGCTCATTTGCTTGCCATATTATTAAACATAAATTTTGCGTGCTACTTATGTGGTACAGTCAATTGTAACTCTTGTTACAATATAACAGGGTCTTAACTATGCATTATATAAATACAATATTTGGTGTGTTACGCTTCTGGCATTGCCAATTTTAATACTTGTGACAAAATTCCAGGTATTTTACTATGTATTAAATAAATGTAATATTTTGGTGAGGCATTATCAATTTTTATTGTGACATTATCAATTGTTATTCTCTTGAAAATATTCCAGCACCTTTACTATGTATTACATGAATACAATATTTGGTGCGTTATTCTTGTGACACTGTCAATTGTAATACTTGTGACAATATTCCAGGGTGCACTATGTTCTATACGAATACAACTTTTAGTTTAAAATATGTCTTACTTTACTAAATCTGAAAATAACTAGTTTGTAAAAAGAATTCAAATGGTTTTCATAAAATCCAGACTCTTAGATGTTTCTGCTACCTTTGTGAAAAATAATTTGTTAAGTAATGAATAAACAACGAAAATACTTAAATAGTAAAAAAAAGTCGTTTGAATTACGTTGACATGAAAAAATAGATATGAAAAAAAGGAAAAAATTGATCTGTAAAAAATAGATAAAGAGTTATTTCATTTCATAAATAAAAATGAGGAAGTTTTTTGTTTAAATGGGACATAGGCCCAAATTTGAATAAAGTCTTATACTCTCACTATTTAGCAGGATTTATGACGTATTTACTCATATCGAAATAAAAGTTTCAAATTCATAAGCACTAACTTCTTTAAATGATGTATTTTAAAAATTATTACTTTTTGAAAATTTAAATTCGCTTCTTTACTTGATTCATTTGTTCACTTTATTTTAAACAATGAACTTAGATTTCTTATTTTTCCTACAGTTATAAATTGTTCTTCTTTTTCAGATTGGAGAGTTCGTATTTTTTTTTCCGTTCGCTATAATTTTGGGCTTTCTCCAGTACATCATATTGGAAATTCCTTCCAATAAAATTATAAGTCTATTGAAAGAAAAATTTAGAAGTTCAACACCACACAAAGGCAGAAGGGAAGAACCTTTCAATAAAATTTATGATCCATTAAAGGAAAGAGTTACAAGTTCAACATCACCTAATGGCAGAACCTTTCAATAAAATTTAAGATGAATTAAAAGGAAGAACCAATGGCTCAACACCACCCAATGACACAATAGAAGGACCTTTTAATAAAATTTATCAATCATTGAAGGAAAGAGCTACAAGTTCAACACCGCCCGAAGCGAGAGCTCAAATCGGAAACTATATAGGGTTTAAAATAAAAATAGAGCATAAAATCGCCCTTTTAATTTCTGTATTGCAATATTCAGGTCAGGAAAAAAACTAAGAAGCATCCGTCAGAAATCTGAACGGGTGATAAATTTTATTAAAATACTTCATGATGTTAGAACAATTTTAACACTACACGATGACATTTTTTGTAAATATATGCTTTATTTACACTTTCATTGGCTAATGGCTGAGTTCAAAATTTACCTTGAATATTGGCATAGAGTTTCTCTAATTGCAGATTTATTGAAAAAGATTCTATGAAAAATAAAATACAGTAAAGTAATGTACTTTTTGAGAAATTCATACCAACGCCACATAAAAAACTTTTTTCTTCAAACCTGATTTAAATTATCCGTTTGTTGTCAACAACAACAAGACGCTTTTTTGTGCGACGTTGTGAGTGTAAAAGAAAAATGCCTTGTTTCCTTAAGCAACTGCAGTATAGAAGAAAGTCGGTTTTGTGGTGAACTGATCGATATAGTTTAAGAGTTTTAGGCTGGACCAGAGATATACTTAGATTCACAGATGAAGAAAACTTTGCAAGATTCGAATTCGAAAAAAATTTGTTTGGCCTCTTTGTAAAAATACGATTTGAAATACATAAAACATTTAATACTAAATGACTACTTGATTTAAGGAACTTCTTTTCTTCTTTTTCCTTTCCTTTATTTTTTCTTAGGTAATATTATATATAAGCGTGATATGTGATCATGATATGAATATGCTGAGTACAAAAACCGATATTTTTAACCGAGTAGATTAGAAACGTGGTTCTAATAACATTAAACGAATGATAATATTATCCACCATCACATAAAGTGGTTTCTAATTTATTCATTGCCTTAGTAAGCATGTACAAAAACAACAAAATATTTTCAACAAATTTACTTGTATTCACAACATTTATCTGAAAAAATATTTTCTTATAAGAGATTATTTTACATGAGAAAGTATATTTAAATAAATTTTACGAATGCCTAATATATTTATTGAAAGATTGCGAAAGCGTTATGTTTATAAACATATAAAGTTTAAAGTTTAGCTTGAATTTCATTATCTATTGCTCAAATGTGGGAGTTGGAAATTGATAAGAGGGAAAAAGATGCAAGCTAGTTTAAATCTTTTAGAATGGAATTAAATAAAATTTAAGAAATAATTGCTCTTACCCAGATGTAAATTAAGAAAATCCAAGAAACCCAAGAAAATCTCACCAAAAAATATGAATAATCATTTCAATTCCAAACTGAAGGTTTCATTTATAGTAAAGCAAGACACTTTGTTGAGGGTGTTTTTTCATGTTTAAAGTCGCTTGTTTCTTGCTAACTTCTGATTAAGTTTCTATCAAGAAGTAAGCATGTTGAAATAACAAATAAACATTATTTTCTTGATAGGTAGTTCATACAGAAAATTCTAGTTGGTAAAGTTCTGTTTGCTTAAGATGGTTGAAGAGGATAAAGTTATATAAACCATTTGAATTTTTAAATATTAATTTAAATAAATATTAAACTAAATTTTTAAAAAAAATATTTTATCTTATGCTGTTGAAGTCTCCTATAAATGATGAGTAAAAAAATTTAGAAATTTATGCATGGGAAGAATCCTTGGTGTTGAAATTTTAACATTGATAGCTTAGAATAATCAAAACATAAATAGTATTAATGAATAAATTTTTTTCTATAATTTAATTTCTCGAACTGAATCCAAGAAAATCTCACCAAAACAAAGTGCTGTAGCTCTAAATAGAAAATATAGCCCTTTCCTTCTATAGATGTCAAAATTGAGGAGTTTATAAAATTTGAAACTGAAAGTGAAATATCAATGACATAAAAATATTTCCTCATAGAATCTTAGATACGTTTACAAATTGATCAAAAATACCCATCATTTCAGTTTTTTGGGAGCTGAATAATTGAACTTAGAAATTCAATCGCAAGTTTAGCCTTATAACTAAAAAATAGAGAATCGAAATTATGAAACTAGACTTAGTTTCATAACTTCTATTTCCTATTTTTTACTCATTATTTATTTAATCAGTTTTCGAAGATTTCATATAAAGGCCTATTTTAAATAATGAACCAAATCCATGATTGTTCATTAATAGTTCACTTAAAGTTCATAAATGTATTGTTTTTTCATCCACGATTAATAAAGTCTTCTCTGTTCGGTAGAAAAAATAAGTTATAAATATACTAATTTCAAACTAAATGGAAATGACTTCACTGAACATGAATGGGTATTCTAATAAGATATTCAAATAAGGCTGTCATATATTTACTCGTTTTAAAAATAAAAAATGAAACTTCGAAACGATGCAGATTTGTTTTTTGTTCCCTTAGAAGATTTTATAATTATAAATTGGATTAAAAAAACTAAAAACAAATGTTACAGTAATGGGAAACTGAAAAAAAAGTGCAGAGTAAATGTTATTAAAAAAAGAAATATCTTGAAAAGAATAAAAGAATTATAAATACCCACGAAGATGGAGTAAAAATAATTAAAATGCTATCAATTATATTTTTCAGAGAAATAAAAGTAGCATGAAAAGTTATAAACATAAAGAAAGTAATAAGCATGAATGCTTAAAGGATTATTTTATAACTTTAGAGACCTTAAGTTCATGCAATTTTTCATACTTAGCAATAAGATTTAAAGCTCAGAAGACCAACAAAAATTACCGAAGAAAACAAGTATTTTTGAATACCCTATGCTGGAAAATCAAGCAATAAACTTGTATTTTATATTGATCACTTTAGTTGTTGTTTTTAATAATTGCATTAAATTTCGTAAATCTAGAGTAAATATTTATGGAGATATGTACATTTTTTATTAAGAAAAACAAACTGTTCTTTGCTATAACTTTATAAATACTCAATGGAATCAAACAAAATTTTAGGAGCAATTTAAAATTAATTACAAAATTATTTATTTAAAAAATATTTTTAAAAATTTACTAAAAACTGCACAAGATATAGGTTTTTAAGGTAGTTCTTTTATACTGCAGAACGGAAAAAATTTAAAAGAAAAGCACATTTTTCTATTTCGTAATGAATCGTATTTGGCAACTAATGAAAAATGTTATTTGAATACCTTGTAAATTTAAAACGTTTGAAGCAATTTTCTAAGTAGTTTTTGTACTTTTTAAGAGAAAGCTCAAAATGATCAGGGGTTTTCTTGAAATTTCATTTTGTACTATTAAACAAGATTTATTAAAATGAGATCGACATCGTGGGGGATTGTTCCTCATAAAAGAATGTTTACTTTTGAGTGTTTCCTTTCCATATACCACCACATTTTGGTTTCCGAACGATTATTGCAAAGTATTTTCATTTGTTATTAATTTTGTTTTATGATGCAAAATAAAATCTGTGGAAAATCCCTGATCGTTTTAAATACTCAGAAATTGCTTAAAACTTTTTAAATTTTTAAGATATTCAAAACAATTTTTTCTCATCAGTTTGCAAATACGACTCAATTCAAAATAAGGAAAAAAAGAATTTTTAATTTTTTCCGCGCATGCGCAGCATAAAAGAACTACCTTAAAAACTTATATCTTGTGCCGGTTTTAACGATTTTTTTTTAATTTTAAATACATAATTTTGTAATTAATTTTAATTACTAAAAATAATTTGTTTGATCCCATTGAATATTTATAAAATCATAGCCAAAAAAAGCTTAAAGCAAAGCTTAAGGCAAAAGAATTCATTTTTATGAAAATGCTCATATCTCCACAAATAGTTCTACCTAGGACTTTACTAAATTTTATGCGGTTATTAAAAATAACAACTAAATTAATCGATACAGGTTACGAGCTTATTGCTTGATTTTCTAGCATAGGGTGTTCAAAAATACTTGTCTTCTTTCGTAATTCATTGATGGTCTCCCAAGAGTCTGAAAAATTTAAATCTTATTGCTAAGTATGAAAAATTGCATGAACTAAACATCTCTAAAGTTATAAAATAATCCTTTAAGTATTTTTTGAGAAATTAAGAAAAATATCTTCAACTCTAAGTGTCTCTACTATTTTCTGTAGGGTAGTGTACTTACGTAATATTTGAAACGCCCCAATATTAAAATTTCAGAGGAGACCTGAAAAATTTGTAATTAAAATAACGAAAAGCTGCTGACTTTTCTTGGCATTTGCCGGAAACATAGCAATTCGTTTTGTTTTAATAATTTCAAAGCTATTTTATTTTCCCTTGAAGGAGTGACAACGATGTAAATTTGTATGGTAGTAGTAATAGTCCTTTATTTCGATAGCACCTGAGCTCGAACAATGAGCTGTCGGCGATGGTTTGGGAAAAATCCCTGAAGATGAGCCCAAGACAAAGCATCATAATTTTGATTCTCTGCAGAGCAAATGTCTCCTCCGCTTTGGTATCCTCGTGAATAACATGTGAAATCGAGCACTTTTGGATAACGCAGTTTAACGATCGATGACCTATACCGCACACCCTCAGTCCCTTTGAAATCTAATTAAAGTGGTCATCCAACAGCTCACTGACCACTGCCAATGAAGCTTGACTTCCGTGATCAGCTGAGAACTAACGATCAATCCACTGCGTGATAAATCTCTTATGCATCATAAAAATATCAAACAATGCAGGCAATTCTGTTTCATTCGTAAAACGAATTATAGTAATAAATAAGGTTTGCTTACCACTATTTGAGATCATGTATTATAAAAATATCAAAATACGATGCGCAAGCATTTTTATTAGAATAGCAATAATACAGGACAACCTGTGTTCGTTTCCTTTCTTGGAATTTCTTTTTCATTTCTCGGATCCATATAGCTATTTTTTGCTTTTGTGTTATGAAAAAAAATTACCATTTTCTGGACAATTTACATTTAAGTAACATGAGGGTATTGATCAAAACAATATTCAAAGAACGATAATTTTTTTCTTTTAATTCTCGTGCAGGCACCTAACATACGGTACAATGCAAAAGCAAAGGTTGTTAATTGCTGGCAAGCCTTTTTTGTCCAATTTTGTCCTACTGTTTAACATACTATTTTCACTCTTTGATTACGAAAATGAATGGTTGCTTCCCAAGGCTTCAGATTAGTACTAACTATATAGGTACTTAGTATAGACTATCTTTCTATTAATGCCAAAAAAATTTGTAGCAGAAACATTCAAGCACGACGTCAGGTGCTGCAGATCGTTACAGCATTTGCAGATTATTTTAATTTCAGATTATTAAGAAAAATTGCGAAAAAACCATCAAGACTTCTTTTTAAACCTTCTCTAAATTTGTTCTAATCAAAATTGTAAGCCTAAATTGAGAGAACACAGCAAATAGAAAATAAAACTTTTTTTCCGTTAATTGATTACAGACTTATGTTTACAGACCTTGATGCCAGGCTGTAAGGACATATTCCATTTTTTTAGTATCAATTTTTATTCAATATAAGTGAAGGTGACGGAAAGTCTTTATGCATAATTTTCAAATATTTTGAAAATTTTGTTAAATTAAGTTGAATTTTTGCAATGATAATCTTTGTCTAACTGCGTTGGGTTTGCTGACAAATTTGGATTTATCAAGATTTACTCCATAAATTTGGCTACCTGGTAAACAAAGTTGACTTTAACTATTTATTGAAGTTCCAGGTATATTTATCATTTTATTTAACCAAACTTTTCAAAACAATAGACCTGTCACAGCAAACAATATGGCTTGAACAATAATTATTTTATGAGATGTTCTCAAAGCTCAACTAAAAAAAAAAAAGTTCGCTACAATGGAATGATTTCGCTTCGGCAAAAGCTAACTGTGAAAAATAACTTTTTTACCATTTTTTAGTTAACAAGTTGTCATGTCTGTTGCTTTATTTCATTGTGAGCGCGAATTTTTCAATATTACCAATTTCAACCTAGTTAAAGCTCTCTAATTTGCTCTGGAGCTCTATACTGGAGGACAACACAAATTTTTTTTAGCTTTTCTTAAAAACTCAAGGAGAGGTTAGCAAAAATTTCTCGCCAATATAAATTTCAATCAATTACTTACTATACATTGCTTAAAATTTCTTAGTTCTGCATGATAATAAAAAATTCGATCACATTTTCACCACTACAAGAGAGTTTATCACCAACCGAAATTTCAATCAATTTCTAATACAACCAAACTAACAAACAGAAATCTGAAATGTAAAAGAAAAAAAGAGTAAAATAGAAAAAAGCTTTTAAAAATCTCGTTTCTCGCGTGAACTATAAAAGAGAAAATAATTTTATATCTGCCAACATTAAACAGGAAACATGAAGTGCACTTTCGAAACAGTTTTTTGTAACTTCTGAAATTCAACCAAGTTTTTTGTTTTAAATTCGGCAAAAAAAAAATTTCTCTTTTTAGTTTTTCTGATTAACAGGGTTTTTATAAGCTTTTTATCACTTTTACAATAAATAAACTGTTTCGATTGTAAAGAAAAGTATTCCTACTTTTATTTCAACGAAGCATAGGAGAAGATACTATTGATTTCATGTAACTGGATATTTTTAGAATGATTGATGACATAAAAAAATTAGGACAGACAGCCTCGCAGTTATTAATCTGATTACTGTTGTGCTTCTTTAGATCTTAGTGCTTTTCAATTATTTGAAAGTCTCCAGTTACTTTGCCTCATTTTTTCCTTCTTCATCCTTATCTTATACGAACGTAAACTAATGATATAAGTAAACAGTAACAACGTAACAGTAACAACGTAACAGTAGTAACTTGAGCAGTAGAAAAGGTTGATTAGCTTTTATTTTGAATATCTTATGTTGATTGATTAAAAAATGTACAGCAAATTTTAATAGATTGTGTGCATAAATGTTTGTTTCTGTTTACGTGAAGTTTTTCAAGTTAAAAAATGGATGCAGTGATGAATAAAATGGTTGAGAAAATTTGAGGTTGGTTAGATATTTAATTTTAAAGTCGGGTGAGACATTGTTACTTTTTTAAAGATATTATGAGTCAATATAATCTGTTACCAATTCAAATCAAAATAGGAATGTTTTATCTGATAGCAAAATATTGTGGATAAGTTTTCCTTTCAACCAATAGGGTTTAATTTTTTAATTGATGGTAGATATAAATATAGGCTACTCATAATATGCAACAATGAAAAGTAATAATTAAAATCAATCTGACACTCAACATATTGAAAAATTATGATCGTTGAATGTAATTTGTGAAAATAACACTCTTGTGTGCTGCTCTTGAAGTACACTGATGTCCATAAATTAAGGATAATGTCCATAAATTAAAGATAATGTCCATAAATAAAGATAATTTAGAATCATAAGGAAATTGAACTCAGAAGTAAAATTTTCACCTGTAAAATCATCATACACATTTTCCAGAATAATATGCAAATTACAGAAAGCCACCAGATAACGCCAATAGTGCGTCACAATGACGAGAGTGTAAGAGAGAGGTAAATAAGGAATGGTGGCAAAGAAATAAAATTATTCGCAAGTGTTCTGTAAGTCATTCAGAGACACAACCGAATATTTATGACACAAAGGTCATACATAAATTTTTTACGTGGTAGAATTATCGGCTGTGTGAAATGTGAGCGTACTCAGAAATATCCGAGGAAATTGGAATTGCACAAAGTGTCATCCCTAAACTTTGGCAACTATATCAAGATGATGAAAATGTCAGTAGACGTTGCAGTACAGTTCGCTTCCTAGTTACAACCAAAAATGAAAATCGGTATTTGGCAGTATCTGCCAAAAGAAGCAGACGGAGCACAGCCTCCGACTTGTGTCGTCAGCCACGGGCACTACAGTTTCAACCCAAATTATGTGCTGACGTTTGGAATATTCTTAAAAAAAATTCGAAAAACTAACTAATATTGAATGACACAATTTAGAAATAACTATTTTTTTCTTATTGTGAGTTCAAAAATCGGCACGTTCATAACAAAAGTTTATTTAAATAAAAAGAAGAATAAAAAGGGAATAAGAATAATTTTTAGTACACAATCTTAAACATAAACGAAATGGGAATTCAAAGCCAAAATAACTACTTTCTGATTTTAAATGGGAAGCTTAAGGAAGATTTCGTACATTACACGAGGCAAAAAATATTTCTTATTAAAAAAGATCTACTTCGACAGAGGCATTGACAAGAGATTAACGACATATCTTCAGCTGTCGTTATTGGATTTTCAATAGTCCTCCAAAACCCAAATTCACCTACAATCCTAGTCAATACTTTCATGACTTTCCACAAAAGATATTAAGGCTGTCGTGTTTCCGGCTGTCTATGTCTTCTGCAAAAAAAGGAGCCATTTCCTTAGCATGTCACGCTAGAAAAAAAAAAGATTTTTATTTGCTTCATCATGATGGATGCTTTGTATTAGTTACTGAACGCAATTGCATGAATGCGGTGAGCCAGGATTTTGTTCTGTTGTTTATTTCTCTCAGACATTTTATTTTTATCCATTTTGTCTGGCTTGATTTTTTGAAACCTTTGTAGAAATCAAAGAAAAAAATAAACATCTTTTGTTCAAGGCAAGCAAGTGTTAGTAACATTTTTAAAACTAAACAACATACTAATAAGCATTTTCCAATATGTTCCTTAACCAGTTAAACATGGAATTATATTTCGGAAATCCCTCTGGGTGTGGAATTAAAATCAAGCAGTGACGTGACTAATCCAGGGCAAATAGTCCCATTATAAATTTATAAAAAACTTACGAAGATTTTAAATGGTTATAACATATAAGGGAGAATAGAGTAAAACCGTGTACCTCAAGTTTAGCAAAATTAGTTCTGTTTCCTAGCGAACAAATTCTGAATTATACTTTACTATATGCCTGTTTTACCTCATCTCTTCGAGATGAGGTAAAATAGGCATAGATTTAAGAAACAGGTGTATCTATGCGTAAAAATTATCCAAGTGCGCATGGCCAATTGATAATTGAGCATGTAGTAGCCTATTTTTAGTAAAGTAGCTGCATAGAGCTACTTGAGGAAGTTTAATCAAAGTATAGCGCAAATAATTCAATATAAGCTCATTATAGCAGTGTTTGTCGAGAAGAGGGATCTACCATATCGGCGTGTTATTGTTGATTAACACGCGTTGTTCACTTTTAGAACAGCATAGAATAGTTAGACTTTTTCCAAAAAAAAATAATATATAAAAAAGTAGCACAGCCATGACTTTTCGAGAATGATCTATTGTATACAACAAAATATCTTGATTAAATCAGACAGTTTCTAGGTCAAACAATTTAACTCCAACGGGCCTTCGAATCATAGCAGACCTGCATTACCCAACCTTCTCTATATAGAAGTGTGTTTTTGGCCCAAGATAAAGCAAATGATGATTAATAATTTATAACTAAAGATAGTAAAAGCCTATTTTATTCTTCACAAAAACCAGCTAAGATTTGCCACCAGTTTTTCTCTTTTTTCATCGTACTTTCAGGCCTGCTTCAAGCATTTTAAAATCTAGGAAGAGAGAGCTTTTGGATGGAATGTTTCGGACTCTAGTATTCAAATCAAGAACATCTAGGACTCTGCCACGTAGTGCAATGGAACAGTATTGGCCCCCCTAATTGTTTTCGCAGTATTTATTTAATTTAGTGAGAACAAATAACCGGGCTTCTTAAGTAGAAATTCTGAAAAACCCAGTAAACTGTATTTTTTTACCTCTTTCCATTTCCTTCTTTAATTCAATTCATTTTTCAAATAATCGGTCATTTATTTCACTCATAATAGGTCATTAACAGAAAAAGAGTGATAAATTTTTAATTAAATTTTGATTTTTCAAACTATTAAATTACAAGAGCGTTGTTTCATTAATATTAATATATCTGTTTGAAAATTTCATTTAATGCAGATATATTTTGAAAATATCGTCGCAGATATATTTTATATATTTGAAAATAATATAAATTTTACAGATCATTTGGTGAATTTAACGAACGAATAACGAAATACGTTTTTCTAAAAATATTTCAAATCCCTTCCGGAGAAAGAATGAGCTTCTGGAAAAGAAAGAGCTTCCGTGACTCAAACAAAAGCTGTTGTTCAACTTTTACCAGACAAGTAAACGTTGTATTTTATGTTCAAGATTATATGTCTTTTGATATGATTTCTTGAAAACGTTGAAAAATCCCGAGAGAAGCTGATGTTTCAGTTGTCTTATTTATTCCTCTTTTTCCTGCATGAAAAATATTTAAGAGATTGCTGCCCACTGAAATGTGTAGACTTTTATCTCATAAGAGAGTATGAAAGAGAATTTCTGTTTCCTCAGTCAGCTTTCTTTGTTACTCATTCGATTTTCCAAACAAATACATTTACATAAATCAAATGCATTATTAACGCTTCGATAAATGTAATAAATAAAATAAGAACTTCGATATCAAGAATAGAACAAAGAGCATTTACAAAAACTATTTGTTTAGAAAATTTCAAGTAAAACATCGAATGAATATTTCGTCGAAACCATTAAATGAATATTTCGATAAAAAAATAGTATACGAGGGTTGCTATTTATATTTCTGGCCTAATAATGAAGAAACAAATATGAAGGATCGAAATTGGTTTTATTGGTTTTCAAAATATTCTCCATGATGATCAATACACTTTTGCATGCGTTTGAACCAATTTTCAAAGCAATTTTTCCAGTCCGATTGAGGTAACTCCAAAACATGGCTTTTGAATGCATCAACCGCTTCTTCGGGGGTCGAAAATCGTTGTCCACGTAATTTATTTTTGATGTGTGGAAGTTATCAATACTGCCACACTGTCAATCAAAGTTGATTCATCCGTTTGCACTGAAAATTTTCTAGTTTTCAGCTTTTCAACAAGTTGTTTTTCAATATCTTCACTAATTTCATCTATTCTTCTGCTAACAGTGTTATTACTGAGTGGCATAGCTTTTACAATTTTGTCAAGAACCATTTTAAGAAATTCTGATATTGACGGTTTTATTAAATTCTCTACTATAGTATGATTTTTTCCGGGGATCCACTCGCAGCCTGCCGTCTGCTGCAGAGAGGTTAACTTGACGCCGCCAAAAACCCAGTTGATATTTTGTTCTCGTCAAACGAATTAATAATATTTATTGGCCGCAATTATTTAAGAATTTGCTTTTTTTCTTTCAATTTCGGGACCGAAATCTAACCTTGCATTTAAATGGCCCGGAGCAAAAGGGTTAGCTCATGTACAGTCCATTTTCGAATTGCCCCCCTTAGTAATCAAATTGCCCCAAGGTGGGGCGTGGGGCGTGGGCCCCACGTTGGGAAACACTGGTCTAGTCCATTGAAATACATCTGACCATCATCATCACCANAACCTTGCCCCCCATGTGAGCCCTCTTGTCTTGACAATCCACGTCGAAAGTTATGAAAAATAATGGCACGAAAATGTTCGTGATTCAATTCCATTTTTTGAAGAAGAACTTTTCAATTTACTGTCAACAACACAAATGAAGCTATAATGGTAAATCGTCTGCTGAATTTATGTTTAAAAATATCAAACTTTCGATTAAAATCGTCCGCGATCGCCTAGCAACACTTACTGTGGCTAAGGCCAGAAATATAAATAGCAACCCTCGTATGACGAAAAACATTTCCAATTCTTTGAAACTACCGAAACATCTCTTTAACTCACTAAAGCTTTAATAAAAACATTATATAAATTAAATACATTTCATGCTCAAATATCTTTTCAATTCCTTCTTCTAAGATTGAATTTTCTTAAAATCAAATTTAAAATAGTTACATTTTTTAAACAAAATTGCACCTCACCTTGTAAAAAGCAAATTCCAACAACAAGAACGAAATTCAAAAATTGCATTTATTTATAAAATATGTTTTTTATAATAAATGAAGATGAAAAAAAGAGTTGCATAAATATGTGAGAGAATACTAAATATGATACACTTTTTGCAAAGTTAAGATTAGAACATATCAATAATTATTACGTTCAATATTTTATTATCTAATGTACGTTTGATCAATGTGAGTCATTAGGGATCGGTCAAATTTGCAAAACTTAAAAGCTCCTCGATTGTTTTTAAAAAGAATTTCTAAGAAATGGACTAAACCTGAAAAAAGTTGTTCTAATATGTGATCACGTCAAAATCATGTGATCATGTCCATTTTCTTAAACACAGTTTGAGCTATTTACAGAATAAAAAGCTCAGCGACGATTAGTGTTTTCCAAACATCCAAAGTTAAGTTAAGAAAATATAACAAAATAACAAAGCCAATTTTTTGTGTAAAAAAAAATTTGTTTCATTACGAACATTAAATTCAGTGACGAGTTAAAACTTTCGGAAGCCGCTTCCATGCCACCATTTCTTATTCCGAATAAAAGGCAGGCCTTTTAATTTTTAATCACTTACTTAAATTATGTATAGTAAGCAAAAAAACGGACCACTCTGAATTACTTTTGATCTAATGATTGGATGTTCACATTCTAGGATTAAGATTACTTAATGGTTTGAGGGGGTGACCTCAAATATTCTAATTAATTAACGCAGACGATATTTTAAATTACGAAATTAAACACAAAAGCGTACTTTGTCTGAATAAGCATGCCTTTTTTTTTCAACGGATTCGGATTTTCGATCTGGAAAATATGGTGCCGATAGTTTGGACAAGAGATTGATCTTAGGTTGTGACACTTTATTGTTAATTTTATTTTTTGTGTATTTCGTTTTATTTCAAGAACTTTTTAAGCGAAATGCAAAAATTTTACATACAATTATAAAATAAGTTTATCCAAAGATAATACCATGCAAAAAGTAACTTTTAGTAAATATTTATTATTTTGATAATAAGAATTATCGAAACATTTCAGAATAGTAAGGTATACAATTTTTTACAACATTTTGAAGAATGTAATTTGACATAACGGAATATAAAGCTTGATCGAAATCGGTCAAATGTTCCTAAGAAATTTAATTTTAACAATATGATTTTTTTAATTTGATTTCTCAGGAGCTATTTTGCCGATTATGTTAAAATTTTGTATTTCGCCATTTAAAATGCCATTCTTTAAAATGATGCAGAAATTTTATACCGTTCTGTTCAAACTATTTTTGATCACTATAAAATAAAATAATGATAATGAATTTGATCAATATAAAATAAAATAATGATAATGAATTTTATCACTATAAAATAAAATAATAAAAATAAATAAAATATTTACTAAAAGTTATATTTTGTATTAAATTATCTTCGGATAAACGAATTTTATAATTGTGTTCAAAAATTTTCAATTGCCTTGAAATGTTCTGGAGATATAGCTAAACACGCAAAAAGTGAAATTAACATCAAGAGGTCCAAATTTTGGAATGTTCTCTTAGCAAAGCTATGGGGACCATACTTCCCAGATTAACCCTATATTTCGGAGGTCTGAAATCGGAATCTGCCGAAAAAAAGGTATGTTTATTCAAAGAGAGTAAGCTTTTGTGTCTGATTTTGTAACTTAAAATATCGTTTGCATTTATTAATTCACATATTTTGCCCCCTTGAATCTTTAAGATTGAGTCCTAGAGTGTGAAGATTCAATCATGAGATCTAAAGTTATTCAGGGTGGTCCGTTTTTAATTTAGAGCACTGTACATTACGATTTTATAATTGCAAAATTTTAAATTTTGTTGTTCGGAGGCACAACGTATTCTTTGTACTTTCTTACATTCATAACATCCTAATTCAAACATAAACTCGCAAAATGAATAAAAATGTAAGAAAATAAAGAAAAGCAAAGCTGGCCAATTCTGGTTGTTAAGAGGGATTTATCTCTCTCGCGTAATTATGAAGCTCTATTAAAATATAGCCCTAAATGTGTATTGAACCTACACGAATTATTAAGCATAATTGGAACGAAAATGCATAACGCTTGCTTGTTGATGTGAACTGTTCGCAGTTAACATTTCATTTCTTCCCAACATATAACTCAATTTGCTTCGCAGAGAAAGGAACTTTCATTCATAAATTCGTAAACATGTAAGTTTAAGCGTTCACCTTTTTATTGTTCCATTCTACCTTAAAAATTCATTTCTTTTTTTTACTCAGAAAATAAATAAAGTTTCTTCTGTCACCGTGTAAGACAAATGGAATATGTATGTAGATAATGTTTCCTTTGCAAGAGGTATAAACTTACGAAATTTTGGAAATTTCGTAAACATATTGTTTTAGATTTTCTTCAGAATTTATGGCTAAATGCGTTTTCATTTAATTTTTTTTTTTCAAATTTTAGTTGTTAGTTAAATAACAATCGTTTACACAACGCAATGTCTGTTATAAACAAACTATGATAATTTAATTTTTTTGTCGCGTCTATGACATAGCCGAATCAAATGTTTCCATGAGTCTTGATTACTGCTTCTGCGATTTGCTAGATGCTATCGTCATAAAGGTCAATCAATGACGGCAAGACTCCTATTTCTCTCAGATTAGCACTCATTGCTGGACACTCAAAGATGTGGCATGGGGTCAGCTGTGTATCTGGGCAGTTTTCACAATTCCTATATACTTTCCGGCCCTCTCTGCCGATCTTCATGCCTCTGTGGTGATTGGTTCTCAACATGGCTATAGTTTTTGTTGTGGATCTATCTGCATTTATATTACAAATCGTGTGTTTCGTTGGAATTGATTTTTCTCTTAGTTTAGATTTAGCAATTGCATTTACATCTTGGATGGAAACGCTACAGACATTAATGTTGAGATTTCTGGCTTCCTTAACTAATTTATCTGCATTTTCATTGCCTGCAATGTCAACGTGTGCTGGTATCCACTGAGGAGTACAGGTTCTGCTATAATTTAATGTTACTGTAATTTAAAAGCCCGAATAACTACTCACTTTTTTATTGGTGTAGATATTTATCATTATCCATTCATTAGCATATAGTTTACATAAAATATATCTTCGACGGCAAAAATGAATTAATCTAACTAACGATGGGGGACTCAATCAAAAACGATATGAAACGCCTGAGGAGGTTATGTAAAAATGACACTAAGAAAAAAGAAACCATCTACAATCTTCAGTGCGAACAAGGATTAAAATTTCCTTTGTCGAGTTCTTAAGTCCATCCCCAAGTTGTACACAAGTGCGAATGAATATTCTGTTACGTTTTAAATATTATTTTTTTGTTATAAAATTGTCTATAAATTATCATAATATACGATTATAACAATTAGATCTCATGTATTTAATATGTTTTGATACCATCTCATATAAGGACACTTCCAGATTTGGCAGATTCGTACACGTTTTTACTTTTTGTGATATCACAGTGGTGGTTGATCCCTAAAGACCCAAATTGGTCGCATATACTAGTAATGAACATTCTAGTAATGATGTAATATACTATAGTAATGATGTAATATACCAGTAATGATGTAATATGCTAGTAATGATGTAATATACTAGTAATGATGTAATATATCAGTAATGATGTAATATACTAGTAATGATGTAACATACTAGTAATGATGTAACATACTAGTAATGATGTAATATACTAGCAATGATGTAATAGTAATGAACATCATAATAGTTGTTACTTTCTAATCTTAGTTTTAAAATGAGTGTCTGTTATAATGGAAATTTACCCCTATATATACAGCAAAATCCAGAAAAAACTAATTCATACACTAGATTATTAACATAAATATTAAAAATTCATCTTCGCAATAGCTAAAGTGTTAAAACAAAAGTTCAACAAAAACTTTTCATTTAGTGCTGAGAAAAATGACTTAATTTTTGAAATTTTCAGGAAGCATCGTTAAATGTAAACGATGAATGGTTCATTTTCTGGATTCTTGACTGTTTTAATCTACTCCTGTAATTAATTATGCAAACATACCTTTTGTGTGCGGGAAAATAATGATATAGCAATCTCGAGGAAAAATCGTTAAGAAGTTTATTCATTTATAAGTTTATTTTTATTGTTTGCATTTTGCGTATCACTCATATGAGTATAATTTTATTCAAAATGATTTTTCATGCAAATAGGAAACTGTAAAATTAAGTAATTTAAAGGAAGAGAAAAATTAAATGCCGGAAGAATTTCAATTTTTGTATCAGACTTAGTGATTCTTCCGCGTATGTTTAGATCAGCATCTTATCATTAGTAATTTTTTCTAGTTAATAGTATTCTATTAAAATCCCTAGCAAACACCCAATTATCCTCAAAATTACAGTTTTGGTATATTAGTTTTTTGCTTTGTTTAGAATTTCATTTGCTACAAAATGTTTTTATGGCAAGGCTAAGCTACATTTCTTTTAATAACATTTTCCTTGATAATTTGGGTGCTATGTTTGGAATAAGATAAGAACACGGTTTGAAGAATATAACGGAATAAAGTATTACAAACAATGTGAAATGCAATGAAACAATTCATAAAAAGCTTTAAGATATTTTTTCTTACTGTTTGACCCAAACTAAACAGAAAAAAGTAAAGCAAAAATATTTTTTCTGCTTAATATCTTGATGTGTTTTTTTCATTGTTATAAATTAAACTCTAACATAACTACGTCATTCTCACTAGCTTACAGCCTATTTAATAAAAAATTGCCTAATTTTGAAATTACGTAATTTTGACTTCTTAGAATAACTAAATGCGCAACAACATGTCATTATTGTATTAAAATTATGAAACTGTAGCGTATCTACCACTGTAAAAATATAATTCCAATTCTCTAGTATATAAGACATGTTAACTCGATTCTATGGTGGAGTACCTTTTCATAGATGAAGATTGACATGGTCGATACCTACTTTCCCCACATTGGTGACCTTCGGACGTGGAGTGAACACGCATACCTTTGGCAGAAACGCCCACTGCGATTTGAACACGCCTACTTCGATTGATGGTCCACATTGAACAGTTGACTTGCAACTTGTGACTGCGACAACATCCCATCAAGCTGTTGCTACTCAGTCTCGATCACATGTCGGCTTGCATACACTCGACTGCTAATAGCAACACAGGATCAACCACGACCGTCAACTTAATACAGCTCTCGCGATTAGCAAACAAAAAAAAGTACGGTGATCTTAATACAGCTCTCCCTGCTTCTCACAAAACAGCAATGAATCAACTAGTGGTATCCGTCCATCGAATTCTATCACAGATATAATTCTGGTGGGGGAGTACTGCAGCGTATCTACCACTATAAAAATATAATTCCAATTCTCTAGTATATAAGACACGTTAACTCGATTCTATGGTGCGGTACCTTTTCATAGATGAAGGTTGACATGGTCTATATCTACTTTCCCAACAAAACAATATAAGTTAAAAGAAAAGCGAAAATAAAAATAGCAGATCAGTCGCAATCATACTTCATCGTTCAAGCCACTCAACAAAATGACAGCAGCTTACCCAGGTGATCACCAGCAGCCAATCAAAATCGCAAGGAAAAGAGTAGTGCTACTATATTTATCTATGCATCCAGGGCTTTAAGTGGGGCTAGTATGGACGTATTCTCACTGAACCCATTCAACTTCCAAGGAACGAAATATGTATTGGTTACAAATTTAATTCATCTAATGCTATTTATTATGACTTTAGATACACCTCTCTGAGTTGTAATAAATGACTTCTTAATAAGTTATTAAATTTGCCCACACTAATCCCGAGTAGTCAGTGTGAACGAAAACAATCATTTTTAGAAAAAGTTACTAGGAAAATACTAAACAGCTTAATGAATTCAGATATGAACCAGAATGCAGGTAAGCGTTAGAAATATTGTTAAAAAATATTTCATGAGTAAAAAATTATACTAATTATGGTTTTTTGACAAATTTGTAAGAATTCACACTTACTCCTTTCTTCTCTGCCATTAATTAAAATTCGAATATGCTAATGTAGAATAAAAGAATGCACGCTTTATTGTATTTCAGTCATGAATTTAATCGGAAACATTGTTAACCAATATAAAAAATTTTAAAAAAACGATATATGCTTATTATCCCGTTTCATCAACAATAAGCTAAATTCATTTTGGTGACTGCCAAATTTATTTTCTCAGAGTAATTGATCTTAAAGAAGCAGACAAAATACTAACATAACTTAAGTCCAATTAAAAGATTGAATTTGACTTGTATACTTGTGACTAACTCATGAAGAATCGTGTCGCATTCAGGCACACTGACCTTCATGAAAAATTTCAAAAAAAATATACACACTTTTGCACTGCCTTATATTAAGAAATTTCGCGCCAAATTCATTTTGTTGGACAAATATTCTTTATGCCCTTCACAGAGAAGCTGGCGATAGTTTTCAGATTTGGCTGATATTCGGGATAAAACGTAAATACCACCAAATTCATTCTGACCATAAAACAAAGCAATTTTTTTATTATATTTTACTTTTTCAAAAAAGATAGAAAGTCTATTGCAATTTTTTTTTCAATTATTGACAATATGTCTACAAAGTAAGATTTTTCTCAAATCAGAAATTTTTTCCTTATTTTGCACAATCTTGTTTTACACAATAGTAAATTTATTAGTTTTTTTCTGTGCATGAATTTCTTTTATTAGATTTACAAGTTCTAGTTCATTTCCTATAAAAAGGTAAAACGATTTGCAAGAAAATATATTTTTTGCTTCACTCTTATTTGCTTCCAGATACTCGAATCGTGGAAAGATTTGTTTCCACTTTAAAAATTTTTGTCCCCAGTTCATTTCCCCATGTGAGTGAAATTACTGTTTTACTTTTAAACCTGCAATGATAAAAATACAACATTTGTAAAAAAGTTGTTGTGTGTGTCTCATTTACGATTTATTCAGCATTGTTATTTTTTTTTTCGTTATCTTTATGACTATTAGTTTTTTTTTTCTCTAAATATTGAAAAGAAATTTTTATGAATTTATCTTCTCTGTCGTTTAGGAAAGAACCCTTTCTAAAGTCCCAAAAGATGTTAAATATCAAATTTGTTAAGATACATAAGATAATGAAAACAACATCGATAAAAGCAGTTATATTTGAATTGACCCTTGAATTAATTAAAAATACATGCAAGGATTTTAGCAGCTATATTTATAAGCAAAAGAAATTGAAATTCTTATTATTTTCTAAATAACCAGTAACTTAATTATTAATAAAGTAAAAAACCACTTAAATCCCTTTTGTAATGAAAAAAACGAGTAATATTAAAAAATGTAATTCTTATGCCTCAAAAAAATATGCAATTATTTACTTTTCTCCCTGTACGAAGAATGAGTATACAACTAGTATGCATATATAAACCAAACTTGCAAGTTTTAGTAGTCGACTTTCAACTCTTCTCGGCTTCCTCCGGTTTTGATGATTTCAGTCCTCCTTTAGGGGTAATTCGTTAAATTTCGGCACTGTGTTTGTTTTGTCCTGGTTTAAATATTAATGTGCAACTTTTAATATTTATATTTTTTTTCACTCGAAATTTAACGGATTTACAGTCGACCAGCACGGAATATACTGTATATATGCTACGGTTTAGGTTATAAATCTAGTTATGGATAAAGTGATAAATTATGCACTTTAATCAAATTAACCTGTTACCATTAATAATTTCTTATGAAGTTTAGTCATTGGGATTATTAGACATAATGTGTTAAAACTTCAACTCAAGCATAATTTTTATACAGCTTTGGGATGTATAATATAAATCTCTTCGTTTTTGAGATTAGAAGAGTTAGAAAAATGGACTACCGGAAGTACGGATTTTTACTTATGTTTTTATTTAAAATTAGCTTTAAAAGTTTAATTTCTTTATTTTCATATATCATCATTTCTATTCATAAATGATAATTTTTGTAATCTTAAGTTCATAAATTTTAATATTGTTTCAAAATGAGGCTATTATTAATAATCGCTGCTAATATTCGGGTGATACACCCAAAAAACCGATACTTAATACCGTAATTTGATCCGAAATTATTTCAGTGATGTTTTGTTTGTTTTTTAAGTTGATGTGATGTTTTGTTAATATTGATGAAGTTTTTAAGGCCTACACTGATGATGGGACTACAGTGATGTTCTTTTAAGGCCTACACTGATGTTTTTTAAGGTTAAGAGCCACTGCCCGTGCACATTTACCCGGTACAACCTAGGTTAAAGATTTTTAAGGTTAAGTGTCTTAAAAACAAGAAAGTAAAAAGAATTTTAAAAAATCTTAACCGTCTAGCACAGAATATTCGTACAACTAATGAACAATGCTTTCAAAAAGTGACTATCTGCATTGAAAGTAAACAAGCAACTAACATTGTCCAGCTGTTTGAGATGGAAATTACCATTACCCTTGCGTATTGGAATTCTCAAGCCAAATTAGTTGAAAATTATAACTTTGCCTAAACTTAATTGGTAATTATTAATAACATCCGGTAAATGTGATAAATTCTAAAAGATTGGCCATTTCAACCGACTTACCGGTAATAATTACTAATAACTGATCAATTATTTTGATCGTAACAAATATATGAGAGAATTTTTTTTTAGTACTAGCTCCAAAAAAATTTGCAGTTAAGTACAAAGATATAATACACATGACTGCATAGAGTTTACTCAAAATGAAGAAAAGTATAGTCAAAGTTACAACACAAAATAAATCAATTCAAATCTGTCCATTTTGGAATTTAAAGCAAGTTGCAGAATTTTTATTCCGAAGTCAAACATTTCTAAAACTATTTATTCACTTTACGTTCCATTTCCTTTTCAATACATTCAGAGCTGAATTTTTCTCGCATGGATGAGAAATTAAGAAAAGAATTTCTGAAATAAAAAGAATAAAGAAAAATGCAGGATGAAGCGGAAATTACTAAGAGAAAATTTCAAAAGTTAAATAACTGAAAAAACGAAATAAACTCAAATAGAACGCAAACAACAAATATGGTACAAAAAGAAATTCTGAAAACCCAATTAATATTTTTAGTTTAAAATAGAATTAGGAACACGAATCTTACAATCAAGGGAAACTATAACGTGGTAATTGTTTTTGTAAGATTTCACGCTTGATGACGTGATTAATTTTCTTTTTTGGAAGAAGGATTTTACAAATTTTTTTTCAAAGTTTAAAAATTACATCTACTCAATTACTTCATAAATAAATTTTGCTTCAAAAGCATATTAATTTGAATAAAAATGTTTCAGAGAAAAGTTTCGACGCTCTTTTAACTCAGATTTTTAATTTTTTCAAATTATTTCAAGCTAATAATAAATAAACAAAAAGTTTGCATTTGATAAAATTATAAAAATACAATTTATAAATTTTTAAAAACAAATAGTTTGCACTCTTAAAAAAAAATATGGTCGAAACCATAAAAACATAGTAAAATGTACTGTGTTTCTAGCTCTATGGGAACTATGGTAATTTTTATCGAAGCGCTTTGGTTATGATTTCAGTAAAATCAAGAATGTTTTATAACCTGTGATAAAATTTGGAAAATGGGGTAAAATCTGGTAACTTTATCATGATACGGCATAAAAATTATTTATTCGGTTAAATTTACTTTTCGGTTTTTTATTTTTTACTAAATGCGTCGTAATAAGAACTATAATTTTGAAAACCAGAATTTCTAGAAAACCATCTCGATATGAACGGAAAAATTACCATATGAGTGGTTATTTTGATTTTATTAACCAGAATTATGTTTTTTTTCTCCAACAAAATTGTCATTACCATACAATACGGTAGTTTTACCAGAATTGTTTTCTCCGTATACTTAAATTCTATAGACTTGAAACTTTTTTCGAGACATATTAATGTTACATATCATAATTAATGTCTTCAAGAAATTTTATTTTTTGAATAAATTTGTTATTACCTCTCATATAAACAAGTTTACATTCATTTTTCTGCGACGTTAAACTAAATCCCGAAGACTATTAATCTGCAAATCCTCGTTATAGTTCAAGCTTCCTTATAAATATTACAGGATAAAATCTTAACAAAGCTACAATTATGTTTATTCATGTTAAGTAATTTTCAGTACTAAATACAAAATCTCAGACACAACTAAGCCATCTTTATTTTCCACATTGTATTTTCCACTTATAATTGAAAATTTTATTTTTAAATGGCTATATTCAATAGCAATTATTAAATGCTTCATTTGAAATAAGATGCTTAAATCTGGAGAGAGAAAAATATGTAAGAATAACTTAAATGTTCAAACCGAATAGAAAAATACTATTTTTCCTTAGTACTATACTATTTTATTTTCCTACGCTTTTTTTTTATACGACATTTATTTTTTATTGTCACGTGAATTAACCAAAAATAGAACATTCAGACAAGTGCAAATATAATTTTGTTTGCTAGTCCATACGACATCTTTGACAATAAACCAAAAAACGATGTTCTACTATTCAAATTTTGTTCAATTTGCAAACTATACCGTTGCAAGTTGGTTATAAATTATTTACAAATAATTTATAACCGAATAAAAAAAAATTGTTTCTTTTTCTTGTATTTCTTTCATTGTTCTGCATTTCTTGTGCTTTCTTACACAAATTTTATTCTTCGGAATTCCTTTTACTCTTCTGTATTTCGTGTATTACCCATATTTCATGTATTCTTCTGTATTTCTTATATTCTCCTGTATTCTTTTCGCAGTCCTGTATCCTTTATATTCTCTTTCATTCCTTAAATTCCCTATTCTTAATATTTTGTATTGTCTTGATGCCAGATATGGTTATTTTGATCGTAAATATTTCTTTTCGAATTTCTTAGATTTTGTTGTTGCAATTTTGAAAAAAAAAAGTTTCCGAAGTTTCCCCTTCCTCCATTTCATAAACGTGTTACTTAAGCATATATTTAAAATTAATTTTATTTCATGAAATATAAATCTCTGAAAAAGGTATATCATTTAAAACCAAGAAAAAGAACAAACTTTTGAATCGAACAATATTTTAAATGAAACATTTTCCGATTTATCTTATAAATCGGAAATAATAAACCTCTTTTTTGACTTAAATATGAAACAACACTTCTGGGATTGTGAATGATTATACATCAATATTTCGTAATTTATATCATAACATAAATCTAATATCAACTAACATCTTACAGAAAATGAGAACAGAGGATGTGTTTATATTTTAACTCTAGGGAATAACAAACTTCAAGTTTCATCTACAGACATTCCATCCAGAATTCCATTAAATTCCCTTTTACATACCTTCCTTATTTGGATAAATACATTTAGTGCTCTTTTCGATGCTAAATATGCGTGTGTGCGCAAACATTGCATTTCTTTGAAGTATCACTTAGCATCTTCTTAAGATCTTCAAGAGAAAGGAGTTCTTCTTTGCTTCATTAGACTGAGAACACTTAAGCTTTGAAGTGATTGTCGCAATAAGGGTAATGGAATATAAATATTGGAACAATCATTATTTATTCAATGAAGCTCTATTGCCTTTTTAATCCATGCAATATTGAGAGTTCTTCATCGAATTTAGGAATCTCAACTCTTTTTAGAATCTCTTTAAGCTTAAATAATTTAAAAGAAAAACGCATTGTTTAAAATAAATAAATCTAACTTTTAGTTTTCATGGTAGAAAAATTGAGTAGATAAAATAAATATTCGTCGAAACTTTCGAAGTTGCAGCTTTATCATTTTTAAATGAAAAAGAGTCCTGTTTATATTTCAGAAAGCTGTACGTAAGTCCGAAAGATTCTTTTTTTTCTTTTTCTTACAGTCTATTTTATAACATTTTTTACTGGAACGAAATTGATTAAATATACGACGTAGTACGTAATAAACACAATAGAAGAATTTCAATCCAAAACTTTATCTGATATCGTGGCTTATAATTTATTTATTTCATCAATAACCACAAAACATTGCATCGTCCTTTTTTTGTCGTATGCCTGTTTAGGCAGTGGGGGTGCGATTGTTCTTGTTTTTCAGTGGCGCCATCTATGACCAGGAATTCGACTTCCGCCACTCCATTCACACAACCACAACCCGTTTATAGGGCGGATCACATTCACACACAAAGTAGAAAGGACATAGAACACACAGTGAGAGAGAAAGAAACATCCATGCCTTGCCCGGGATTCGAACCCAGGACCTTTCTGATGCAAGGACAGTTCCCTGCCCCCTATGCATCGCCCTTAATACATGCATCTAAAACTCATCAAAAGAGAGTCAATAAATTTGAACTGAATGATAGAAAGACAAACTCAAACCAAACTCACCACCAAGTCATTTCTTTCCTTTCAAAGTTTTCATTTTTACAATATTTAAATAAACTTAATAGGATAAGGACCCATGATTTTAATATTATTTCCACATAGGTAAAGAAATCAGAAATTAATTAAATTGTTTCATGGCTAATTATATGGCATTATATGTTATATCGAGATGCTGCTGTATTTAAAAATAGTCCTTCAAAATCATCCTGCTTCTTCAAATGACAATCCACATTTATTCACATAGCCCATACAGGAATTATTTTTAATAAGAGACACTCTTTTTAAAACTAGAACATCAATTATTTTGATGATCATTAGTATTTCGTTTTTCGTTCTTGTACCGTCGGAATGCTTCATCAAAAGACTATCCACTATTCACTCTCATGACCCATTAATTGAAATTTTATCAATTTAAGACACTTTTTTAAAAAAATTAGACCATCAATTGTTATGATGATCATTATTATTACATTTTATATTATGTGTTCGATATAAGACATTAGAGATCAACTAAATTTGCAAAACTCAAAAGAACCGTAGTATGATGTCAAAAAAAGAAAATTTCAACAAATCTGCCAAATCTTTAAATAGTGATCAACTAGAATAGCACTAAAATATATTAAATACCTAACTCTATTTTACAAATTATCAATTGCAATGTATAACCATGTACAATGCATAATCATGTACAATGTATAGTCATGTACAATGTATAATCATGGCCTGTGTGTAAATAATCATGTACCAAAAAGTCCTCCACAAAGGCAAATTTCTCCCAATGCTTGATCCAAAAGATCCCTTGTCTTCTGGATTTGGTTCAAAATTACACGGCTACGAAGTTGAACATTGGTAGTCGTAAACTTTAAAATTGGGTTGGCAGTTCAATGACGATTATTAAATAATATAAAATAAAATGCATTAAGTTGGAAAAATATCACGTTACATCGTAAAATGATGATATTTCAGACAGTGAATCAAGACATTAAAATTCCCATTTAAAAGGGTTAGTTGAATTAAAATAAAAGTTCCCTTTTATTTTGATGCTAGAAACCGTGTGTGCACATGTGAGTCCCAAATTTTCTAAAATAAATTCGTCAATATTTATGGAGATATTAATAAAACGACTTTTAAATTACATCTTATNATACATATCAATTAAAGCATTTGGGTTTGGGGGACCGCCAATAAATTTCGAAAACGAGAAAGAATGTTTTTGAACATCGTATTGCAAAAAATAAGACGATAAACTTGAAACTACGTTGATCATCGTACGAAATAACAGCACTAGATTTCGTAAACTTAGCTTAAACATTCATAGAGATATAAACATTTAAAAAAAGAAAACACTTTTTTAGTACTTCCGTTGCTTTTTTGCTATTACTGCAGAAATGTTTAATGAAATTAAATAAAATTTTTAGAGTTTATGTTTTACTTCACATATTCTATTTCTTAATACCATCTCATTTTGTTGTCCAGACCATCATTTTAAGGTATTATCATTTATTATGAAATTTTGTTTTATGATACAAATGAAATTTGTGGAAAACCCCTTATCAATTAGAGCTTTCAATAAAAAAAAGAATTTATATATGTTATATCGAGATGCTGCTGTATTTAAAAATAGTTCTTCGAAATCATCCTGCTTCTTCAAATGGCAATCTACATTCATTCGCATAGCCCATAGAGGAATTCTTTTTAATAGGAGACACTCTTTTTAAAATTAGAACATCAATTATTATGGTGATCATTATTATTTCGTTTTAAAAATTAGAACATCAATTATTATGGTGAAATTTATTATTTCGTTTTACGTTCTTGCATCGTCGGAATGCTTTATCAAATGACTATCCACTATTCACACTCATGACCCATTAATTAAAATTTTCTTAATTTCAGACACTTTTTCGAAATATTAGACCATCAATTGTTATGATGATCATTATCATTAAATTTTATGTTATGTGATCGATGTACACCAGAGAGCCATTACATAATGACCACCCTCCATCTATAATAATAGGCTCGACCAGGTTTTCATGGTTTCTCGCCCAGGAACAATGTTTTCATGGGGCACTTAGGACCCATAATCCTCATAGAACAATCCCTGACGTCTGTAAGCTACTTGAACATAGTTACAAACCAGGTTCACCCCTTCATGGCAACAGTTTTTCTTGCGGGGGATGGTGTTTACCAGCAGGATAATGCACCATGTCATAAGGGTCGAATCGTCGAGGAACATTCCAGTGACTTTCAAGTCATGTCTTGGCCCCCAAATTCACCTGACCTTAATCCAATAGAGCATTTGTGGTCCTACTTGAAAACCAAATTCGTGCTGCCACGCTACCCCCTCTCAATGTGAGGGAATAGCAGAACCAGTTGATGAGCGCTTGGTACCAGATACCTCAGACTACCTATCAGCACCTTGTGGAATCAATGCCACGGCGGGTGCTAGCAGTTTTGAGGGCTAAAGGTGGTCCTACATATTATTTAGCGGGGTGGTCATAATGTAATGGCTCTTCGGTGTAAGTCATTAAAGATCGACTAAATTTGCTAAACTCAAAAGCATGATGTAGTATGATTTCAAAAAAAGAAAATTTCAACAAATCTGCCAAATCTTTAAATAGTGTTCTACTAGAATAGCACTAAAATATATTAAATACCTGAGCTCTCTCTTACAAATTATCAATTACAATGTATGATTATGTACAATGTATAATCATGCACTGTTAATAAATAATCATGTACCAAAAAGTCCTCCACAAAGGCAAATTACTCCCAATGCTTGATCCAGAAGTTCCCTTGTCTTCTGCATTTGGTTCAAAATTACACGGGTATAAAGTTGAACAGTGATAGTCGTTAACTTTAAAATTGTGTTCGGCAGTTCACTGACGGTTATTAAATAATATAAAATAAAATACTTTAAGTTGGAAAAATATCACGTTTTATCGTAAAATGACGATATTTTAGACAGTGAATCAAGACATTGAAATTCCCATTTAAAAAGGTTAGTTCAGTTAAAATAGAAGTTCTTTTTTATTTTGATACTAGAAACCGTGTGTGCACATGTGAGTCCCAAATTTTATAAAAAAAATTCTTGAATATTTATAAAGATATTAAATGATTTTTAAACTACATCTTATTCAAAATGGCCTTTTTCTACAACTTTTACAAAATAGTTTTGATTACTAGAAATGCTGGCCTCAAAAATGATTTAGAGAAAAAAAATTACATAATTTGTTTTTCCACTCTACACAGCCAGCTTAAATTTTGGCAGGGTCAATACAGTGGCAAATATAAAATATTTTGCCGGCTTTGTACCATTACAATGAGAGTTAAATATTTTTTGAAAATTAATTTAACTATGTCAGGATTTAAAAATAGTTTGCTTTTTTTAAATCTTATGAATTAATTTTCTCTCGCAGTTTCATTCACCCTGCTTGCAAACAGCATCGGTGAGAGAAAAATTCGAACCACATAACCTATAACAGTGATATCTCAGTCAGAAAAAGTGTTTACTGCTAGAAAATGCGCATAAAAGAAAGTTTTCAAAATTCAGACTGCCACTTCTTCCATACATTTGAATCCGATAAGAACTCAGACTTCTTAGAAACATGTTTTAGTTTTATGCCTGAAAGAAATCAGAAGATTTTTTTCTCTCTTTTTTTTCAATATCGCGATATGCCATTTATGTCAACAAGCACCCCCTGCGGCTGTTTCAAATACTGATATCAAATAGTTGGAAATATTTGAGTATGTGTGCATCAGAAATATTTAAATTTGCTAGTACTATTTAACTATTTTTATAAAAAGAAATCCTGATATATTTTTTGCACAAAAAGATGTAAAACTGTAAAATAGATGCTACAATTAAATCAAAATTACTGTGGCATAAACAACTAAAAGTAGTAATACTGTCCACAGTTTAATTTTTAAATAATAAATTTCTTCTTTCAAAATTTTCTTACTCGAATTTTTATGGTACATAGCATTTTTAGCTTATGGAACTTAGCATTTTTTAAACTTTTTAGGAAGTATTAACACTCTACATTAAATTTAATTTGTAATTGTTCTTGTAATTAGTAAACTTAACAAACATTCTTTGTTTTTTCTGACTTTTGGCTGAAAATGTAGGCAAACATTCTGCTTTCACTAAAAAAAATTTTGGATTAATTTATTAAGAAGTATCAAATTAATATTCACAGGGGTTGGGCAAAATAATAGAAACATTTCTATACTAACACATTTTTTCATATTTCTCAATAAATTTTTTTAAGAAATGTTTATGTTATGTGATTTCTCATGCATATAAATAAAGTTCAAAGCTTTCAGAGGTTTAAGGGACCAGCAATGAAATACGAACAAGTTTTTTAACACCCTATGCAACAAAATAAAGCGATAAGGTTGTTACGCTGATTGTCATATAAAATAACTGCACGAAATTTCGTGAACCTAGCTGAAATATTCATGGCGAAAAGGACATTTTTATTTTAAAAAATTGCTTTTTTGGTCTTATTTCTTCTTATTATGCAGGAATATTCAAGAAAATTTTTAAAAAATTAGAGTAATTTTTAATTAATAATAAAATATCATTTTAAAAATTTTAAAAGGTTTTTAAAAATTGAGCAATGCACACAATTTCAAACTGCGCATGTACGGAAAACAATTTAAAAAGATTTTCATCATTTTGTTTTGATTCGTATTTGATAGCTTATGAAAAAAGCTCTTGATCAGTTGATTAAATTTTCAGATTTTGAAAATTTGAAAAGTTTCTCGTAATTTTCTAAATAATTTTCGTTAATTTGAAACGAAAGCTGTGAATGGTGAAAGGTTTTCCACAAATTAATTTTGCATTATTAAACAAGATTTATTAAAATTGACATTGGTATGATATAGGACCACGCCTTGTTACATAATGTTTAATTTCACATATTTTAATTCCTAATACCGTCTAATTTTGTTGTGCGGACCATCATTTTAGGGTATTATAATTTATTATGAAATTTTGCTTCACGATGCAAAATAAATTTGAGGAAAACCCTTTATCATTTAGAGCTTTCAATTAAAAAAAAAGAATTTATAAGAAAGCTGCTTAGAAATTTTCAGAAAACTTTTTACATTTTCACGATATTCAAATCGGATTTTTTTCATAAATTACGAAATAGAATTCTAAACAAAATTAATTTTTGAAAAATGTTATGTTTTTTACTCATGCGCAGTGTAAAAAAGATTATTTTAAATACGCGCACTCTTGTGCATTTTTTTATCGATTTTTCTTTCATATTTCAGAATGAGATTTTTGTTATTAATTAAAAATTATTCTAAACATTTTGTTAAATTTCATTGAATATTTCTGCATAATAAGAAAGCATAAATCAAAAAAAAATATTTGTTTTCATGAAAATGTTCATATTTCCATGAATATTTAGGCTAGGTTTGCGAAATTTTGTGCTGTTATTTCATATGATAATCAACGTAATTGACATATTGCTTATTTGCGGGATTTTTCGGCATAATGTGTTCAAAAACATTCTTTTTTGTTCGTAATTTATTGCCAGACCCTCAAACCTCTGAAAGCATTACACATTATTGATATGTACGAGAAATCGCAAGACTTAAACAGTTCGAAAGTTTTAAAATAATTCTCCTCTACTTCTTGCGAAATATGAAAAGATGACTTAGTATAGACTTATTTTATCCTTCCTCTGTACATTAGTATGCACTAAATTAGAAAATTTGTTAAAATTCTTGCCTGTTCTCTTCTATTTTTGTGTGACATTTATCTTTTCTTCACGCTAAAGTAACGCGCGTGGGCAACTGCAGACTATACTCTTTTTTTATTATTCTTGTTTTACATTTTGCATCATATCTGGTATCTGATAAGCGCATATCAGATACTCATCATATACTCATCATTCGCATCATATCAGGCATCATGTATTTGATTTTCAAAATAGTTCTTATTATCATACCTTTATTAAAAACTGCAAAATCGGACAAATTATTTTTATTTCATGCTTTAAGGCAGTGTTTCCCAAAGTGTGGTACGCGTACCCCCAGGGGTACTTGAACAACTTAGCAGGGGTACGCGTTCTTATACGAAATATCTTGTAAATAAGCGAAAATTTCAAAACATTTTAGTTAAAAACAAAGCTAGCCATGGAAATTTACGATTACGTATTGGCTATTTATTGCAGAGTTAATAGTTAATAACTAATGGAGTCAACAGCGAGTTGTGATTTTTCACTATATTCTCCATTCTAAATAAACATATTTTTTTAAAAATACATTCATTTTTTTATTAGTGGTACGCAGCGTTATGAAAAATTTAGAAAGGGTACACAAAATTCATAAGTTTGGGAAACACTGCTTTAAGGTATCATGATAAAATTGCCAAATTTTACCACATTTACCAAATATTATTCCATGTTATAAAATCCTATTTTATTGTTCATTTTACAAAAACCGAGCTTTTTTGGTGTTCCCAGTAATCCAGAAACACGGTAGGTTTTATCATATTCTGGTAGTTGTGTCCGTGCTTTTTTCTCACAGAGTTTAAAACAGGACTAACTTGGTAGTGGGTGAAGTGAGTTAAGTTTGAAAAACGATTCATTTAAGAGTGTGTAGTAATCTTTGGGAATTGGTGAGCATCGGCTAGTAGGGGGTAGAGTCCACTAGTTTATTATAAACCGTTATTTTTTTCTGATTCTGGTAAAATGATTCTGGTACACCAATAAAAAGGAAAAGAATTTTTAAAATGTTGCTTGTGATATTATATCAAAAGAAATAAATTATCATTTTTAAAATAGATTCTAAAATGAATGCTTAATATCAGTTTAAAATGATTTTATTAAAAAAGAGATAGAGTTTATATGCTTAGAAATTTTCATAAAATTTATGAAGTTCCTTGCAAAGGAAAAAAGAATGAAATAAATATGATTTTTTACCACCACATTTGAGAGTACTGTTTTCACAACTTTTGCGGAAAACTTTTCTTCTTTAAAATTCAAGTGATGCATTGGAAACCGAAACAAGTTTTTGCAATTTTCAAATGTCGTGAAGAAAAAAAATGAATAGCTCGATTGCAATAGATAAGTATTTTTCTTTCCGAACTAGTTTAAAATCTACTATAAATATATACTTTTCTTTTTTTGAAAAATCTAAATTCATTAAATTGTGTAAACATGCTTTGCTTGATAATTTAAATATTTTATTTATTGGAAAAAATCACAAATATATGAAATGAAATATTATTTATGAAAGATAAATATATTAATGCATAGCACTAGAAAATTATATTTTAGATAAAATGTTTTAAAGAAATTCTCCATTACATTTATAATTAACAAATCTAACTGTTTTTCTCGAAATCAGCAAAATATAGTCTTCCACTTTTATTAATTATTGAAAGAAAGTTTTAAAGTATGGCATTTTTTGAACAATATAATCAATTTTATTTCAATTTAAACACATAAAATAATCATAATGTTAATTTATTTTATCAGTTAAACAATTAAGTTGTTTAGTATCATTTTAAATTTAAAGTTAATCGATATGAATAGATAATATAATCGTTAAACAAAAATAAGTATCATGAACTTAAAGGTGCCAAAACCACTCTCCTGTATAAACTATTGGAACTATATTCTCTAGAATGCGGATTTATACTATTATTTATTGCATTTTCAGTGTCCTAAATCCATATCAGTTGGGAAAAAACGCATGCTATGCATAGAGAAAGAATATTGTGAATTAAAGATGAAATATATTTTGCACAAATATTGTAGCATATTTAGGGTTAGCCTATCGAACTCTTTGCGTATGTCTACATTCAACCACCAACTCTTTTTTACCGTTCCAAACGTGTCTTTTCTCCGCAGTAAAGAACCATACTGCTTTCACTTTATTGAGCAATATTGTTACTTAAAACCAAATTTTGGTGATCAGAAAAATACCTTACAAATTGTTGTTAAGTGTACACTGAGACAAAAAATATGGTCAAAGCTGCCAGGATATGGTAAAATTTATAGTGTACGTAATAATTATACGTTATGATTACGTAATAAATTTATAGTGTATGTAATTTATAGTGGTCTGGTAATTTCAACCGAAGCACTTTAGTGATGATTTTGGTAAAATTAACAATAAAATATAATTTCGCAGTATGTGTTAAAAATTTTATAAATTTGGTAATTTTCTTATGATACCTTACAGCAAGGTATAAAATCCATTTATTCGGTAAGATTTACTATTCAGTTATGTATTTTTTACTAAATACAAAAGAATATGATCTATAATTTTGAAAACAAGAATTTAGGGTAAACTTAAAGGAAAAATTACCAAAAAAATGGTTTAAATATCGTATATTTTGGTTATCAGAGTATCTTTTTTATCAGAAATGCCAGAACGGTAATACAGTACTGTAATGTTTCCAGAATTTTTTTCTCCGAGTATTTTTTCATGTGTGGTCTCTAAATTTAAAATATCGTCTATATAAGTCAATTAGAAAATTTAAGGTTATCCTTATGAACCATCAAGATTGTATGTTACTACGGCGAAATACAATCAGAAGATCAAAAACTATTAAGGTCAAGGTGATACGTTTTTTTAACTTTTTATTTTTAACATTATACAAATGTAATACTCACTATACAAATATAATACGTGCTTATGAGATTACAAGTATTTTTTTTTTTTCTTCGCGTAAATGCGAAGATATGATTATAAAAACCAAGTATATAAATATGGACCCTCTTAATATTCCATATTACAAAAAAAATAGTATGTTCAAAATGATTTTTAATTAATAGTTTAGTTGATCAATTGGGGGATAATAGAAAATGATTATCAGTTAATAGTTACACAGGGGTTTGTGTTTTTAGAGTTGTAGACCCTGAAATAAGAGTAAGATTTAAGCATTGTAGTGTTAATGAAACTTTCATTAGTGCAATGGTAATAAGTAATATGCGCCACCGACTTTTCTACGTTGTTTATAGATTGCAAAAAATGTACTTAAGAAGCAAAGTTAAGTTAATGTTACCGTAATTTGAAAGCGTCATTAAAAATCAGAATTATTTCCCACTTTTTTATTTAAATATATATTAGTGTAACTTGTTGTTGTTAATTTACGTCGCACTAGAGCTGCACAATGGGCTATTGGCGACGGTCTGGGAAACATCCCGGAGGATGATCCGAAGACATGCCATCACAATTTTGATCCTCTGCGGAGGGGATGGCACCCCCGATTCGGTAGCCCGAAGACCTACGCGCGAAGTCGAGCACTTTAACGATAGAACAGTTTAACGAGGACCAATACCGCACACCCTCGGTCCCTACGCAGACTGATCCAAGTGGTCACCCACCCGCACACTGACCGCAGCCAGTGATGCTTGACTTCGGTGATCTGCTGGGAACCGTGTCTTAACGATCAATCCACTGCGGGACTAGTGTAACTTGCATTAGCGCATAACTTACATAAAAAAATCCCAAATTGGATAATATTACAAACGTACCATCTCCTCTATCAGTTTCCAACAATTACAAAATCTCTGTCATTAAAATAAAGTGTTTCTTTATTTTTTGTGAAGAATATTATTATTATTAATTATTTTTTGTGAAGAATGGTTGTCAACAGATATTATTAAGTCCAACTCTATTCATAGTACTGTTTGTCTAAGATCGGTACTCTGACCGCCACTAAGTCTGCTGTAGTCTGGTGCTATGGAAACAAGAAGAGGGCATTTTAAGGCAGGGCTAAAGAGAATAGAAGGGCTAGTTCACTCCGCTCTTAGAGCTGAAGCTACGATCGCTCTTAACCTAAAAGATAAAAAGAAACATTCATTTTTATTAAATGGATGTCCAATATATATTTTTTTTATTAATAAAAGTAGAGAGAACGAAACAAACGTTAAAGTTTATATCGGCGGTAAATTGATAATGACTTTAATACGAGATATGTGTTTTTTCTTATTTCGAGTTAATTGTCTCGAATATTCTGAATTACATCAGAAAAAAATTGAAAGTCAATTATTCCCCCTTGTAATTGTGTTCATTTATATTCAGGCAAATTAATTAATTTTTTTCCTACAACATTTAAAAAAAGACAAACAATGAAGGAAATGCAAAAAAAAAATGAACAAGAATTCTATCTTAAATTCAGTGAAAACACCTAATTTTGATGGAATTTTGAATGTATTAAACCAGAGAGAAATGTGACTGTTTAAAATTTACTTCCTGCTTTTGACTAGAAAAATAATTTGGGAATATTCAAAGAAAATTTGTTTTGCGTGTTTTAACTTTAAAATAAGCTTCTGTAACCATTTTTGCACAATTAACTAAACTTCTTTAAACCATTAAAATCTACTTATAAATAGTGTTTTTTAAATCATTTTGAAATAAAGAATACAGTTCTGACCGACAAGAGTGAACTATCTAACTGATTAATAAAACTTACTTATTTTTGAATAAAATTACAAAAAATGTAGCTTATTCAAAAACGATATTTATTGCCGATTATTATTATAAAAATTAGAAATGAAAACGATTATTATTATAAATAAAAACGATATTATTATAAATAAAAACGATATCATTATAAATAAAATCGTTATTATTGTATAACGATTATTATTCTAATAAAAACGATTATTATTATAANAGTCATTATAGAAAATAACAAATGTCTTAGAATATCTCGCAAAAAGAAATGATCCAATATTAGTTAGAGCTAGTAAGGCCAAACGCTCCGTTCTTGAAGTAAAAGTGCGAGCTTTGCGCCAAAGTGACGTCACTAGAGTGACGTCGGAGGATCGGCGCGGCAAGAGATACTTCAAAGGAGTGAACTAGCCCTTCTATTCTCTTTAGCCCTGGTAGCTTCGATGAAAGAGGTCTCTCTTCTCTCGCCGAAACCATTCCTAAAGAGGGATCCCGCACCCCTACTTGAAATTATCACAGTCATCGCCACAGCTCCAGACGAATGTCTGGCAGAGTACCTATCTTAGACAAACAGTACCACATAAGAGGAATGTATAAATAGACTATTAAATACATAGGTAAAAATTGATGCTTTACCATTTGTTTCTGACAACCACCATATAAACCGCGAGCAGTACAAGAGGTAAACAGGATTTCATATCTGAAAAAGAATGATGAAATACTTTATGCTGCAGTAAGAAGCTGCTTTAAAGTTGCAGGGAAATTATTTGGATCTTAATCCCATAGTGATTTATGCAATGGTTAACAATCGGAGGGACTCTCTCATTTTTGGCGATTTGTAAATAAGCGAAAATATGTGTAAATAAACCAAGGACCAATCACATAAAGGTAACAAAAGTTGCCGTAACCCGAAGGTGACGTCATTAAAAGCAAAGATCGCAAAGTGTATCATGGTAGCCCGAAATAGGATTTCAACAAAACTGAACAAAATTCGTCGTAAACCAAAGGGCCCTAATTTTACACTAGAGCCATGGTTCATAGGATTAAGATCCAAAAAACAAAAATGAAAAGTACAATAAAAAATAGCCTCGTGTGTTCATTGATACAAGTGTGGTAATGAACTATCAAAAACTGCTACAACCAGATAGTATCTACTCTAAAAGCGAAGGAAACTGGTCCAAAACATTAGAGAACATATATCAAACATTAATTTAAGAGAAACATTTATTAATCTTCTCAATAAACTGTTGCTTTTAAAAATATGTATTTGATTTAATCAATACACCGGCTACTATATGTCTAAAAAGTTGATGCATACCATCTTCTCTCAATATGACTTCATAAAGAGGACTATTTCGCTTTAAAGGTTGGACCTGAAATTGCCTGCGTTAAATGTAAGAAGTTGAATGTATTTTTAAAAAAAACTAATAAATGCATCCAGCAGACTATCGTGTTTATTTTTCAAAAAGGCAAATTTTTGCAATTGTTATAACTCTTTGTAATATTGCAATTATTTTTTTAAATTTGTCACTTTTTCACCACGTTTTGGGAAAATCGACAATATCCCTCACAAAATAATTCATGAAGAAACGTCCTTTTTACTTATTGTAGACCTTTCATTATTAAAGATTTACAATGCATTAAAATATTTTAACAATAAAATTATTTTTATGGTAATTTAATAAATAAAAATTACAAAATTTAATTTCGTATCTATATTTCAAGGAAATATGAACCAAAAAAATATAGCAAGAAATTTTTCTCAAGAATTATTATCTCCATGGGCAATTATTCAATTAGCCGACCGGCCTGTGTAGGGGGCAGGGAACTGCCCTTGCATCAGAAAGGTTCTGGGTTCGAATCCCGGGCAAGGCATGGATGTTTCCTTCTCTCCATCCGTGTTCTATGTCCTTTCTCCTTTGTGTGTGAATGTGACCCGCCCTATAAACGGGTTGTGGTAGTGTGACGTGGGCGACGCTGCTCCACAGCCGTGGCTTCGCCACAAGTGCCCACTGGGTAACGAAAAGAGAGTTAGCAGTTCTGGCACTTTCTGTGGCCAATGGACAATAGTTCCAAGTGCCCGCCATTAAAAAAAAATTATTCAATTTTTTAGCATTTCTCTTCCATCCTTATTATTTTTCCACCATTATTATTTCATTAGCATATTTATTCCATCATCGGTAAATAATTCGGTATCATTACAATGGCATTGAATTTTCAATGAATGTCCTACACTATAATGTCTTGTTTTATTTCAGGAACATTTTATAGTGCCTCGCTTTTCAATTTGATTTTTGCAAAAATATTTTGAAAATTTAAGATTAATTGAAGTGAAAAAAATATTTTGGAATTTTTCACTTTAGCATGTACTAATTCCATAATTTTTTTTTTCTCACTGAATGACAAGTTTATTTTGTGTAATCGATTCAAGTAGAATAAAGAATTTTATGCTTCCACATACATCACCTCTTCCGAATGATCTATCAAAATATTTCCGAATGATGTTGCAAGGTATTTCCGAATGATCTAGCAAAGTATTTCTAAACGATCAATCAAAGTATTTCACAATGATCTTGCAAGTTACTTTCAAATGATCTAGAAAAGTTGTTAAATTTTCCATAAACTTGTATTTAGGTTACGTTTAAGACAGCTTTGTTTTTCGTCATATATTTTAAGTAAGCATTTTTTAAAATTTAATTGTATAGTAGTAATAATTATAAAAATCTTTATATTATTCCGTAATATACATGTAAATTACATATGTTTTGTATAAACTTTGATAGAGAAACAATGCTCGCCTGAATAACAGAGCTGTAGAACTATTCCCGGGAAAAATTCAAATTTCAAGCATTGCAAATTCTTTAAATATTTCTTATTTCTGTGAATTTCTTGTATTCTTACAGAAGAACTATATCGATGCTTGCCTGTTTTTTCATTGATGGTAAATATTCTAACAATATGTTAAGTTCATGATTGTGCATTAAATTATAATTATCACCCAAAAAACACATATGCAATTGGATCAGAAGACTTGACTAAGAATTTACTATTTCGGCCTGCTTCACTGTCACGTGTATGCCTGCATGTATGCGCTTTTTTTTTGTTGTTTTTTTGGGGGGAGGGGGGTAAAGAATGATAAATTTGCTTTCATTTACTTTCATACTCTCTGAGCTCTTACCTTTAAATTTGTTCATTTCTTCTTCTGATACCTCAAACATGAAGTTTCATTTTAATTCTGAAATTTTGGAAAATAGGGATTTTTTTCTTTGTTTTCTGATTCTTTCAGACCTTGCACCAGAAAAACACATTGAATAATTACACATTTTGTTCTATAAAAATATTTCAAAAAAGTTTGCTTTTTTTCAAGAACATTTAAAATATTACTTCTCGATGTTTCAGAATCGATATTTTGCATTAAATTTTAAGTGTTAAAAAGCTTCAAGTATTATTTTCTTCAATTTTCCTTATTTTTATCACATATTTATTTAGACAAAAGAAAAAATTACTCAATTCCTTCTTTTCTGTCACGTGCGGAGCTGCTTTTCAGTGTAAATTTAACTGTTTATTTCTCAAGCGAGAAATTATTTTATTTCACTAAAGAATTAGAAAAATAAGAACAGCTAATTAATTTATCTAATAGTAGTTGATTGAATGGCCAAAGGACTGTTTCATGACTTAAAATGTATCTTTGAAAAAACAGTTTCATCTGTAGTCTATCAGAACAGCAATATTTGAAACACTGTCGCCATTCAATAGAATCAAATTTCTTAATAACTATTTGAAGTTCACTTAATTTAAACCTATAACTGTTAAATGTTAAAGATGATATTAACAGAAAAATGGAGGATATTTTTTTATATATATTTAGTTTTCACTTTTCATGGAATGTCCTTTTTCTCAAAGCAGCCCTCGATTACTATCCGCCTAATATTTTATTGTTTATTTAAAACTATTCACTTTATTCAAAGTTCACCATCATGCATGTCACAAATTTACTGAATATACTCACCATTAAATATATAAATTATTTATTTGGTTCAATATTTTTGTTATTCAATAATGAACTTTGATTTTTAAGGCATATTTTGTTCAATATACTGTCATTTTGCAAAAGTAATTTTTAAGAGATTCTGACAGAATGTATTCCGTTAAAATATTGCGTGTATCGAAATCTCAACGTTATGTAAGGGTTCTTTTTTTAAAAAAAAGAAAAGAAGTCCTGTACTGTTATATACATATATATCGATACACTTAGCGTTTTCTTTATTAACTGCTTTAAACATAAAGAATTCAAAGCATGTGATATCAATCAAAAATAAATATATTCTATTCCACTTATTATTAAAAACAAATAGGAACATGCTTATTTTTAAACAATCACAATATTGCCCGGATTAAAGGTTCATCTAAGATAATTTGAAGTAAGTTTACAAAAATTTTAAGAAATGGTTTCAACTTATAAAACATACAAATAAATAATTATCTGAAATTCTTCAAGGACAACTACATCAAAAGCTCTAAAAGCACAGTACAAAATATTTTCTTAATCTTAAACTCTTAAGACTTTAAATGTATTGTAGGGTAAACTAACCAGTGAAGAAACACTTAAGCTTCGTTTGCCTTTTAAAAAATCATATTAATTTCAAAATTCGTAATTTTAGTTAAATGACAGTGTCAACATATTNGCTAGCTGGTTTGGAAGACAAAACTTAAGAGTTTTGTTTAGTTGATTAAAACTTTACTTTTATTAAAAAGTTTTCTTGCAATCCCCTCAAGAAGGTATGGTACAATTTACACTTTTAGGAAAGAAAACATATATATTAGAGTTAAAATGGAATGAGATTTTAATTAGAACGTACTGTAACAACTTAATCACATTTGTCATATTTGAGAAAGATTTTTTCCTTTTGTGTAACTTGAAGCATTAAACTTAATAATGATTGCAATTAATTTCCCTACCTTCTTCCTCTAAATAATCCTTATTAAAATATGAAACGGTCATTCCCTCGTTTTTTTTGTGTCAAATTTTTAATCCTCAATGAATTAATAGCGCCAACGTATATGATCAATAGGGATTACTTAAATATTAAGATTAAGTGTTCTTATCATAATATGAAGAACTGAAAGGTATATCTTACGAAGTTTGAAAAGAAAATCACTATATCTTTCTTGACAATCCAAAATGGCTCTAAAATTTTTCACAGTAAGTTTGTGATCTTTATTTATAAAAATGACATGACTATAAATATGTGACAGTTACCAGATTTTTTGGGCCTCCTAATTCATACAAACGTATTATGAAGTCCTTAAATATATATTGATTACTGGATTTAGTGAATTTCATTTGCTTATTCAACTCCATTTTAAGGTTTGAATTTGGCAAATTTAAACAAACGAGTGCTTATAAATTTTGTTTTAAATATATTTGAACAAAACACAAACCTACAAATCCCTGCATAAAACTAAAACAAAATACGAAGCCTAAAAGTAAACAAAAAGAGTTCGCACAAATACAGTTTAACGCCTTAACGATCGGTTAATTTTCAAGAAAACGGTCATTAACGTGCCTATTTTTTTGGCTTTTGTATTTTTATTACGTATTTGATTAGTGCTGCAACTAGTTTAAAATAAACTTACTATCTACAATAACCTTAAAAATATCCTGTTACTGCCATCAGGTGTGTAAAATGAGAAATAAAGTGTTTTCCGGGCAAAAGAAATGAATTAGTTTTATTCTTATAGGCGCGTTACTACTGAACACCCCAGCCCGTCAATATCACGGGTGCGAGAAATAGCGGGCGAAAACTCACCCTGTCATTTTCACGGAAGCGAGAAGGAAGGGGTTAACTCGATTTTAAAGTGTTCACTGCTTTGTAAATAAATGTTGTTTGTAATTTTTGCTAAACGAAATTATCTATTTTTGATTAGTTGGTCGATTTTTCTGTGTGTCATTAAAATTGAATTTATTAATATAAAATGTAAAAAGAATGATAAAGAAAATTAAATTATAAACCTTATAACCTGAACTATTTAAAAAATTATATGAAAAGCCTTTTTTCTGTTTATACTCTTTAAAAAATATTAGGTGTATCTTTTAGTATAAAACCGGTGTCAACAATTTTACACCAAAAATGTGGTATAGTGAAACACTAAAAATAGTTCTTATTGTAATCAACTGGAATGTCCCATTGCATTTCTTAAGGTACACCATAAGAGACATCATATTTGGTCTTCAATGACTAAAATGCATATTATTTAATCATAAAATGACATCAATATTTAATACAGATAAGAGTCATAGAATAAGAACTATTAAGTTGCACTGAATGCAATCAATAATTCTTGAAATAAAACTAGTTCATAATTTAATGCAGCGTAAATAAAGCATTTAAAAAAAAGTTCAAACCAGGCTGAATAACAAGGCGGATAAAAATAAAATAATTAAAATTCTATAATGTAACTGACAGACATATTTGTTTCCCTAATGGCAATATAATTATCTTAATTATTCAACTAAAAGCGTACGTGGCTTTTGTTGTTTCTGTGAATGTAAGACAGCGAGACGACAACAAACTTTCACCTTTTAGGGTTTGATTTTAAATAATCTACTGTTGCTCTAGGAGGGTTTCCACATGCAAACAAAATTCGATGTTTTCAGAGATGAAAATACGAGTAGTTCTGAAAAGCTGCAAACGTGTGTGAGTTTGTGTAAGAATTCTCCATTATTAATGTTTAAATTTGAACACGCATTTGAATGGTGTTAACTTGAAGTTTTACAACTCCAAATTCGGATGGGTATGTCTCCGCAATTTTTACGTAATGTGTATATTTTAGAGCAGTGTTCCTCAACCCCCGGTTAAATTCCTAGGTTTATACCCCAAATTAAAAATAAATCTCAAATAAAAAATAGCTCCATTAAAATTTTATTCTCTTAAAAAAAGGGCCCCCCAAAGGTAGTAACATAAATTTTTTAATGTTTTAAAAAGTTTAAAAAAAAGAAAAGAAATCCACTGCAACTATTTTCTCTTTCAATTAGTTCTAATTAAAAATACTCAATCATCATAACTGTAAATATCATAAATAAAACACGAAAGTGCGGCACGAAATTTACATTGGGAACTAATGAAGAACTTCGTCTTCTCTCTCGATCGTGACTCATTGATTTAAGTAAGTTAGAATGTTAGTAAGTTAAAATGTTAAATCACTTCAAATTTGTTTTTGTTTTTTTATGTAACTGTATTTAAGGCATGTTTAAATTAATAAATCAAAATAATTTAAAATCTAAACAATCAACGTCCCCTTCCTCCCAGCGGGCCGAGGTAAAATGATCAAACATTGACATGTCTGCGGTAATAAAAAGTTTGGGGAACACTGTTTTAGAGTACTGTTTGCAAAATGTAAGATAACTGTATTAAAATATATTTTTAACTGCATATTACATTTATTATGTAAAACGTAACAAACGTAATCACCTAATATATAAAAAATAATAAAAAATTTTGCAAGCAAAGTAACTGTAATTTAAATAGTTACATTGTGAGTATACCATAAAAAACTGTTGTGCTATACCTCTCCGAATATTGTGTTGAAAAACTCCGAAGATTGTGGGAATGAATACATTATTTTCAGTTATTGCAATCTGCATGATTCAGTGGGTCTGCTTCAGATACATTAGTATACTAATGTTTACTTATAAAAAAGTTCTTAATAAAATTATCCATAGATACTTGCACCACCTTATTACGCAATTCTGCTTTTAGTGCTTGTTAAAGATACGCAAAGCAATAGGTACTCTCCGCTAAGTTGTGGACCACCTTAAACTTTTCAGACCTTTGCTGCAGAAAATTTTTTCACTTTTCATTTAGTAAGCAATTTATTTAATCAATTTTTTTGGAAATAAAATCTTATAATACTTACATTTTAAAACAAAACTGAGGTGCATAGGTACCAAAATATTATTCGTAAGATAAAATACCAAATAGATTTGCTGGTCAAAACAAAACTAGAAAGTGTTTCCCAGAATCAGATTTGTACCTTGGGCCAGTCCAAGGTATAAAAATATACAAAAAAATTTTAAAAAAATAACTTTTTAGTAGAACTTTTGAAATATCCTATTATATGACGTTTATAATTCCCGTGATTTACTTAACTCGCGCAGGATATTTTAAAACTTTATTAAAAAATAAGTTTTAAATGCATGAATATACAACTTTGATCTAAAAGATAAGAACTGAAAATGATACCGAAATATCCACTAGTTCAAAACACTGCACCAAGGAGTGCCTTGCACTGTACTAAGTTATACTAATTGCTCTTGATTGTACTTTAAAAAATTCTTAGCTGATATCATACACAAAACATGCAGTATACATGCACAATACATACACAAACAGTATACATACACAAACAGTATACATGCACAAACAGTATACATATGCAAACAGTATACATACACAAAAAATACTATATTGATGATCATAAGTATGATGCAATTTCCCTCAAAATTTAGAATTTATATGAAACAAAACATTCTGCATAAGGAAAAATTAAAATTGATTCCAGGTACAAAATCCTCCCCTTGACATATTAGCTAATCAAGCTTCAATATGTATTCTAAAAAATATCTCACTACAAAAGAAGTTATTTAATAGGTGGCGCACATTTAATAAAATACACAAAAATAAACATTTTTAATAAAAATACACATGCACCAGAAATTAATTAAGACATCGAGTTCACTTTTTTTTGAAATCCCATGGCTAAATTTTGAATTAAATAACATTTGTCTTAGAAAGCGCATGAAAAGAAAAACAGTTTTGTGTTTTTCTTTATTTTTCAGAACAAAGTGAATCAAGATTTTTCCGTGACTGTGTTTTATTCAAAAAAATCTTAAACCAATAGTTTTTATTTTAATTTTCTGGGTCCTTTATGTTAAATTTTTTTCTTCTTTTATCGATCTGCTAAAGTAAAAACAAAAACATTTCATTTAAATTATTCATTATGAAAGAAACTAGCTTTTATACTCCTCTTCAGATTTACCGTGAAATATAATAATTGCTTTAATAGGAAATATTCTAAAAAATTTGCTTGTTTTTTGCATTTTTAAAAAAAACTTTTACTTTTTTTAAAAAAATCAATAAGCAAATTGAGACATCCCCATTTCAGACAGTCATGAAAATTTTTCCCATTTGAAACATCGTGAGGAGGGGGGGGGATGTTGCTGCATATATACATCACACTAGTCTAAATTGGAATACATATAAGTGAAATATTATTTCTTATGTATTTTTTCTAGCTTAGTAGAATGAGATTAAACACAGGTCGATAGTCTTAATATTTCAAACGTTGCGACGAATTTATTGTATAAATAGTACTATTTTCGAATTGTACTTCATTTGAAGCAAACTTTTTTAAATTCAAAATAATTTATTTTATAGTTGGTTGATTGTCGTGTTATAGACATGGAAAATAAATCAATAATAAATCAATAAGACACTATCTAGGACCGAAGGTCCTATCAACTGCTTCAGCAATATCAAGGCAAATGTCCAAATAAAGATCATCTTGTGGGGATCACTACTCTGTTGCAAGATGGACAAAATGGCAGGACCGGAGAAAAGATTTTGAGGGGACAGTTCCGAGTTGTGCAACTTAAACAAAATACTGCAACTTTGTCCCTCTTTTTGGATTTTCATCTCTCTCAAGTAGCGTGTTCTGAATCTAATCCATATATAACATTAACTAACCTAATTCATAAAAAGGGATTGCCGGAGTCTCAGAAAGGTTGGACTTCTCTGGGATCCTTTTGGTCTGACGTCTTACCTTCGACCAATCCGACTTGGGAGACCCTACCAGTAGCAACACTACCGCTGGCACAGCTCTGAGGTTCATAGGCACACGTAAGTCAAGTCGCTGCACTACGACAAAGTAAAATTTATTCTATCAACACGACTTTTATTGCATTCAATTTAACATGAAAATTTAGACCAGAAAATGTATCTTGTACGTTTAGATAACCACTAGATAGCAGTGTGAAAATTATACATGCGTGCAAATCAGCAGTAATATTTTTCGTAACTGCATACAAACTCATGCAACTTTTGAAACTGTTCGTCCTATTAACTCGTGCTTAGTCTCATTAGATTTAAAATTGAGAAATACATTCGAAACATTGCCTCACTTGTTTAGATAGGTGTCTCAATTGCTAGAATGGTAGGTGCGCAAATAGGTACAAGTACGAAACATACCTTTTTATCCATTTAATTCTTCCAAACTATTTGCTTCAACAACTCAAAATTCATTTCATTCGATTTACCGTTAAATATACATCGAAAGCAATACCTCATAATGTGTCCAAATAAACAACCGTAAGTTTCACCCCCTCTTTTTCACCCTCCCCCCAAAACCCACTGCGAGAGACCGTGAAACTTATTATAACTTACTAAGATAGGTACTTAACAGTTTGTTTAGGTTTTAATTTTTTTTTCTTTTTGATATCTTGGTTTTCTCAATTTGTGAGCCATGCTTACCATATGCGACCATTTATCAGTACAGGTAATGTTATAAGGTGGGCGACTTTATTATTTAAAAAAAGAAAACAATTTAAGGGAAATAATCTTAAAAATTATCCCCATATTCTTTTTTTACCATACTGTGTGCGTGTATCTCATTTATTAATATATTTGAACAAAAAATAATGCCGGATGAACACTCAAGAGCCGCTTTTTTTTCGTTGAAAAAAAAGTCTGTTTCTCACTAGATGAAACAAAAAAAATTAGGAAAAAATCTGTTCTTTCTCAGATATAGAATACATTGTGGATAGACTAAGAGATTAACGACATATATTGTGTCTAACTTTATGGGGTTTTTTCAACAATTTTTCTAATAACTCTTTGTTCATCAAAGATTTTTCTCTATTGGACATTATGGTGTTAATTCTAGTTGATGTTTAGTCAAAGAATTTTTAGTATTATCAGAATAATAAGAGATGCATTTAATTGCTGTTCTTAGAACACACGAATTTAAAAAATACAAACTAGATATAAAACTGAAAAATTACTACAAAAAAGTATATGAACCATAAGAGTTTTCAAATTTTTCTTGCATATGCTTACATAAAATGTTGCATAAATGCAGAGGCAACATTAAAAATCAAGCGTTTTACTTGAAAAATTGATTTACAATATTTTAAAAAATCGTTATATTATTTCAAAGTCTGAAAATTTGCATATATCTAAGCAATTTAAATAAAAAGTTAAAAACCAAAAATAAGTTTAAATATATGCATGTCAGCAAAACAGCAAAAACAGCGCTTCAACAGGGGACACACTGTCTGCTTACACACTGGAGCCTTTCTGTAGTTATTGATTAAACCAAAAGCTAACTATGCCCCGAGGCCCCATAGTGGAAAAACTAAATAAGAAAATGCAATACCTCAACAATTCAAATATTGAAATGAAGATGTGAGGTGTAAATCTGATGATATATATTTATATATATTTTGATCGGCTCATTTATTTTTGTAAATAATGTGGCGTAACTACCACTATAAATATTAAATATTAATTCACTAGTATATAAGGCATGTTAACTTGAATCCATCTTGAGGTATCTTTTGGTAAGGTTAACATAGTCTATAATTAACTCCCCACATTGTTGACCTGCGGACGTGATGTGAACTCGTCAACATGATGGATGGGTCCACATTAAACAGTTCATTTGCTTAATGTATGTAGCTAGCTCAAAGAAAAAAAATGAGCGAAATGCTATAAACAGAAAAATGAAGGAAAAAATTAAAATTAGCGAATTGCTATAAAAACAAACAAAAAAAAATACTGAGCGAAGTGCTATAAAAATTAAGAAAAAAATAAAATGAGCAGATATGATATAAGGGTGATTCTCACGAAACATGACAACTCACTGTCCCTTGCTCCAAGATCTAATAGTATAATACTAAAAGAACTGTTTTTTAAAACAAATTAATAAATAGCATTGCTGTTAGCATTTTAAAATGACTTTGCACTAGCATTGACTGCCTTGTATACTTAAAAATTTTTATTGAATATCAAAATGTCATTTTTCTGGCATGTCCCAAACAATATTTCCAATAATAACTAGTTTCAAAACTTCCCGTACATTCTTCAAAATCTAATTTTTTTTTTATCTTATCCTATGTAAGCATTTCTAGAATATACGTAGAGGGTATTGTTCACTGAAACTTCGTTTAAAATAATTTTTTTTTGTCAATAATTTGTTTGTCCCATGAAAATCTGTCATTTTCCTGTCTACTTTTATTTAGTGATTTATAACCAAAATAGATAGCGGCAGGAATCAATATCTTATGTTAATAGATTGATTAGATACCCTCCCATCTGAACATGTCTTGTTGCATGAATAAAGAACCAATTTTCTGGCTCAAAATCTATTTCAAAAAATTTTTCAAGGTGAGTAGGTTTTTATGCTGTCATTTTCCTGGCTTCTTGAAATCATTAATAACAAAAACTACATAGATTTATCTGAGTTATTTTAAGAAATACTGTTGTTTTCTGCAGAATATAAACGTCTTCGGCCAAAATATTAAATTAAAGTAAAGTTATATGCTATAAAATGGCGAATTTGTCATTATCCTGGCTGTCATTTTCCTGGCTTATGAATGCCAGGACATTGAAGTGTTACCAGAAATTCTTTTTAACTGTTAATACTGTAAAGAGGGAAAGCAAATATTAACCTAATACCAAGTTTATGTATGATTGTAATATGCTTGGATGTAATCAAAGTTATTTATTTATTTAATGATTGATTATTATACACAATTTTATTCTGTACATATCAGCAACAAAAATTTTTTTGTTTCTTTCTACAGTGGATAAAAAGAATTAATTTGAGCAATTTATGGTCCATCTAACATAAAGGCTTAATTTGAGTTACTCACTATTAACTTAAAATGACTGTTTTTTTTAAACTTCTAAGGTAATATGTCATTTTCCTAGCATTCAAGATTTGGTGAATTTCTATTTCATTTTTTTTTCTCGAGCAAATGTCAATAAACTACACTGCTGTCTATAAGATATTAATAAGTGTAGCTAAAGAAGAATACAAAAAAAAATTTAGATTATTTTGAAGTCTTTAAATTTGAAGAAATTTTTTGGTCCGAATTGTCATGCTTCGTGAGAATCACCCATTAATAAATATGTAAACTGCAAAAATCAACTAGTGGTATTCATTCATCGAATTCTATCCCAGATAAAATTCTGAAAGGGGAGTAATGCGGCGTAACTACCACTACAAATATTAAATACCAAATCACTAGTATATAAGACATGTCAACTTGAATCCATCTTGAGGTACCTTTTGGTAGATGATGATTGACATAGTTTATAATTAAATTCCCCTCAATACCGTGGCAGTTTTTAAATAACCATGTCATCCCAGCTCCACGCCAAGTTCATGTATTGAGCCTCATTTTTCACTTTGAATCGGTTCCCAACCAACCTTTCAATATAGAGATCAAATAAGTTGTTGCTGGGTACTAAGCTTGGACTATAGAGTGGGTGCGATGATGTTCCATTGCAGCTACAGGAATACGTCGGAGTAACGGACGAAGAGGTGAATGACGCAATTTAATGCTTTCTCAAAGACACAGCGGGAAGATGATATGGCATGGGCATAAAAAAAAAACTTACGAACTGAAAGAGAAAATTTGCAACTTTCAAAATAAATCAAATTGTTTTTATCTATAAGAATGATAAAATAGTGGATTTTTTATTTCAAAATGAGAAAGCTATTTTTTTTATGTCTATCTAAAAATAATATCAAACAGTTTAAGTATTTATACACCGAAGAGCCATTACATTATGACCACCCTCCATCTATAACAATGGGCTCGCCCAGGTTTTCATGGTTTCTCGCCAAGGAAAAATTTTTTCATGGGGCACATTAGGACCCATAATCCTCATAGAACAACCCCAGACGTCTGTAAGCTACTTAAACATAGTTGCAGACCAGGTTCCCCCATTCATGGCAACAGTTTTTTCTGCGGGGGATGGTGTTAACCAATAGGATAATGCACCATGTCATAGGAGTCGAATCGTCATGGATTGGTTCGAGGAACATCCCAATGACTTTCAAGTCATGTCTTGGCCCCCAAATTCACCTAACCTTAATCCAATAGAGCCTTTGTGGTCCTACTTGGAAAACCAAATTCGTTCTGTCACGCTACCCCCTCGCAATGTGAGGGAATTACATGACCAGTTGGTGAGCGCTTGTTCCCAGTTACCTCAGACTACCAATCAGCACCTTGTGGAGTCAATGCCACGGCGGGTGCCAGCAGTTTTGAGTGCTAAAGGTGGTCCTACATGTTATTAGCAGGGTGGTCATAATGTAGTGGCTCTTCGGTGTATATTATTACCTTATGAGTTGATCATAAGAAGATAGTAGAATATACTTTTTTTTTAAAAATGTTTCTTCATTTTTCGAGTTCGCTTATTTTTAAATTCGATTAAAGAAATCGATCAAAGTAAATGTCTGGCCTCAAAAACATTGTGACTACTTTTGTATTCGTAAGAATCACTATAAGATTCACTATAAAGAGAAAGTAATAATACGATTAAATGGGACTTAAGAAGGCTATTTTGTGGTGCCTCAAATTGATATTATTTGAGTTTTATGTATGGCATTTAAAGAATATAGAATCATCTTTTTAAAGATGTTCCATCTCAAAATGGCTTTTTTGTTATTTGATAAAAAAATATATTAAAAAATTGTAATATCCAACTCCTTTTTGGAATAGTTTGACAATAGTATACTTTTCCCAAAATTTTTCCTGAAATAGTATGGGTTCAAAAAAGAAAGAAGAGCAATTTCCGATCGGTATATTTATCTCAAAGCTTTTCGTTCTTTCATTTTACTATGAATTCGCAGAATAGTTATAGTTAAATATCAGGTTATAGGAAGACTGGATCTAAAAATGGGAACTATTTTATTACACGTCCATCCACTTTAAAACTACTTCTCTTTTCGAGTTTCAGTTAATCGGATTTATTTTTATTACTACTAAAATGTTAATCAAATTTATTTTTATTACTCCTGAAATATAAAAATGCAGGATGGTCCGTAATGATCCTTCCTATTTTTATAAAACTCTCTCAAAAAATAATAAAGTAAGGACTTTATATATTAAGGGTTCACAAACTAGTATAAAAGGAAGTAAAACACGTATTCAAATACTGACCAATCACTATGAAGATTAGTAGGTGAAGAAGAAAGATTACTTCACTTGAGTAGGAAGCTTAAAGGCAGTTCCTAGAGTAAATTATTCCATCCCCCACTAGTTAAATAAAATGGTTTTTGATTACTTTAATCCCTGCTTTGCCCTTCTTAGCAATAATAATGACTGATCGGAAATTGAAAAAGTTCTTTTTTCTTAAATGCTTAAATATGACTTTGAAACATCTAAGATTTCATAAATTTTACTTCATTTTTTACAAAAATTTACATCAAAGATAAACAGCATAATAATTCATAAAAAAAACGCAATATACGATTCATGTCTTCAACAAATTCCTTTTAAATCTCTAAAAATCATATTTTTCCATAAAAACTCGAGTCGTATTTTTGAATAGCATTTTGCAATGCTAACATTAAATGTCATGAATTCGCCTGAGCTACTAAAATCTCCTCTTTCAAAATTTTGTTACTGCTCCGCTTCGGGGGGTGGAGCGTAAAAAATTGTTAAACTATTACTGATGCCAATGATACTTGAAACCTAGCATTAACTGCATTGCTTCCAGTGTACTCTGAGAACCATCATTAGACAACGTTCTTAAATCAAGTAAACATCCTCCTCAAATTGAACTTATTCCAAAATCTACAGGACTATCTAAGCTTCAGCAAACTCAACTTGATGCTATATTTGGACAATTTTCGGACATATTTTATTCTGATGATGACAATATTGGACTATGTCAGTATGTGGAATTCTAAATGGATTTGCAACATGACAAGCCTATCCGTTGTCGTCCATATCGCCTTACAGAGCCAGATCACCAGTTTTTGAACACTCAAATTCAAAAATGGTTTAAACAAAGAATTTGTCGTCCTTCTAACTCGGCTTACGCCGCCCCTGCCTTCATCGTTGAGCAGCCCTTCCGCAAAAGTACTCCAAGATTTCTCACGCATTATCAACTCCATCACCAAGATTGATCCGCACCCAATCGACCAGAGGGAAAATGTGATTCCACGAACTATAGGAAAACGCTTTAATTCTAAAATGGACGTAAAATCATCATTTAACAACATTCGCGTCAGAGAATCTGATATCTACAAAATTGGTTTTGTTTCCGCTAACGGACATAACGAATTTCTTCGAATTACATTTGGTGTCGCTAACGACCCATTTACGATGACAGCAACACTTTCTGCCTCTCTCGCAACGCATGCAGTGACTGACGCACTATATCACAACATCATGCTTCGATATGGACAGCCCAGCATGTATTCATCAGACAGAGAAACTGTGTTTACAGCGACTTTCAAAAAAATAAAAATTATCTTAAATTTAAACATCTAGATTAAAGCACCAGAACCGCTCATATCATTTATCAATTGCGAATAAATCCAATAATAATACTCGGTTCTACTCGAATCAGTTATAAGTATTAAATTTTGAATATCAGTAATTTTATGGGCTTAATTCAGAGTAGTAAATACTTAGTGAACCTACTTCGAATAACTAAACTCAATTTTCCTGATGTATTTAGTTAGTCAATTTATATTTTAATGTTTTTCTTTTAAACAATAATTAGTAAAGAATTAATGGAAATAGGAATGGTATACCTGCAAGTGACGTTGTGTGGGTTTTTCGATTCTCATTAGTTGTTGAAGCGTGCGTTTGTTTACATTAACAATTGTTCTTTCCATACTATTTCGAGTAAGCCAAGCCCTTCAAGTATCAATACTCTTAAGAGACACAATTTATATTCTTAGACAAAGATTTTTTCGCAGAGATTTCAATTCTCTTCACATACTTATATTTCTTATTTAACACAATGACAGGCATGAAGCCATGTAGAACATAAAGTTGGCAGGTACACAAAACAAAAATATAACATGATTACAACAAAATACATAAACAAATAACAAATCTGAGTTAAGTATACGACCTACAGGCGAAAAAGAATTATATTTCAAGAAATTCTATGTGTGATTAGGCAATGTATTTATTTAACTTTACGTTAATTAACTTATGTTAGTTAACGAATATTAATTCACTTTACATTGATTAACATTCTAACTTATGTGGAAAAACTTAGCTCAAATTTAACACACCATTTTGGCGCTGACGTCATTGGTCACATGTGTGGGTATTTGCAATCCTCTAATTCTTCTTGAAGTGCAAGTTGTTGTATAGAAATAGTTTTTAAATCATACGTGGTGATCAGTAATGACTACTGCCGTTAAATTTTAATGATTTTAATCTGTTTGATTTAAATAGTGTTTAACACTTTTTTTCCATTCTTTCTTACCTTTAAAATAACTTTGTGTGCATCTTTTTTACAAGACTTTAAATATATATCAAAAGTGACCATTTCAAAACACCCTGTAAAGAATTTGAAAATTAATTTTAATACAAAATGAGAACGCATACTTGTCCCCGAGACATTGTTCTTAATACTATTTTTACTTAATTTTTTTTTTAGTTCTCCAGAAAAATCTATACTATTCAATAATATTATTACTCACTGAGTTTTGTTTTTCAGACATAAAAAAATGGTCTCATTAAATTATGCCGTACTGCATTTAAAATTATTTAGTTCCTTCGATTTTTATTCATACATTTTGCAAAAAGTATAATTTGATTTGTGAGGATTTGATTTCCTTTTTCTTCCCCTTCTCTTCCTTTTGGAACAGTTACAATCAGTTCTTTTCTTCTAAAAATACAATCATATTTCAAGAATATGTTTTGCGAAGAGATCGAGCTGACAAAAAATAATCTTAGTTCTTTGCGAAGATACAACTTTCTCGAGGTGAAGGGGAGAAGGGAGTCAGAAGAAATTGTATTTATGCTGCTGTCTGTGTTTTTTTGCACCCGAGGGAGAGGAGTCCACAACACATACTAAAACTCCTGACAAGTTCGGTGTTTTCTGTCATTTCCATTTTTTTTCTTTCTTTTTTACTATAAAAGGAATACACATATTTTTTTGAACTCGTACGTATTCAGACTTTTTATCTTTTTAAGAGCGAAATGGCGTTCCTATTTTCTCTGTCGAGAGCAATAACATTATAGCTTAAAATAACAAATTTTTTGCATTTAAGTAAAAATCTGCAAAATATTTCTTCGAGAGTACATTCAGATTTCTATACGAATCAAATCAACGATGAGAACTGTAAAAAATCATTATTGTTGAAGATGTAATATGATATAAGATTTTTATTATATTGTATCCTCATCAGTACATTATTACTCTGTTTAGTATGCTTACTACTGAAATGGGCAATCTTTTAAAACTTATATTTAAAGAAAAAATTATGAATAAACTTTTTAAAACTAATTTTTTATTTTCCGAATAAAGGAAATAAATAATTTTCTTATTATAGATTTAATTACTATGAATTTATAGGTTTAATTAAGCATGTAAGTGCTTAATCTAAGGAACACATATTAAGATTTATTATTATCGAATAATTAATAAGAAATTTGATATGATATTTATGAAATATGTATANTATATATATATATACCTCAAAAAATAAGCTTTTAAAAAGAAGAAAAGAGGCATGTTTGAAAGAGATTTAGAATTTAAAGCATTACACTGTTTTTAAAGACAAACACTTTCGATATTGTTTTAAGGATGCTTTTGAGATATTTTTTTGTGTGAAAATAATAAAAAGCTAGCCGCGAAGCCTATCTAACATTTATTCGAAACGGTGAGAATCTACCTGTTGGCTTTGTTACACATCAGTAGGTCTTCCTCAGTCACTATGGCAACGGATTCCAGAAGATCCTTAAAAGGCGTTAAACTATTTTCAGAAATATCTTCCATTTATATCCCTTAGTCACAATCCATTTTTAAAAGTTCATTTATCCTTTCGAAAATCCCCTACCGGAAAAACAGTTTCGAAAAGAACTTAAAGTTTTCAGCTACTGTAATCATCTTTTAATGTTCTCAGGAAAGAACAACTTGAAGAACTACACTTTTATTGTCGCTTCGAGCTAGTATTTCACTCAGGTATGTTGATTAGAAAGTTATTGCTTGATCATTATTAGTAGATAGACTCTTTTATTTTTTTAATAAAACAAAGAAAAAATGCCTTAAATACCTTGCAAAATAAACTCCAAAAAGAACACATTTGCGCAAGATAATTTGTAACTTAGTCATTAGTGTTGATCATAAGTTCGAAATCATTGAGCGCTTTAAAATTCATGCCCTTGCCAAACTGCTTTAAAAGAACGATTTTGAAAAGAAACCATCTGGTGCTTTGAACACAAATTTATAAAGAAAATGGCTTGCTTATTTGTTTCATTTATACTTAATTTCTATAAATACTTTAGATACAAAGAGAAAAAGTTGTTTAGAGTTTAATCAAAATTGATCTCATGATTACGTGGCTGTTTTGAAATGAAGCTTTGATAAATGAAACTAGAATTTGGTGTCAATTCTACATTTCATTTTTCGGAATTTAATCACATTTGAATGTGAGAAAATTGGTAGAAAATCTAAATTTAATTATTTATATTTTTGATTAAAGTTTATTTTAATGCTGAACATGCGATTATAACAATTCTAAATATTTCTCGGTAAGTTGCGTTAGTTTTACTGTGAAATTTTAAGTCATTAAGTTAATTATTTATTTTACTAAATAAGTTGAGTAAATTTATTTTCAACATTACTTAACTTATTTTGAATGAAAAACCTTCTCTTCTTCTTCCCTTACTTCTTCTTCTACTTTCTTGACACGACCACCCTTTGTCGCCCAAGGCTTTCTTCAAGATCCTTTACCATTCTAATTTCTTTAATATCAAGGTTTTCCACTTTTTCACTTTGTCTCTGTCGAAGTCTTCATTAATAGAGTCAACCTATCTAGTCTGGGCCTGCCTCTGGTTCGTGTTCATATCTATTTATAATGAAAAACTCTGGATATTACGGAAAATATCTGCAGATTTATCAAATGAATAATCCAATGAAAATTATTCTAAAATGCAATAATGTTAAGAGTTTTAATGATTTTACATTATTTCAATGTAAAGAAGGTAGAATTTGTTTTGTTTTTTTCCTCAGTTACGTTGGTTCTATTTTTTTTTAATGAATTTGTTTTTACTTCAGTTTACTCACTATGTCTGTTTCATTCCGACGTAATTAAATAAGTTATAAAAATTTAATTTATTTCACTTAGGTAACATTGAAACTGTTGGAGTACATTTTTTCCTTATAGAGTGAAATACTAATTTTACTTTCGAAAATAATTGACAGAATATTTAAATTCTAGTTTATTTTGAGTTTTACATAATGAAATTTTTTGATTGCGTACATACATTTTTGTGCACTATTTTATTCCTATATTCTCAAATAATACATTGAGTATATGCAAATTATGTTTACCTTTGACAAGAAAAAAGTTCGTTAAAAATTATAACTTTGACAAACTACATTGCTTGTATTATATGAATGTGCTATACACCGAAGAGCCATTACATTATGATCCCCCTCCATCTATAACAATAGGCTCTCCCAGGCTTTCATGGTTTCTAGCCCAGGAACAATGTTTTCATGGGGCACATTAGGGCCCATAATTCTCATAGAACAATCCCTGAGGTCTGTTAGCTGCTTGAACATAGTTGCAGGCCAGGTTCACCCATTCATGGCAACAGTTTTTCCTGCGGGGGATGGTGTTTACCAACAGGATAATGCACCATGTCATAAGGGTCGAATCGTCATGGATTGGTTCGAGGAACACTCCAGTGACTTTCAAGTCATGTTTCGGCCCCCAAATTCACCTGACCTTAATCCAATAGAGTATTTGTGGTCCTATTTGGAAAACCAAATTCGTGCTGCCACGCTACCCTCTCGCAATGTGAGGGAATTGCAGGACCAGTTGGTGAGCGCTTGGTAACAGATACCTCAGACTACCTATCAGCACCTTGTGAAATCAATGTCACGGCGGATGTTAGCAGTTTTGATGGCTAAAGGTGGTCCTTCATGTTATTAGCAGAGTGGTCAGAATGTAATGGCTCTTTGGTGTATATGTTGGACAAGGTTTTTCCAACAAGAAATGTCCATTTTCTGAAACTTGAGCTAGGTCTAATTTTTCTTGCACGCATTTTAAGATACAGTCTTTTTTTAACACTTGTATCAAGCTCGATTTCTTAAACGTGCTCTTTGAAAAATATTCATTTTTTTTCCAAACTGTGTCATTTTCCTTCCTGCGCATTATGAATAATGCCCAAAATAATAAATTTATTATCAAATCAATATGTATCAGGAAGGATGAGTAAAGTGCAAGGTTACAAATTTATTTGTTTTATTGTCTGATTTTCGGAGATAAAATCAGTTTGTAAATACAGGAAAAATATTTTTTTCCCAAATAAATTGATTTACGTCATTTCATCATCGAACGATTTTTTTTATTGGACGTTTAAAACATTTTTTTATCAATGTAGTAGATATTTTTGTAAAATATGCTTACGGAACTTATCGGCAATCGAGAAAATGGAACATTAGGTCAAGGTTTCTTCTAAAAAGGGTTGGACTAATAATACTATAGTGCGTGAATACATCAATATCTCTTATCTTGGCATGCATATTTTAATCTTGTGTTACTGATTAAATTTAAAATACTTTAAGATCAACAAAAATTCTGCATAAATAAACATCTTCTAATATATTTATGTTCTTTAAAATGAATATTTGTATTTCATTTTAATGTTTTATCAATTGATAAAAGTCTGATTTAATATTTACTATGAAAATCATTGTAAGGTATTTGGTAAAAAAAATCCTTTATGTTTTTTCTTTTAATTTTGATTGAAAAAATATTGTAGTACTTTCAAAACGAAATTAATTTCTAAATTCAATGCAATTAATATGATTTTTGATTTAAAAATTAAGAGTCATATTTTTACGTGTACCTATACAATAAAGTTTTGTGAAAAAAAATATTTTTTGAAAGTTTCTTACTACTGTTTCTACATAATTTTGAATTTCTTATGCTCATAATTACAGGATGTTACAAGATTACTTACAATAACAGGATCTAAAATAATTACAGGTTATTTTAGAAAAATCCTTTATGCTGTTTTAAATTGGATTATTCTGTTTTAAGTTAATTAGAAAAATACTAAAAGTGAATTAATAAGCTAAAATTGAATTTTATTCTAAATTAAATTAAGTTAAAATGAGTTTTGACCTAAACGTTGAGAACTATATTTTCACACGTAACTCCTATATAATTATGTGAAAATTATTATAGTGTATAATTGACGATTTTAAGCATAATTTTTTCTTTCAAAGCTGAAAATTACTGTTATGTAGAAAGTTATATTACTTTTTACATGCTAGTGAAGTTTGATTAAGACTCAGTATCAAACTGAGCGTTCGAGAAATCATTTTAAAAAAGGATTCTAAGCAACGTTTTTGAAATAATTGAAGTCAAAAAGTTTTTTTTTTCTTTCGGCGATTGATTCATTATGTTTTGATGGTTATCAATTTGTTTTGACAAGTCTTCTAATTTTGCAGATTTCAAATTATTAAGTTACTAAGGGGAAGTAGTATTTTTTTGGGGGGGCGGGTAATTGGTATAAAGCAATCGACAGCAAAAGCATAAAGAATTTCGATGATCCTGAATTGTGCTAAAAGGCTAATATCTCTTCAGGAGAGCAACAGTTTAAAAGAATGTTATATATTGCAGATTTTACTTGTTGAAAACTTTTAAACTAAAAATAGAGACAATGTATAATCGTTATTTCAAACAAAATTTGAACTGAATTTTTCAAATGAAAATCCTTTTATCCATAACAGTTTGTCCGCCTACTAGTTTTTATAGTATATATATATAT
>NC_092210.1:73792153-73838110 GCF_043381705.1 Parasteatoda tepidariorum
TTTTTTTAATATCCATATTTCCAAATATCGCATAGAACTTCTTATAATATAAGTCTTGCCTCGAAAAATAATTTTTTAAGAAATATGTGGAAAAATTTTTTCGTTTGTACCTTACAAGAGCTGCAGAATCCCTGGCTTTGCATGTTTCATTGAGCGAAAGAAACGAAAGTTTCATCGAGATAGCACTCCATCCACTCTGTCCTTCTCAACCCGCGAGCAAAATGGAACGGATGACGGCGCTGGTTGTAATTTCGGCATTTCGACGTTTTGAAAGCGGTTCAAAACGAAACTCTTTCCTCGTGTACTTTTACTCTACATGCAGATAAGGATAATTGATATTGAATAAATAAAAAGTATTCAATAATATGAAACGTACTACTCAACAATCTCTCTTGTTTTTTTTTCTAAAAACGAAAGACCCCGTGAACTTCCAACAAATGACAGTGGCATTGGGTAACTGTCTATTAACTATAAAATCCGTAATCAATTTCTTCCGAAAATCTCCACTACGGGATGGTCAATTAAAGAAAATTGCCGATGAAAACAACTTTGAACATTCCACCCTTATCGGTCTTTGTGAAACACGTTGGACTGAAAGACGTGTAGCTGTCGAAAGGTTCGCAGAAATGTTACCCGTTGCACGTGCAACGCTTGAAACACTTCAAAGCACTGGTAGTTTCGACGAGGCCACACATGCTTTTCAGCTGCAGACAGCTGTGGACGATAGCCAATTTATAGTATCTTTGGTCAAAATGTGCCCCATGAAAACATTGTTCCTGGGCGAGAAACCATGAAAACCTGGGTGAGCCCATTGTTATAGATGGAGGATAGTCATAATGTAATGGCTCTACTGAGTATATCATGGGGATAAATGGATAAGTTTTAAAACCTGTCAGTTAATTCATTAAAACCTATTAAAAAGCAAATAAACCTCATATTTCGGGAGTCATCATGATCCGTCGAAAAAGTGCGGTATGTTTATTCAGATAAAGTACGTTTTTGTGTCTGATTTCGTTCGTCTGATTCGATTCTGCACAAACTAATTAGCATATTTGAGGTCCCTTTGAAGTATTGAAATTGAGTTCTAGTGCGTGAAAATCCGATCATTAGATCAAAAGTTATTCAGGTTTTTTTTTATTTATTTTTTCACGAATCCTTTTTATATGTTGTACAACCTTTTTATATGTTGTAGGAATCTATAATTATTTGGGTTTGTAAAAACTAATTTATATTTAATAACTGAACTAAATTTTCTATCATGAAAAAAAGAAATTTTTTATTGACTAGAGATTACGTTAGAAATTTAGCAGAAAAATATTATTTTTTAATTATATCGAATTTGGTTTTATTTTTTAAAAAGTTTTTTGACAAATTAATATTAAAGTTCAGTTGATAGTCTGTAATATAATATAAAAAGTTTCCATTTTACAACTGCTACAAAATTAATATTTTGAATTTAAAAAAACTTCGAAAATTTTTTAAATCATTACTTCTACTTGCAAAAACTTGTTACTATTTACCAAACTTACTACTTTACAGAAAATGATTGAAATTAATAAAACGCAGTTAAAGAAAGTTGTAAATATTTTTAATATTTCACAAAATTAATCTAATTTAATAAATAAGTACCATAATAAATCATGTGTTATTAATTATTTCCCAGTTTTATCACTGAAAGCTTAATAAGTATGTTGCTTGCGAAAATTTAATAGTTGTTACAATTTTGAGTCAATCTCCTTCATTTAACTATTTTTTGACAACCACTAGGTATTATTTTGTAAATAATACATATCTGTATGCAAATTTTGCCCCATCAGACATTAAAGTAGTATCTTATAAAAAGAATAACGGACCTAGCATTTACGTGAATTTACTGCCACTATTAAATTTTTCTGAGAATCGTGATAAACCTAATAATCTCCGCGTGAAATCATTTGTTACTTTAAACATATTAACCATAAGCTACCGAATGGCAACTCGAAACTACGTGACTATTTGAATATGTCATATGCATATTAATTCATAACATAGTGTCTACAATGAATAAAATTAATCGAAAATTATGCAAAAATTAATCGAAAATTACTAGAATGCATAAAAATGCTGATAAATAAGTAACTGTACTCTTTGAAATAATTTTCAAAAACGATGACGAATTATATCGTCTTTAGCGCACATCGAATACTCCTGGTAGAGGAGAAATCTCGTCCTTCTTGGTGAGAGTTAAATTTTTCTTTTTCTCTAAATTGAAAAATCGTAAGGGCCACAGAAAGAGGCTTTTTGGGTGCTCAACTTAAAGTTACATTTTATTTTGTTGCACAAAAATTACTAATAATGATGGCGTGTAGAAAACTGTACAGGAAGTACAATGGAATAAAAAAAAAATTTACTTTCGATAATTAGTTCGAGAAATGCTAACTGTTGAAGAAAATACTTTACCGACCACAATGTAAATACATAGTTGAAATTTGGTTAGTGGAAATTTGGTATGAAGATATTTTTCTCTACTTTTCTTTTCAAAATTCTAATTTGCTCGAAAGTTATTGCAATTTTAAGTGCTTTTTTAGCTTCCTATTTCATTTTTCTTTTCTGAAAATGAAGACTAGAAATTACCAACTGAAATAACTTTTCTGAAGACTAGAAATTACCAAGATGTTTAGAAAAAAATTCTGTAAGATTGACGGAATTAAAAAATTTAAGATTTAACTGTTAGTTAAGTTTTTAGGGGAAAAAACATGTTTGGCCGATCTGTGGACCGATAAAATGTTACTGCGGAATTAAAATTCGACGTCCTGAAAGGGCTATTTTTATTTTTAAACTTTACGCAAATTTTGCTTCGAAATTCTAATTTGTTCGAAAATTAATGCAAATTTAAGCGCTTTATCATAAAATTTTAAAAAAATCTGTTTTAAATATTTGCTATTAATTTATTGCTGCAAAAAATTTACTTTATTTTATTAGCTTGCTCGAATAGAAGTCAAAGAAAAAAAAGAGAGAGAATGAAATATTAAATTTTGCCACACATGAATTTGAACATTTATATCGAAAATTTTTAAACTAAAAAATACTTAAAAATTAGGGCGTTAAAAACCGTTCCCTAATTGAATAAATATAAATCTCGTCAAAGAGTAAAATAACTTCTCATTTGTTTCTTTTTTATTGAATTACACTATCTGTGTTCCTTAGATTAATTTTTTTTCCAAATCATATAATTGCTTTCAAATCTAGGTAAACGTCTATTTTGTTGTGATTATTAGATTAACAAAATGTTTTTTTATAAAGTTCAATAATTGTATATTTTGAAAACAAAATATTCTGTGTTTTTATGTAAAATATAGACTTTTAAGAAGAAGAAAAAAAACAATGATGAATGAGAAGCAATTACAAAAGTTGGCAAACGGTGCGAGTGTCATTTTTTTTTCAAACAAAATTTGCTACAATGTCTAAATATGTATATCCATCTAAATATGCATGGCCATCTAAATATGTATATATTTTCTTACATTTAGATCCACTTTCATGGTAGCGATTTGAAACAGCTTCATAAACACATACCTAAAGAAATTTTGCCTGCTGAATTTCATGGTGATAATATCAACTATTCTGCAAAGGAATTTTGTAAAAAAGAAACTTCTCCATTCTTCAAAAAGTGCAGCTTGATGCTCAACAAAGGTTATTTCTGAAATTCATTTCAATTTATGTTATTAAAAAAAAACTCAGGCCCACTAGGAGATACATTTTTCTGATTTTTGTCTTCATGAAAACACAACATACTTCCTGTATTCCGGTCGATCTTGAAGACCTGAGACATCGCATTGTCATCGCAATGACTTCCTTAACCAGGGATCATTAGATTAGTGACTGACTAGATTTAAATTAGATTCGACATTTGTGGCAAATGGCGCTCACGCTGAATGCACTTCTTCTACGCATAGTTGTATGCAATCGTATGTTGTGCCATATGTTTATACTTCATTGGAATTAAATCTTTCAAATCTTTTCATTGAATTTGAGTAATCCTGCAGTTCATAAAGTGTCAAGATCCTTAAAATGTCTGTACATTATGAACTTTAAATGTGGTGTAGTTTCATTGAATTTGAGTAATCCTGTAGTTGATAAAGTGCCAAGATCCTTAAAATGTCTGTACATTATGGACTTTAAATGTGGTATAGTTTCATTGAATTTGAGTAATCCTGTACTTGATAAAGTGCCAAGATCCTTAAAATGTCTGTACATTATGGACTTTAAATGTGGTATAGTTTCATTGAATTTGAGTAATCCTGTAGTTGATAAAGTGCCAAGATTCTTAAAATGTCTGTACATCATGAACTTAAAATGTGGTATAGTTTCATTCAATTTGAGTAATCCTGCAGTTGATAAAGTGTTAAGATCCTTAAAATGTCTGTACTTTATGGACTTAAAATGTGGTATCATTCATAAATACAATGAAGCATACAATTTACTTGAAAACATTCTAAAGTTGATTTCTTGAAAATAGAGCTTGAACGATGATCTCCATTTAAATCGATGCCGTTTTGTAAACTTTAATGCAAACTGCTGAACTATCGCCTCTTTTGGACATTGCCAGCTATTCAACTTTATCAACAATGGATCCTTTTATTTCTTAGAATTCTATGTTTCACATTCAAAACACTACCCCTGTTTCTTAAAATTTCTTCAATTTAAAAAAGAACTTTACTCTGAATTCTATTATTAAATTGAAGGAATGAAAAATGTTTTACGTTGTCATCGCATAAGTTTTCTTATATTTAACAACTGCGGTGCTAACACAATGCATCATTGCTCAATAGGAATCTATTGTGACTGACAATGGCGAGATGTCAACTTGCTCCAGACGGCAGATAAATATTTACTAGTGGTAATCTTTTAATGTATGATTCTTGGTTTAGTAAATTCGATTTATAAATTTTTGCTTAATACTTCTTCTAACTAATTCAAAGGCTTATATAATGCGCCAATATGTCACAGTTCCGCCAAATTCCCTTCATCTGTATTCCACCACCTCTCTGAAACACCACAAAGTTAAAGATGAATGCGAAAAGGGCCTCAGGTGCCCAGATCTTTAATACAGTTCAGTTCAATACAGTTGCGCAATGTTGAACTTTTGAAGAAGTTTCAAAATTTACCAATACTGTTCAAATGTTAGCTTGTGATCCTCTACCGTTTTTCAAAATGTTTTGTTGGATCCGGAGTAGTTCACATCTCTGATAAAGTAACTGAACATTCTTTTCACTTCCAGTTCACAAGCCCAGGAACTAATTTATGCTAGGGCATTCGGGGCACATGCCAAGTGTCCCAAACTTGTGAGAAGCCTTCCCCCTAAATTACACATGAAAAATTACCTATGATTTTTTTTTTAGAAGAACTAGTTNTTTTTCAGGGGACAAAATTAACTGCAAAAACTTTTTTTTAGAATAGAGAGACTAGTTTGAATTTTAACTTGTAAGGGCATATTATTGAATAAATAAATAATAAATAAATAAATATATAAATTGAATAAAAATAATTTTGTCCTCGACTATATGTAACTAACATAAACTGATATGTAAAAGGTCAGATTGATTGTCATGCTCTTCATTTTCGAATTCATTTGTATGTCATACTATGTTATTATGTTATGCTAAAACTTATGTCACTTTTTATGTCATATTGTATAAGCATGTTATTTTAGAATTTATGTAATTTTTTATGTTAAAACTTATTTTCCCGTTGCTCTGATGTTTCTGAAACACGGGTAGTTCTCTTTTAACGTGTTTGAGGTGTCGATCGATTAAGAGCGATTCGATTAGGCAGCATATTTTTGAAAATATTCTCTCTCAAACAAAAAGAAATGTAAAAGTTGACGGCGGTCGCAAATTTGCTAAATCGAAAATTCACATATATATTTTAAATAATAAAAAGAGCAATAAAAATTAAATAAATAAGAAATATAAAAATGGTAAAATTTAAAACAAAAATCTATTTTTTAAATGAAAGAAATAAAATGAATGTGAATTCGAAAACTTTGTAATAATAAACAATCTATTAGTTTTCAAATGACAACTGTCAGTAATGAAACTTTCAAAAACTATATTTAATTGTGCTAACCTAAAATTGCAAACTAAATACAAATAATTATATAAAACGTGCAATTTGAATGAAATTTGCTTTTGCCTTTATTTTTGTTAGACTGTTTTCACTAGATCCGTGATGCGACGAATAATTAAGAAATCTATTCTCTTTGATTTTACGTGCTTGTGCTCACCTGACAAAAAGAAACTTGCGCGAATTATAATTAAATATTAAAGTATATGTAATTTACTTTTCTAAATGAATAGAGCTATAAGATAAAAAATATCACTTTGCTATCTTCGAGATATTTGAAAACTGAATCGTTTATAGCAAAATTTAAAACAATGGCTAACTTTTAACCAATCAGAAAATTCCATTTCGATTTTCGCTGATACCGCTGGAACGGTTTGTCGCAGAATGTTCTAATGTCGACAGTGACCTTCCTCGTGCTTCGATCCAGGGCTAAAGAGAATAGAAGGGCTGGTTCACTCCTTTGAAGTAACTCTAGCCGCGCCAATCCTCCGATTTTCTCTAGTGACGTCACTTTGGCGCAAAGCTCGCACTTTTACTTCAAGAACGGAGCGTTTGGCCTTACTAGCTCTAACTAATATTAGTTCATTTCTTTTTGCGAGATATTCTAAGACATTTGTTATTTTCTATAATGATTTTCCTCAGTTTTTGCAGTGAATTTACAAGAATNGTAGTACAATAAGTATGTTTGAGTAGTTTGAAAGTTACGGTAGTGATTTTTTTTAATGTTTAATAACCGTCGTTGAACAGCCGACCCACTTTTGTGTTTACGACTGCTAACGTTCAACTCTTTAGACTTGTAATTTTGAACCAATCCAGAAGACAAGTTAACTGCTGGATCAGTACCCCCAGAGGTTTGATTTGTTATGGGAACATGGATTTTGTGACTCGACAGATTTAACGTGCATCAGTCATCATTTACTACACGGGGAGTCTTTGGCCGGCGGGGTTTGACTCTTGGACATGGGCCCAGCCAGGCTATCCCAGCCCTTCTGTAGTGATTTGTGTTAAATAATTGAACTTATTATTATAGTCAATTAGCTAAATAGAAAAATAAACAAGCCTATTTTTTTTATTTTATCGCATTAACCTAAACCAATAGAGAATTTAATGCTACAAAATATAGGTTGTTCCGTAAAAACCGCCTCTATGTATATTTTTAGTACCCTTGTAAAAAATGGAAGTCATAAAAGTAGGTGCAGTGGGAGTCATAAATTTAATAGAGAGAAAAAGAAAACGCTATCAATCGCCGCCTGAGGGGATAGCTCTAAAGCAGTGATTCTCAACCACTGTGCCGCGGCACTTTTGTGTGCCGCCAAATTCTTAAAATGTGCCGCCAAATATTAGAAATGATACAATAAAAATTATAATGCTTTTTTTTATTACGAGTAAAGTTTAAATTAAAGAAAAGTGTATATAAATATAATGTGTATGTATATATATATATAAAATATTATATATCTATACACATTATATAATTTTTCCATGCTTTAACTGTTTAAACATCTTTGTCGGCGATTGTCTTGCCTTGAACAATCTCTTAAAATGAGAACGAAGTGTTTAAATTGTCTTTGACAATTTAAAAAAATGTTGAAATGCGTAGGAAATTTAATGATTATTAAAATTATTAATTAACAAAGGAAAGCAAGCTAAATATTAACTTTCAAACTTAAATAAAAGCTAATCATTAAAGTAAGCTATGCAATTAAAAGTTATAGAACCAAATTAACAAAGGATAACTAACAAAAAATAAGCTAACAATTAATAATCAGCAAAAAAACTAGTTGACAAAAAGTCACAAAAAAATAACAGTTAATAGCAAAAGAAAACAAGCTAACAATTAGTAACTAGCAAAAAAATAACTGTTACTAACTAATAAAAAATTCGTCAAAGGAAATAATAAATCTCTTAATAAACGTGCTTTTGTAGTACATATTATTTTATTTCACATTCAAGATTATTATCACAAACTATTTAACACAGTGTATTATAGGTATGTAAACAACTTTTAAATTAATTTTTTTCATTGTGTGCCGTCAAATTTCGAAATCGTTAAAAGTGTGCCGCCCTAAAAAAAAGGTTGAGAATCACTGTATTAGATAATAATTATGCATGCGCAGTCATTAAAAACTAGGTATGTTGGAAAAAATAATTGGGGAAAAAGTAAAACGATTCACCAAAAACAAACATAGTATAAAATAGAATCAAACAATAATCCTTCTGAGCAGAAAAATTCAAGCCTTTACAAACACATTAATACATTATTTCTGTGCACATTAAAATCTTAAAAGAAAAAAACGCTCAGCCTTAAAAGCTTGCATTTTATTATTGTTCTATTTCACTACTCAACAGTCATTTAAAATACTAGGTAAAAGCATTTAATGGAGAAAAAAAACTGTCGCAATTGAGGACTACTTTGAGTTAAAATAAATATAATATACATATACAACTCCCTAATGTAAAATAAATAGTAGGACATTATATTTTCTTCTTCTTACAGAAATTCAGTTCAGAGAAGTACAAAATCAAATATATCCGCTTTCAAATCAGGCGAACTTTTGTTCTTACCAGCTCGACTTGCATTAGAGAATTTAGGATAAAGAAAAAAATAAGTAGGAAAAAAAAAAGAGAAATAAGAACTTGAAGGGAGAATCAATAAATTTTCATTTATTTAAGGAAATAAAAGAAATCTTAAAAACATAAATAACAGGTAAATAAGCTACTTAAAACTTAAATGAGATTGTCTTTTTAGAAACAAGATTTAAAAAAGAAAATAAAGAAATAGAGACTAAGAAAATATTGTGATTGCATTTTCATGTAAAACTAAATGGAAATTAAATCACATTTGAAAGCTTAATCCTCTTCTTTATTTAAATAAAATAAAGTTTTTATCGGTTTAATTTGGGATTCGATATTTTATAATTAATTCATTCACTGTCCACATAACGCAAGTGTGATTAAATGTACAAAGAAAAAAAAACAGCATAATTTTTGGTCTATTGATCGAATTTTCATGCACTGGGACTCAATAGCTTACAGGGGTGACCTCAAACACACTAAGTAATTATTAAAAACGATATTTTAAGTTACGAAATTAGATACAAAATCATATTTTTCTTCTTGATTTTGGTCAAGATAAAAAGAAAAAAATAAGTTCTATATTTAAAATTTGATTTCTCGAGAACTATTCGACTGAATTCGTCCAAATTTTGTATTTTGCCATGTAAAATTACATTTTTTAAAATGATGTAAAAATTTGCATACCTTAAAATTTCAATTTTTTTAGACTTTCATTAAAAAAAATAATTATAAAAACTTCTTTTTTTTTGCATGGAATCTTCTTTAAATAAACAAATTTTGTACTTTTGGGCAAAAACCTTTCAATTCCCTTAAAATTTTCTATAGATTGGTGAAATAGTTGAATACATTTAATAACATTAAGGGGTCGAAACTTTCAGCCGTTTTTGAGACCAAACTATTGAGACTATGTTTCCCAGATTCGGGTATTTAAGGGGTCAAAAATCCAAATCTGTCGCAAAGAAATTATATTTATTTGGAGTATGCTTTGTGTCTGATTTCGCAACTGAAATATCGTCTGCACTAAGTAATTAGCATATTTGAGATCGCCCTTAAACCTTTTATTTGAGAATTCGTGAAAATCCAATCATTAAATCAAAAGTTATTCTGTTTTTTTTTCCTTTTTATTTATTCCTCATTTCGTATTCTTCAAATTCCTTTTATAATACATTTTTTTTTTAAATCGTGCCATTTAGAGGTGTTACTCGTTATTATTTGAGAAATTTATTCCAAATACGCATAAAAATCCATTACTAATCCAAGTGCTTTGAATCTTAAAAGTGAGTTACTTCAAGAAGTGAAGTTTATCGATTTGCGCTGAGAGCGAGCTTAATTGTCTGCATGAAATAAAAGAGGAGTGTTAGCGTAATTTTCCTAAAATGCGAAACAAAAATAAAACAAACAAACAAATTACTCCTAGAAAAATTTTAAATTTTAGAAGTTGAATTTGTGGAAAGAAAAAATTTCTTCGAGGAATTTCAGAGGTCAACAGCTTAGAACACAAAAGATTCCCAAAGAATATGGATCCTATTTTGAGGTAAATTTTGATTTAAGCAAAGTTACATCTTTCATTTGAATTTAATCCTCAACTGAGATTGCTACAATAAAAGTCCAAGTTAAAGCAGGTGTTGCGACCTTCAAAGGTAAGCATGGGGAGTTGAGATATGCTTATTTTTGCTGATAGGGTGCGGGAAACTGAATTATCAAAAATATGCTTGCGTAATGTTTGAATTAGCCTTTTAAGAATTTAATGGTAACATTTGGAAATGAAATTTCTAATTATTGAGGGGGACATATATACTAACTGTTTCCCGCACGGTCAACGTCCATATTAATATTACAGAATTGGTTTTTTGGTTTCATTCATTTCAATATTATTCGCTTCAAATTTTACACAAAAAACAATACCTCACCTGTATAAATAATAAAATTTAAGTTTATTTCCCTTTCATCCTCAACTCAGCAAATTCAAGATAGTGGCTGAGGTTTTTCGACCCTGTCCGAACATTCAAGCATTCCCGACCCTGACCTTGCTGTAAAAAATCATCTGGGCTTTTGATTTGGCTTGAAAAATTTTCAAATTATTAAACTATTTCAAATTATTTAAGAAGAGCCTATTTGGCAACATTTTCTCTGAAAATTATTTTTCAGAGAAAATGTTAATCTAATTTAATTTTTTTTTCTGAAAATTATTAAAATTCAATGAATAATTTCCAATTTTTACGAAATTAATATGAGCCCAGATGATGCAGAATTGCAGTTACTTTTTAAATGTTAATAAATTAGATCAAAATATGCTTATCATTTTCACAAAAATATGACAGATCAGGACGCGTTGACGTCTGAATTTAAAAACTCTTCAACTTCAGTAACTGATCAACAGAATAAGAGAAAAAGACTAAAAAGAATGTTTTCATCTTTCCAAGTTTACAACAAAACCCATGCATAAGACCACAAGCAAAATTAGGTGTAATTTCATGCATAAATATAAATTAGAAGAATCATAACAGCGAGCACAGATAAACTATTGAGATTTCCTTAGTTTTGCTTGGGTAGTTTTTTAAGCTTTCAGGGAGCACAGTTGGACATCTAGCTTTATATATTGCTCGGTGAGCTCTGAATTCTTGAGATTAACCTGATTATAACATCCAAGTATTTGAAAAGTTCTACTGTTCGGTATTCCATTGTGTAACCTGGCTATAAAGTTTGAATAAACTTATCATCTGCAATGTTTTTATTATTATTATTAGCAATGCTGCTCTTAACCATAAAAACAGTTGAATTCTAAAAAAAATGTGCAAAAATTCTTACAAAAATAATTCAGCTCAATAATATTCACTAACTGTTTACAAAAATTTATGTTTAGAACAATGAAGATTAACAGTATCATAAGCATTGTTACATTTGCATCATTCAGAATTTTCTAGCTATGCAAGGATGCATATAGGGAATACCTAGGGAGGCATGTTACCACAGTTAATTTCGTGAAGAACATTAAATATTTATTTGTGTATTTATATTTGTAAAATAGGCTTAGAGATTTTTTTTATTATTATTATTATTTGAAGGGTTATTTTATAATATTTGAGAGTGGATTTTTCAATCAAATTTTGTATAGATTAAATGAGTAACTTCACAACTATATAAAATTAGAAATAAGCATAGTTAAAATCTGTCATTAAATTGGATAGTAGGATTTTTATGAATATTGCTTTACTTTTAAAACAATTATTTTGGGAGAGAGACATTTTTTGATGAAAGGTAAAAAAAGAACACAAAAAAAAATTCCTTTACACAATGCAAAATTGAGCTTGAATTTAAGGAAATTCAGTAATACTGGTTTTAAAATACATGCTAGAATTTCTCTCTTTTTTTTTTCCTATTTCCCAGACTCATAAAGGAAAATTCATTTCCATGAGGAGAATAAGGTTCATTTGAAATTAGAAAAATAGCATAACAAATTTTTAGTATTTTTGACACAAAACGCAACAGCTGCTGGTCAAAGCTGGCCTCTTGAAGACTTCCTAGTATTTCTAGATATGAAATTTATCAACAATGACAATGAATAGTCAAACGAAGATTAGGTGCTTCACTTAAGAGGAAGAAAAAGAAGTTTTATTTTGTAATATGGTAACAAAAGGAAAAATATATTCTGACTATTTTACTATTCTTAGCAGTTTTCCAGCTTGCCCATCGCTGTATCATCCCTGGCTGTGAGTAAGAAATATATCTCATAGTAGTTTCTCTTAGATTTCCAATATGATGGAATATAAGCAACTAATGCAGATGTATAATCAGTAGAGCCCGGAAGTTCAGGCAAAATGCCATAAATGCCCTTTTCTGCCTTTTTTAAACGTTTTCTTCTGAAAATGCCTTTTTCTTTCCTTTTGTTCATAAATGCCTATTTCTGTCTAATTTAAAAATTTTCTGCAAAGCTTTTTGTGCTTTTGACCGAGCATAAACGCAAAATGACGAAATTTTGAAGTACAGAAATGGTTGACTGTCATCCGACGTATTGTAATGCATTTATAGAGATTAGGACTTTATTCCTTTTGTCTTATTAATATTTTCTCTCCGTCTCTTCGTGGCGTCACCTTCGTCGTGGCGTCACCTTCGCCCGATGCGCTTTGCAAGGAGAGAGAGAAAGGGAGTGAAAAGATTGGAGTTATTTTTACTTACAGTCAATAGAATTTATTCTTACTTACGGCCNTACTTAGTTTTTTTTCTTTTATAGATAGAAATAAGCATAGTTAAAATCTGTCATTAAATTGGATAGTAGGATTTTTATGAACATTGCTTTACTTTAAAAACAATTATTTTGGGAGAGAGAAATTTTTTGATAAAAGGTAAAAAAAAAAGAACACGAAAAAAAAATCCTTTACAAAATGCAAAATTGAGCTTGAATTTAAGGAAATTCAGTAATACTGGTTTTAAAATACTTGCAAGAACTTCGATATGAAATTTCTCTCTTTTTTTTCCTATTTCCCAGACTTATAAAGGAAAATTTATTTCCATCAGGAGAAAAAGGTTCATTTGAAATTAGAAAAATAGCATAACAAATCTTTAGCATTGTTGACACGAAAAGCAACACGAGTTGCTGGTCAAAGCCGACCTCTTGAAGACTTTCCTCGTATTTCTAGATATGAAATTTATCGACAATGAATAGTCAAACGATTAGGTGCTTCACTTAAGAGAGGGGAAAAAGTTTTATTTTGCAATATGATAACAAAAGGAAAAATATATTCTGACTATTTTACTCCTCTTAGCAGTTTTCCAGTTTGCCCATCACTGTATCATCCCTGGCTGTGAGTAAGAAAGATATTTCATAGTAGTTGTTCTTAGATTTCCAATATGATGGAATAAAAGCAACTAATGTAGATGTATAATGCATAAACGAAATGGAAATATAGATTTTTAAGTCTATAAAAATAAATTATAGTGTTTAAGAAAATGTATAATAAGCAATACAAGAGAGAAAATTGATATAAAAGTTTGATAATTTTCATTCAATGATTTTAAAACAAATAATCGTTGAAATAAAAAATGAAAGAACTTAAAATTAAATAGTAACAAATTTAAATAAAAGACTATGATTCGCAGCTTATCTTATAAATAAAACTTTAATCAAATTTATATACTACATTTTTGAACAAGAAATAAAAAATTATACTGTTAACGATCACTCCTCAGTTTACACTATGTAAATCTATCCGTTCTAATATCATGTAGTTTTCTTAAGAATCAAATATAGCTCATATAAAAAGCAATGGGAGCTGTGCTCCAGTCAAAATAAAAAATATCTGTGTGAGAACATCAAAAATAGAAAAATATACACATAATATTTCAAGTTAATTATAGATCAATAAAATTGCTTGACTACAATCACAAATTTTTCCATTTAATTAATAACATGAGAAATAACACTTCAGACCAAAAATAAAAGAACTTAAAATTAAATAACAAAAAAGTTTAATAAAGGACTAAGATTTGCAACTTATTTCACATAACTTTAAACAAATTTATATACTACATTTTTGAACAAGGAATAAAAAAATTATATCATTAACGATCACTCCTCAGTTCACACTATGTAAATCTATCCATTCTAATATCATGTAGTTTTTTTAAGCATCAAATATAGCTTACATAAAAAGCAATTGGAGCTGTGCTCCAGTCCAAAGAAATATTTGGGTGAGAACATTAAAAACAGAAAAATAAGTATACACATATTTCAAGTTAATTACAGATAAACAAAACTGCACAGCTGCAATCTCAAAGTTTCCCATTTAAAAACATGACAAATAACATTTCTGCCTAAAATAAATTTGAATGATCCCAACACATCCTTTTCATCTTAAGAGGTACAAATTTGCAAACANTTGCTCCACTTTTAAGTGCCTTTTTTAAGTGCCTATTTCAAGCTTTTTAAATGCCTTTTTGCCTGCCTATTTTTGCATTTTTTATTGCCTGAAATTCCGGGCTTTAATAATCAGGGATGAGATTGGCCAAAAGGCAAAAAAACTGAATTTCCAAGCGACTAAATTTTACACGCCCACAATCGTTTCATAATAAATTCCGGACAGTTTAACATAATAAATAACAATGTGTTGACGTGAAATTGTGTACTAATTTATTATTATATAAATTATTACATCGATACTTAACATTTAGTAAAAAGAAAAATTACCAACTCAAATAAAGCTAGAAATTATATTTTTCTTTAATTCACATAAGAGACAATTATTACTTGAAAAACTACCCGGTTTAGCAAATTAAAACTACTGAGAAAAAACATTAATATTCCATTTCTTTTAATAAATACTGTCACGTGATTTATAGCAAAAAACTTTTACAATGGGAATCACTATGTTCATATTATTATAATCTAATCTAACTAGAGCCCTGTGAAACATATCAATAATTGTGAAGTAGAAATATATAGTAACTCCTTATCATACAAAAATTGCTATTTTAGTTTGAAAAATTACATAATCAGGAAATGTTTAGATAATTATTTTTCATTAGATAAGAATTTTGCATTTTATAACATAAATAACAGCAACACTATTTTTTAAATTTTGGATTTTGATCCTGAGTTAATTAACTCTTTTTGAAAAGGAAAAAAAAAAATTGAATCATTTCTTAAGTGACTGCTTTTGTTTGCTATATCTTTTATGTTTGCTATATTTAGTCGTTAGCCCATCTTCAAACATCTTGTGACAAATCCTACTTTTTCTTCTTTGAAAGCACAGAATGTAGGTTTTAAATATATTCTCTTCCAGTTTCGCTGATGTTGTAACACCTACATATACTAATAATCGTCGATATAAAAACAGTCACCTTTATAGTAACTAATTCAAGAAAAAAATATTACTTATTATAAGAATCGCTATAATCGATCTTAAAATTGCGTGAATACAAATTGCGATCCGGGATATCAAAATCGTGTGAATTTAAATAAAGATTATGGATTTTGAAATCACATGAATATGAAACTAAATATACCATTTTGAAAATGAGAAAATACAAATTACGATATCAGATTTTTAAATCTCGTAAATAAGAATCACAATGTACGGTATTCAAATTGCGTGAATGAGAATCGCAACACGCAACTGTTAAATCACGTAAATACGAAAAGCTATGTCTGATATTAAAATCGCGTGAATAAGAGTCTAGATTATCAGATTCCGGGCTTGATGCTTTTAGAAGACTTGCTTGAAGCAGCGACGTCTGAATTATGAAAATACGAGTTATCTGGCGGGCGGGTAAAAATGAGGAACATCTTACCTTCTGCGCGAAAAAACGGAGAAAATAGCTAAAATAAGTACAAATGAGGAAGGGTTGGTATTTCAAGAGTTTGAATTTTCTGTTTACCTTTGAAAATCGGAAATAAATATATTTCAATGGCTGAATTTTCTGAAAAAGTGGAATATTTACTAAAAAAATTAAATTTTTTGAGAATTGGAGTTTTTGATAATAGGGCTGAAATTCGAGACAAAAGTGAAAAAAGTGGAAATCCGCTAAAAATTGGAAGAATATCATCCCTGGATAATGCATGAAAGAAATGGAAATATAGATTTTTAAGTCTTAAAAATAAATTATAATGTTTAAGAAAATGTATAATAAGCAATACGAGAAAGAAAACTGATGTAAAAGTTTGATAATTCTCATTGAATGATTTTAAAACAAATAATCGTTGAAATAAAAAATGAAAGAACTTAAAATTAAAGAGCAACAAAGTTAAATAAAAGACTATGGTTCAAAGCTAATTTTATAAATAAAACTTTAATAAATTTATATACTGCATTTTTGAACAAGGAATAAAAAAATTATATCATTAACGATCACTCCTCAGTTTACACTATGTAAATCTATCCATTCTAATATCATGTAGTTTTTTTAAGCATCAAATATAGCTCATATAAAAAGCAATGGGAGCTGTGCTTCAGTCAAAATAAGAAATATTTGTGGAGAACACCAAAAATAGAAAAATATACACATAATATTTCAAGTTAATTATTGATCAATAAAATTGCTTGACTACAATCACAAATTTTTCTATTTAATAACATGAGAAATAACACTTCTGCCAAAAATAAAAGAACTTAAAATGAAATAACAAAAAAGTTTAATAAAGGACTAAGATTTGCAACTTATTTCATATAACTTTAATCAAATTTATATACTACATTTTCGAACAAGGAATAAAAAAATTATATCATTAACGATCACTCCTCAGTTTACACTATGTAAATCTATCCATTCTAATATCATGTAGTTTTTTTAAGCATCAAATATAGCTCATATAAAAAGCAATTGGAGCTGTGCTCCAGTCCAAAGAAATATTTGGGTGAGAACATGAAAAACAGAAAAATAAGTATACACATATTTCAAGTTTATTACAGATAAACAAAACTGCACAACTGCAATCTCAAAGCTTCCCATTTAAAAACATGACAAATAACATTTCTGCCTAAAATAAATTTTAATGATCCCAACACATCTTTTTCATCTTAAGAGGTACAAATTTGCAAACAATTCTTACAGAACACAAGGCAAAGTATATTTGACAAAATAAAATTATTTTGTTTCACACACATATATACATGTATATATACATTAAAAAAGTCGCAATAGATCCCTGATTATCCAAAAAAGCCTCAAACAGATATAAATTTTGATGCAGAATAGCCCTAATAATACTGTCTTGTTATAAAAAAGATGGTTTTGTTTATGAATTACAATCTGAGTGTGGAAAAATATCTTTAAAAATAGCGACAAAAAAGTTTTGTCTTAACTTTAATCTTCTATCTGGAGTGCAATATTTCAAAAATTAATGACAATAACCAGATAATATGGGGCGAGAGAATTTTCAATCAAAAAATTAGCTTCAGTAAACAGAGGTTTTTTGAATAATTTAGATGTTACTGTTTGAAAACCTTCATCACTATTCACATAAAGAATCATTAGGAAAAAGTAATAGGCTTTAATTAGCAGTTCAAAATAACAATCAGGTAATTTTTTGTGCAATTTTAGACAACTTATAAGTGAGGGAAACGAAGAGCTAAAAAAAATAGCGTAATCCACTTCTTTGAAAACTTTTTGAGCAGTATATTTCTTTAATACAGAAATAGATATATTGATACAAATATAAATCTAAATAGATTTAAAAGAAACTGATAATTATTGCTATTTTCAAGCAAGAATATATTACTCAAAGCTAAATTGTATAAGATATCTGTACTAAAGAATAAATGTACACAAAAATAAATATAGGGTTAATTAGCTTACTACATTGTTATCTGGAAACAAAGAAATAAAACAACTAGGAAATTAAATCATTTCTTAAATTAAATGGACATTTAAAAGTACTTTAGATTTTGCGATAAATGAAATGTATATGAAATGAAAAACAATGTTTTCACTGGAATTTGATAAACAAGAGGGGAAAAAAATTATAACTCAAAAATGTTAATAAGTTTTTTCTTAAAATAATTTTCCAATTAGCAAGCAGACATATTAAGAAAAATATTTCAACAGCAAAAATGAAACAAAAAGCAGAAAAAATATTTTAAGTGATAACAATAAGAGGACAGACCCTAAGTTCGAACTATGGTAAGTTAGCGAATTTTAAGAATTTTTCTTAAGCATACATTCATCATACGTAACATACATTCATCATACATAACATACATTCATCATACATAACATACATTCATCATACATAACATACATTTATCATACATAACATACATTTATCATACATAACATACATTTATCATACATAACATTTATGATGCATAGCATATATAACATTTATGATACATGACATAGATTTATACATTAAACATACATTTCTGTTAACATAAACAATAGGATACTATCATAGCTTTTAGGTCAAGAGCCTTTTACTTGATTTGAAAAGAGGTGCTAAATGAGAGAAGAAAACGATTCAAGGGGTTAGGTTAATTATGAAAATTTTGGTTCCAATCCAGTAAATATTAAACATTTCTAATAGAATACACTAAAAGGATATACATAATTCCATGAATCATAATATATTTATAAAAATACTTCAAAAGTTCTTTTTCTTTTATAGAAAATTAAACTGTTTTACAGAACATACATATTCATGAAATGATACATAAGCAAAGTAAAACGAATAAGACCTTGTATACGAAAACAAAATATAAATATAGCTTTATACAGGGTGCGTAGCCAAATTATTCTACAAAAAATAAGCACCTTTTAATCACTTTTCAAGCACTCAAAAAATATTTTTAAGCACTTTAAAAAAATATAATTAGGCAGGGTTGGAAAGTTTTTGACAATTGACGGTTTTATCTTGTTTCAACCATCATGTAAAAAAAAAAAAAATTTGGCATTGTTTTTGACAATTGTCAAATAATGAAATTTTGAATCATGTAAAACGAATGGCGTTTTCATACGCTACGGACTGACAATATGCCGAAATAGATTGGGGTTGAATTAATTGTGAAAACGTTGAATAGAACAATCTGAACTGTATCTTTGTGCATATTTTGAAGCGAAAATCAACATAGTAAAGGAAAAATCTCACTTTGAAAAAAGGAAAATTAAGCATTTTTTAAAAACATCCAATGTAAAAAGCACCTTTAAGAGCTTTTAAAACACGAAAATCAAAAATAAGCACCTTTAAGCACTTTTTAAAAACGCTACGCACCCTGTTTATAAATCAGAGCAACAAAATTATATGATGTACAGTGTGCAAAAAAAAAATTAATAAATAAATAAACTTACCACTTTAAATAATTTTTGATCTAATGATGTCATGTTTTAGGACTTAATCTAAATAATTTTTCATCGAATGTTTAAGGACACAATCTTACTGGTTCAAGGAGGTGACTTCAAAACAATGTATTCAAAATAAAAATTAACAGCAATAATATGTTTCCTTCATTCATAACATATATCAAACACCGGCTGATTTAATAAAAATTAATAATTAATTCTTGACTTCTTTAACGTAGAACCTTTACTGTTGCCAATTGTTTCCGGTGGTGTTGGTGGAATTGATTGAGAAAAAATATCATCACTATCATCACTGTCTTCATGGTTGCTACATTCTTCTCCATGCATATCTTTCAATAAGATTTTATTTTCTTCAGACAATAAATTACCATGACCTGAATTAAACGATAAAATGAGATACACAAAACAGTAGTTTTAAAAGTAACCAAAAGCAGCACAGTAATAGTTAAAATAAATTTTAGAATTTTTTCCCTCTGTTTGTAAAAGTGCAGAAATTAAAAAAATTTTAATTTTTTTCACATATTTTAGAAAAGAAAAAAAAAGAGTAAATGAAGAAATTTGGGGAAAAGATTGAAAAAAATATTAGAACAAGTTTATATTTTGCTGCTAAACATGCATAACATATTCAGTTGTGGGCTAATCTAGCTAAATATACAATTACGCGATGAAAAAAAAAATTTTTTTTAAGATAATCGAGAGTTTTCTTAACTACGTCATGTCATGTTAAAGTAAGTCCTATCCCAAGTAAATACAAGGCCCTACTAATATCCAAGCACCTAAAATAGTAACACTTTTTTTCATAAGGCTTAATTTAATATTTTTTAAATTGATTGCGATATTTTATGAAAATTTTTATAGGATAAAAATACAACAATGCTTCAGAGGATTTATAATTTTCGAACTAAGACGTTTCATAGATTAGTTCTCAGTATAACACACATAAATAAAATGGTCTAAAATGATTTTTCCAAGTTGTCAGCACATTTATATGGCCAGAAAATTGGTGAGGTTCCTTAATTAAGAAATAAATTATTCATTTTTTCATTATTTAAAAGCATTTACTTGTAATGTTTATTATCCATTCTTAATATTATTCTCTACTATTGTTATGATTTGATATTTTATTTTTATCGTGCAAATTAACAGTTTAAAACTAAAATTGGTATTCTTTTACAGGGTATACCTTATACAGGGTATCTGCTAGATTTTAGATTTTCAAATTCACGACTTTTCATGACTAATTCCAAGAATTTTTCACGATTTAAAGAAGTTACGATTTCCTATGACAAAAACAGAACAATAAATTTAAAAAAGCCTTATAATAAAATTAATTTAAATGATAGGTATAACCAAAACTGTGTTGCTCTGCATCTTCTTATTTATAGATTTTAAATTTAAAAAACAGAGTAAAAATTGAGTTGAAGCAATAAAATGACTGAAAAAAATACAAAAGTAATTATTTTTTTGTTTTTTTCTGCAGAATTATATTTTAAAGATACTTTTCTTGTTCATCAGAAAAGAAAGAAGATTTTTCTGTTCTCCTATTGAAATAAAAAAAATTAACCAATGACTGACTTGCTTCATCTAGAATTTTAAATTGATAAAATAAAAAAATAAAAATAATAACAAAAATTCTGAAATCACGGAAGTTTATAAGATAATTCGATCTAGAAATGATGTTTTTTCTATCATTTTTTGAAAGAAAACCATAATCTCTAAAGAACATGATAAAAACATTTTATATATATTTTAATAAAATATGACTGTGAGTGGGGATTTTGTTACAAATTCAGATATTCGGAACACCATGAAATTGGGGGGGGGGGATTCCATTTTAAAAATTAAGACTTTTCGACAACTTAAATACATTACTTTCCTTGATTTTCCTTATAAAAAAAATAGTTAAAATCATGACAAATTTTGCTCTGTACTGAAATTCATGACTTCCCATGATTTCTCATGTCTTTCCAGGTGCGCAGATACCCTTTTCATATTTTTTAAAAAATACTAAAACCTTTTAAGAAAAACATATTAAAAACAAACCATTTTGAAATTATTACTTAACAGCAAATATTTAATATTTGCTTTTATAATTAGCTTTATATAAAATTATTTTCAGCTAAAACTGTTATTAGGAATTAACTTCACATATTGCTAATAATCTGGAAAAAAGCATTAACTAATTTTAAAGTAACCAAAAGTTTAATTGAAATTTCAAAAAACAAAACAAAACATTAAAGTTGCAATGTTAACTGAACAAAATGATTATTAATAAAATCGAAAATGAGCGATAATAAAATCAAAAATGATTAATAAAACTGAAAATTATGAATAATAAAACTGAAAATTATTAATAATAAAACTGAAAATTATTAATAATAAAATCTAATTTTAAATTTTAATTTAATAGACGATAATAAAAAAAATTTTGATCGTTAAATATGTTAAATTTAATTTTTTATATAATAATCTGTTTATCCTTAAGAAATAAAAATAATAGAGTATCAGTCTAAAACCTCCAAAATATGGTTACATTTCAACAAAACACGTTATAAATAGTAACCAAATATTTAACTTTCTTGTTAGAAGCAAATCAAGCTTTCTTATCAAATACTTAGAAATAAAATTTCAAGTATTTCCGAAAAAGACCTAGGGTTTTGATAAAAATCTGATTAACCCCAGGTTTTTGATAAAATAAAATAAAAAATTTAAAAAAACCTAGGTAGGCTTGGATTTTTTAAAAAATTTCAGCTTTTTTCTTTTTTTCAAACTCTGTTTATTATAGAATTGTTTACTTTTTAGTACAATTGAGAATTGACCAATCTATTTCCATCCATGTTTTTTAATTTCAAGTTTTCTGTCAAAAAAGTACTTTTATTATTTTAATAAATATGGAATTATTATGAACATTTTATAACATTCTGAAAATGGCCTTATTTTATGCTTGATTTTCAAAATTTTTCATTTTAAAAATGAACCTTGTCATGATTACTATATTTTAAGATTACTATATTTTAAGCTTTAAAAGAAATACCTTATTAACTAGTTTTTTTAATTGTAAAAAATTTTCCTTTTTAAAAAAATAATTTCCTTTTTAAAAAAAAAAAAAAATATTGGACACATATTTTTGAAAGCGACAGCTGTTAAAAATATCACAGCTGACCACTGGCCAGTAGCAAAATATTCTAATTTTGCCCTGTACTAAAAATAAAGTTCAGAGTAGTAAGTTCAGAGTAAAGTAGTTTCAAATCAATGCACGGAAGATTGTTATATAGTACTGTTGCATTTAAAAAAATAACTAAAATCAGTTAATCACACAAAAATTAGGAAAGTCAGGCCAAAAAGCTAAAAATCAGGCCAATAAGCTAAAAATCAGGGCAAATTATAAACCACTCAACCAACTTTTCAAATTGGAAAAAAAAATAATAATTTAATAATAAAAAAAAAACAGGATCCAAATCAGAGCTTTGGTTTGCTTGACATTTAAAGTACACCTACAGACTTTAAATTTTATACACAGAGCAAGAAGATCATCCTTCAACATTTTGTTGGGATGTGCAATGAAAGAAAAAGAGAAATAAATATGAGGAAAAACATATGCAATTTAAAGAAAAATAATCCTGTTTTGATAGTTTCTTATGTAACAAATCACTCTACTCTCCTACCATAGGAATGCAAATTTTAAATATTCCTAACTTTTCAACTTAAATCATGAAACAGTGAGGCTGATTTTGTAGCTTACATTAATTGAATCATTTCAAACAATTTTTTTTCATTGTTGAGTTATAAAAATCATTACTGAAAGCAAGTTTTTTCAAAAAATAATAAATCATCAGAGAATTATAAACCTTGCAATTTCTTTTGTCATATTAATATTTCTTTCTTACTTTTTTAAAATTTAGCAGTCCCTTATCTAGAATCATCGGGACTTTGGCAAATCCAGAAAATAGATCTTTCCGAATAATAGGTATTTAAATTAACAAACCTAAAGTTGTTGTTTTTTTTTCATTTGATTAGAAAATTAACTGGACAGATAATCAGATAAAAATATCATTAAAAGAAAGCTTCATNCAAAGTAAATGTTTTTAACTAAAAAAAAAAGGAAGAAAAAAAATTATATATATATATATATAATAAGGTACAGAATTGAGATTTTGTTAGTAAAAACATTTATAATTTAAAGGAAAACAAAACTTTCATGCCAGGGTTTTCTTAATAATCTGCTTCATCAATATTCCCAGCTTATACTTTTCATTCCTGTTTGTTTTTCTTTAATTGCTCTCATCCTTCCAACTACTCTTTTTAGTGTTCTTATTGAAGCAAAATAAATATTTATTCAGGTTTCATAAAAAGCACCAGGAAGAAAAAAAAAATTATTTTTAACAAATCGCAAAAGAATTATTATTCTTGAAAAAAAATAAAGATATTTGTTTATTTTGATTGTAAAAAAGTGTCTGGAAAATAGACCTTTCTCAGTACCAGTAAATGGGACTTCATGCTGTATTAGATTACATGACAAATGTTGACTCATTAAATTTAAAATAAATCTCCCGTCCAACCTTGGCACCAAAATAAATTCTATTTGATTCAAAGACAATCTAGATAATACAGAATTGATTATCATTATTAAATATTAGAAAAATTAACAGTGAGTGTGTCTATAACTATAATAATAGATCTATACTAGGAAAAAAAAACTTAGATAGCTTGATTTATCCTAACACATTTTTACATAATAAATTCAAAATTTCTTGGTATTTAAAATTACTAAGTAAAGAGTGAACATTAGTTACTTTAAAACCAAATGAACATGAACCTTTAAAACCAGTGAACATTAGTTACTCTAAAATTATGAAAGCTTAATTCAGAAAGTTGTACTTACCACACATCTTAAGTTTTTCTTCGACTAATCGTATGGCTTGATCAATGTCTTCAATTTCTTTCACAATTTGACTAGGATTCTACAAAAACATAAATAAGGCTAAATAAACTATAGAAAACATTCAAAATTTTAATAAATCAATTTATGGTAATATTAGCTTTTCACAATAGGAACACGGATTTACAAAATTCTTAATGCCTTATATTACCCCAGATGTTACCATTCTGATAACATTTACAGAGATGTCAACTGCTCCGGACACGCCAAAATAATTATAATAATGGTAAATAACTACTAAGTAAATATTGCAAGTATTTGACTATTTTTGAGTGCTTTTTAAAAGCTATAGCATGACATAAGTACTATAAAGTGGTGAATTATATGAATTATTCAGAAATAGTGAGGGATAAAAATCTACTAAATTGAATTTATTAAACCAAGAATCACAATTGATAAACTACCACTTTAAAATATATATTTGCTCTCCAGAGCAAGTTGGCATCTCTACATTTGCCCCAAAATTATAGCACTTTTTTTAGCTACAATAACTTTTTCATAATATTTTTAGAAAGCATAATTCATACGCTGTATAAAAATTTCAATATTTTTATTTTTAATAAAGAAAAAAAGTTTATACAGGGGTGATTGTGAGTCCAACTCAAAAATCCGGAAAATTTCTTGAGTAAAACCATTAAAGACGCATAATGTCTTTATAAATTTAAATCATTGATATTTTCAAAACATTGAATTAATTATATGCAGCATAATTTAAATGAATATTTATGTATAAGTTTATTTTTATCTCTCATCACATTTATTATTCTACCAGAAAAAATATTTACAAATGAAAGATGCCAAGTATAAATTCTAGTTCTTCTTCTTGGGCACTACAGTCCATGACAGGCCAAGGCCGTCCCAATAAGTTTTTGCCATCTTGATCTATTCTGTGCCATGGCCTAGTTCTAATATTTTTAAATAAAATATTCAAGAATTTTTATACATAAATGTGATCGATGATTTCTTAAAGCTTCCGGAGCGCAGTTAGGGAAAAATTCGAAAGTTCGTATTTTTTCCGGAGCACAATCACCTCTGTTTATATCATTTTACACAATTCAGGAATAAACTAGCATGTTAAGTAAACTAGCAAAAGTAAGCAAAATCAAAATACTTTGAAATATTAATATTAGTAATAATTTATGAATTAAATTCTCACTCATTAAATTACCATTCATAAAATTAGGAATTTAAACTTATAAATAAACAAATTGACATATGCGTTTTTACAGGGGGGAATTTAGGAAAGCTAAATTTTCACAACAAGTTTTTTTTTTTATTGGACTAAAAATTTTACTAAGCTTTTCGGAATTTTCCCCAAACCTTGTTTCCGCAATCAGACACATTCTGCTCCCCTAGATGGGTATAATATGGTCATCCAGAAAAAATAATTTTTCCAAATAGATATATAAAAAGTGTCACAGTAAAAATTAAAATAAATTAAACTTTATTATTACATACTTTTTAAAAATATTTAAACTTTATTATCACATATTCTTTATAAGAAACAAAATCAATTTTGTTTGTTTATTTTAGCATGCTAAATTGTTTCGTTATTTGTTTAATAAAATTGTTGATTTAAAACAAATAATGCAATAATGATAAAAAAAACACAATATTTAAAAATCTACAAAACAATTATAAAACACTCAAATGTTTAACATAAAATGCATACACAGAAATTAACTTTATTCAATGAGTATTACCTATTCTACAAACAAATCAATGAAATTGAAAATGATACTAAATACTTACATCATCCTCTGAAAGAGAGCCATCAAGAGTGCTTTGCTCATTACAAGATGCAGCTGAAACATCTGTAATGAATTAATAATTTTACTCTTTAATGACATCAAAAGATTTTTTTTTAAAAAATTATTTACATCATATTTATTATTTTTGGACACAAAAAAATTATTTTTAAAGTTGAGCAATTTGAAACAGAAAGTTTGTAGTTAATTTATATATTAACTTGCATTAATATTAATTAAAGAGGAAAAGAGTCACATACTTAATCTTAGTGTGAATAACTAGAAGGAACTATTTATTTGATTAACTCATTGATGACAAAGTCAACATTTTCTACATGAGTAAAATCCAGGATTAGGAAAAAAAAGGCTTTTTTCCCACAAAAAAATCAGTTTGACGGTTTAAACCAGATTCAGTTTTCTTTTTTAAAAAAATACAATGTGTAAAAACATTTTAAGCCTTTAATTTAAATTAACCAAAATACAGTAAAATGTTTAAGTTTTCCATTTTGTACATTATTCTGTTTTCCCATGTCATTTTCTGCAGGTCCTTGAAAATTATTCATACCAACTATGTTCTATAGTAATATCTGGATTTTAAGTTATAATTTTTAAAAAAAATCCAACTTTATACATTTTTCCAGTAGATCAAAATCATTTTTTCTCTACAATGACAATATTTTACTTGTCTCACAGCTGTTTAAAGCTACATTAACAGACAATTTATGTTAATTTTAGTTTAAGTTCAGGCAATAAAACCTTTTAAGCTAACAAGACAACTTAAGAAAATTTAATTCTTCTAAACATTTTAAGTCATTAAAAAAAAAAAGAATTTTTTTAATACAATACTAAAGTGATTATCAAAAATTATAGCTGTCATTAGAGTTAACCAACTTAAAGAAGTGGATAATTAAATGAAACAACATAAGCCTTCACATACTTTTGCATTTAGGACTGGTTGGTTTTGAAGACTTTAAAATAGCTACTTCATCAACTTCAGATGATTCAGGCTCGTCAGAATCAGAAGAATCTGGATCATTTTGTATTCGTTTAAATTTAGAACTCTTCTTTTTCTTTAGAGACAATCTTGATACTTTTTTCTTTGTATTTGTGTTCGAAAATAAACTTTTCTTGTTAGGAAGCAAATTCAGGACACGGTCCAGCGGAGATGTAGTTCCGTCAATCTGGTTCAGTTCATTTGGATCAGCAGTTAATTTATTCTGTTTTTTATTGCTTTCATGAGACACAGGATTTAGTTTATCAGCAATATTCCTAAGTGGTGCGACTAGATCATCAGCAAAAGCCATAACAGGATCAGAAGAAAGAGCATCATACTCTTTCATCAAGCTAGCATAATGAGATGCAGTTTGACCGGGATTTAAATCTGACAATTCACTCAAGAAATCAACATCATCATCACGTAATGCTTTCTTGTATAATTCTTCGGAAGAGTCAGAGTTAAGTACTTTATGTTGATACACTGTTGTTGCACCAATAGGAAGAGTATTTTTCAAAATGGAACAATCTTCATCTTGATCCATTGAATCTTGAGAAGTATCGATAATTTCCACTTTTTTTTCAGATACACTAATAGAATTTTGATTTTTTTCTGAGCTTGCTTTAGAATTGATTAGGATATTAACAGAATCTTTCAAATAGTTTGAATCTGAGTCAAAAGATTTTTTACTATTTGTTTCCATATTAACGGGAGTCTCTTCAATCTGGACAGGGAACTTATAAGATGTTTTTCTTGATGGTGGAAGAATAATCTCTGTGTTGTCCTTAGTAGTTACATTAGAAAAATCTGAAACATCTTTTACAATCGACACATGTTTCACTTTAGGTTCTTCCAGATCTTTCACAACAGACATACTACGAATATCTTTCACATTATATGTATCAGGAACACAATTTAGATTACATGAATCAGTAGCTTCATTCAGTTGAGGAGTAGATTCAGAGTCAGAAAAAAACTTACTTAGAAATGGAAATGGATTGGACTTACGTTTAGCAGCCTCAGAATTATCATCAGCCTCTGAGCAATCAGATTCCACATTCGAGGATGGTAAAACAGCTGGTGAATAATTCTGAAACTTATCAGTCAAAGTTTCAAAAGATTCTTTTGACATTAAAGCAGGATTAGTTTTTCGGTGCAAGTCACTCATTTCAGGGATATTAATCAAATTAGTACAATGCATTTCAGATGTATTAGAATCAACAACTTTCAATACAGATACATTAAGAGTGTCATCAGCAACACAAATGTGAAGTTTATAACTGTCTGATAAAAATGGGAGAGAACAAACTGTCTCGGACTTTCCAGAAATAGTACTCTTTGTAAAATAGTCTTGAATTTCTTCTAATGTCAAACAAGTTCTCTTCACAACTTTAGTTTTTTCAGAAGTAGCATTTTCTTTGCTGCAAAACCATGAGATAGATTTAGGATGAGGAAATATTGCATTTGAAGTAAACGTTTCAGTGCGACAGCAAGGAACTTGAACTGGTAATGCTGGCACAAGTGATTCATTATGATTCTTTGCATCATAAAAATCTATTCTTTGCGATGTTTGTTGAGAATGTTCAACATAAAAAACATCTGATTCCGGTGAAGAATTGCCTTTAGAAAATTTTCCTATTTTTGATACTCTGCTTTCTTTTATGAATCCTCTAATTGGAGTTTTACAAATATTATCACTCCTTTCACAATTTAATTCTGTGTTGACTAGGTTATTCCCAGAAATGGAACTTCTCTCTTTAGCTGTTTCTAAACAGATAGGCAAAGAACATGGATGATATAAATTTGCTTCTAAAATATCCTTATCTGGAACCTGAAAACCAGTATCCATTGGTTCTTCAATCAAATCAGTTTTCTTTTGCAAATTTATTCCTTGATTCATCTCATCTCTCACCCCTTCATTGGAAGGAATGTCATCATCCGCAGCTTGCAAGATACAATCAACTGATTTACAACTATCAACAAACTTATTTGGTTGAGCTTCTGAAGTGTTTTTATTTCCTTCCACATTCAAAATAAGCTTCTCGCGGCTCATTTGATTGACACCATCTTTAAATGCATTCTTCTCATTCGTATCAGGCACCTCTAACATAGGTTCGTCCTCATCCATACTTTTTCTCATATCTTTAAGACTTTGGATTTCATAATCAACTAAGATTTCATTATCAAGAACTCTGTTTTTATTTAAATCTGACATTACTTTTGATGGGGATGATCTTTGACTTAAATCTTCTGCTGTTGGGACAGTTTCAGATATTTCATTGCACTCAGGCTGCTTATCGAAAGTTTCACATGATTTTTCATCACCATTACTGATTTCATTAACTGGGCATGCAGAGCTGTTTCTTTGCACAGACAGTCTAGAAAACTTTTTAACTTTAAAATCTTTTCCTACTTTTTTAACTCTGGACCAACCAGGAGATTTTGATGCTACATTGCCCTTATTCATTTGCGGACTTGCAAATGAGTGAACAGATACTACAGTATCAGAAATATCATCAATTTTAGAGTTCTTTGGATGAGCATCTATATATGATTCTTGCGGTTGCATAGTTACTCTACTTGGAATTTCAATTTCTGCTAATTCTTGACATTCCTGAGATACATTTTCATCAACATAATTATCCTTGTTCTTTTCGATAACTAATGCATGATTTTCTGCTTCTTTAATCTCTGAAATCAAATCTTCTTCAGCGGAAGAATTTGATACACACAAACCAGATTTATGAGGTTTTTTCTTGAAATTGGGTTTACATTTATTAGACGAGGTTTCAAAGTCTTTTTCATTTTCCTTGCTTAATTCATCGTTTTCACAAAATATTTCCATTTTGTCAGTCAATTTTGGATTTACTACTTCTCTGCTTTCTCTCTCAAAATCATTAGCATTATTAGTTTTATTTTTCAAAGCCAACAAATTTTTCTGGTTTTTTAAGATCACTTTATCTTGATTCCTGGAGATGCTTTTTTTAGTTTTTCTTCTAATTACTAGCTTCTTTTCTTTTGATTTCTTATCTGAAATTGAAAATGATTTTACTATAAAATGACTGCTTGTCTCAGAAAAATAAATTATATTATGAAAACATAAACTAATGATTCATACCTGTTTCAATGTCAGCAAGTAAAAGTGGCATATTTTCAACATCCACTTTATCCTTACTATCAGAATATATGTTTGTTTGCTGCCTGTCAGCTGTAAAAAAAATTTCCAACGATGGCAATTCATTAGAGTCATCATTGTCTGAAATGGCTGGGCAATAACGCTTAGTTGCTAGTGGTATTGCTTCTCCTGCTGAAGAACTAACTTCTTGATTGCGTAACCTATAAATATTAGAAATTTAAAATCAGTGTTATAGTTCAATAGTACAACATAAAATTTGTGGAAAACCTATGGCCAGTCAGTTTTTTTATTTTTTCAAAATTTACAAAAACTATTTAGAAAATTTCTAGAAATTTTTTATATCTTAAATATATTCAAATCATACCTTTTTTTATATAAATATAAGTTACCAAATACGATTCAGAACAGAACTATGCAAAAAAATATTCAATTATTTAAGGCGCATGCGCAGTATGAAAGGATTACTTTAAATGCCATAGCTAATGCCAAAAATAATTTAAATGCCAATTTTAGAGATTTTTTTTTCTTCGAATTTTAAAATATTTTTGCTATGACTAAAAATTACATTAAAATTTTTGTTAAAATATTTTTGCAGTTAAAATAAGAAAATGTAAGACAAAAAAAAAATTATTCTTTAAAACATGTCCATATTTTAATTGGTTAGCTTAAATTATATATGTAAGCTCAGTTTACAAAATTTTGTGCAGTTATTACAAATGATAAACATAATTCACACAGGTTAAAAGCTCATAACTATATTTTTGGCTTAGACTTCAAAAACACTTTTTTTCATTCATAATTTCTTGTCTGTTCCTGAAGCTGATGAAAACTTTAAATTTTATTGATATGTATGACTTATTAAGATGTATTGAATACATAAAATCATCTGCTGAATTATCAAAATATTAAACAAAATATAACAAATTATTAAAAAGTCAGAAAATCATACTTCTTTAAAGGAATCCCATTTTCAGATTCACCTGGTTCCTCTGGAATGAATTTTGAAAATAAATAAATTGTATAAACAAATAAAACATAAAATATATATGTGTGAGTGAGTGTGCGTGCGTGTTACGCTTTGAAAGCAATAACATTGTAAATTAATAGTGTGGCCGGTATTTATTGAAAAATATACAGGAAAATTCAGGAATCGTATAATTTTATTAAAGAAATTGTGGGAGGCCCACAAATGAGAACATTACATGTTAATGATTAGATAGAGAAAAGCCAATTGACCTTGGAATGAGGGTTTTTATATCTTTCTGGACAATATATTTAAATATTAATAGGTCTTATTAACGTATGACTGATCAATTTCCCAAGCTACTAAAGACACATCACATTTTCTGTGAGAATTAGATCAATATTATTACCTTCCTTGTGGGAAAGGTCTTAATATATAATTCTTTTAACATTACATAATATCCCCACCTCCTCCGAAGAAAGGTCTGACCAATATGATAGTCTATTGGTCAGAACTTCCCCATGCACTCAATTACAATTAAAATTAATTAAATATAGTATATTGTCTAATATTATGTATACATAAATAAAGTATTACAACAACATTTTAATAAAAGTTACTAAATATTTCTGCATAATTTTGAATAATAATAATTAATAACCTTATAAAAATTAATAATGAAAATGTACACATCTCCTTTTCGTGTTGAAAAGAATAAAATATCAAATATCGAACCATATCCAAAATATCTAAAATAAAAAATATCAAAACAAAATTTCATAATTTCATAATAAAGTTCTTTGAATAAACTGGATGCATTGTTCAGGCCTAAACTTATTACGTAAATGGTCACGCTGCACCCCACAGGTGCAGCGTGACCATTGACGTAAGTTTTACGGATAAAATATTTTTCTGAATTAAATATAGATATTTTATCTTATTTTCTGCCCTACTCAATGAAGCAGGTATAAATGCACAAATTACATACACAGGAAATGGTTACGAGGTGAAAAACCGCAGAACCTTCTTGTACCAATTGGCTAAACATCTTGTGATAGATGAAATGATCCGACAGAGGAGCAAGAAAAATTTACTTTCAGTATTTTGCTTTCGATTCGTAGACATCACGAAACAAACTTCTCAAGCCGCAGAAAATTTATTGTATGAAAATCAAGCCAAAAAAAAAATTGTGCAAGCCATGTCAAAAAAATAACCAACGAAAAACAAAGTACTTGTGCTACTTGCAGAAAATACTTATGCTTGAGTCATGTAACAACAATTTGCAAGGATTGACAGTCCTGCAAAAAGTCTTGTTCAGATGAAGATAGTTCTGCATCAGACAGCCTCTAAAATAATATTTTCATACCAACATGTGATATTGAAATAAGTTGTTCCTATATACAAAACTCTCAATGTTTTTTTATAATTTTACTTTCCTTTGTTTTTCTTTATGCTGAGCAATTATTTCTGATACTGTTTTTTAATAAATTTTACCAATTAAATAAGTTTTTTGATACTTTATCTCGCTAAAGAATCTTAAATAAGTAACAATTAACTATTTAAATTAGAATAAATTTCACTTGGCTTTCAAAAAATCAGAAACACATCATAGGTGCAACGCGACTAACCATGTCGGAAACAAGTGCGAGTCTAACAGAAGGTTAAAGGTCTTCTACAACACAAAGTCTCAGGAAAAAATTCTGTGCCTCCCAAAAGTAGTCATAAATAGAGGAGGTCGATGCATAGAGGTGGTTTTTCCTGGAGGTTTCACTGCATAAGCTAAAAAGAAAAGTATATAAGAAAATAAGATAGGAAAGACAAATTCACTTACTACTCAACATAATTTCCTCCGATTTTCTTTTCTTTGATTTCATGATATCCTACAAGGAAGGGAAAAAAAGCAATTATAATATTATTAAAAATCTAAAACAATTTTCACACCAAAACTGTAGCAATAATAAATAGAAAACAAATTTTTTACTTAAGATAGTAGGTTTCAGATAAAGGTTAAAAAAAATTTTAAATTTTATTTAAGCATCAAAACTTAAAACATTTGTAAAACCCAACTGCTTTGCTACATTACTTCAATGATGCCTCTTTATCGCAATTATCAATTGAGACTGTAACATGTCTTGGATAAGCATTTGCTCGTTCACTCTGTACTTAATATGAATATCCTTGGTCATACAAATTTGAAAAAGCAACATAGCAAAAAAAGTTGATAGCTATAACTTTCAAAATGTTATACCAAATTTAAAATATTTCTAGAATTTTCTATGTTACAATCAGTTTGTAAATCAATAAAACTTTTATAGTAAAAATCTATTTATTTAGTGCATTCGTATGAGAATTTAGTAAGCTAGGTTTATTTATTTCCATTAAAAAAATATAAAACAAAAAAACAGCATTTTAATTTCTTAAATTAAAATAAATACAAATTTCTATTTTTAAGACACATCATTTAAAGTGTAGTGAGTGTTCTATTGTTTACCTAAGACCTACATGAAATTAGTCCATTCCATAATTTATATGTAGCAATATTTTTATTGTACGAGACTGTTTGGGTAGATCATACTCACAAAATAAATTGCTATACTGCTGCACTAGGCCATTGTCTATTACTATAATAAAAATACTGGTTGTTTTAAAATTATTAAAGTGCACTAGGCTTTAAATATATTTCGCCAAATTATTGTCGTGTGATTTGAATCAAATTAGAATATGAGGATCTCACTCACTTCCAAAAAATTGCATTAATTTTTGTAAAAGGAAAATCTAGGTTTTGTATCAAATTGTATTGGGTAAGAAGAACACCTACAGTACAGAACCCGTTATCCGGAAATCAGAAAACCGGAAAACCAAAAAACCGGAATGAAATTCCATACATTTTCCCACCATTTTCAAAAAAAAAAATTTTTTTTTTCCTCATAAGATTTCAGGATTTTTTTTCTATTTTGAAAGATGTTTACCTTGCCATCATTTTGGAAATAATCATTAGTGTATTACTTCGTTTTAAGATTATTTCCAATTTTTTTTTTTTTAGTTGGGTTTAACAATAAAAAAAAACGGCTTTTTGTAGCGATTCAGAAAACCGGAAAAATCAGTTATCCGGAATAGCGATGGTCCCGATCGTTCCGGATAATCGGTTCCCTACTGTACTACATAAAAAAAAAACTTTTTTTCTGCACTTTTTTTTTAAAAAAAAAACCATGAAACACAACATTTTTACAAGATAAAACAAACAAAAGTAATATAATAATTATTTTATCTTGCATTCTTCCAGAAAAAAAAACATTTCTCTGAAGTAAAAATTGCATTAACTAATAATTTTAAAAGTAATATTAATTATTATACTAATACAGTAGTATACTAATTTATTTATTTGTTAAATACATAATAATTGTAAACTAAAATATATACTAATAAAATTAAACTAATACCATAAAATTTATTATATACTAACTTATGAATTATAGTATACTATTTAAATATAATTTTAAAAGTAAATAATAAATTGTTTCAAATAATTCATTATTTAGTATTGGTCATATCAAATAGCAATAGAAAAAGTATGCACATTTTACCAATAAGATTATGGCATTATTTACCTAAGCAAAGCAGTGCTGAAATTTTAATTCCACAAATCTGAGCTTAATAATTAAATTAAGTGCAATGAATTTTATATTGTTGAATAAAATTGTAGCACATTTACTGACATGTGCGTGCTAAAAGAAGAAATTATCTGAAAAGTTTCAGAAAGTATGGTTAGATTTAGATTATGTGTTTTTAGTTTCACAGTCAAATTAGATAATCGCTTCTCAATGTGTAGTTTTCTTTTTTTCTTTTGTACGCTGAAGATTATTTATGCTCAGTTAAATGAATATTAAATAATAGACTAAAAAAGAAACACTTATAAATTTTAAAGGAAAAAAAATTCTATCAAATAAATACAGGTGATATTCAGACATTTAAAAAAAAATCACATTATCTTATTTTTTCTGCATTTTATAAGTCACCATTGAAAAACAAAAACGTGATTTTAAAAACTATGAAATCTACAGCAATAACTGTGACAGAAAAAAAAGATTAGCAACAAGTCAAAACCATATGTATAAACAAAGTACTCATGTGAATTGGACGTGGCAAAAAAGGGTTACTTAAATGCAGAAATGAAAAATTACCATATTTTAAAAGCCGTGTGGAACTTAGCAATAAGTGCCAAAAAATCTATCCATAAAAACAATAGAAACATTGCATTAAATAATAAATACTCAAAAGCGCAATACTAATTTCTATTATGGTAATAATATGGCTATTATGGTAATAATATGGTTATTATGGTAATAATGTTAATGAAATACATCAAGATTTTTAAAAACCAAGAGAAATTTCAATGCTGTAAAATATTAAAAACATAAGATTCTATTTTATATAATAAAGGTGGAGGTGGCCCACCTTGGGACACTAGTTTTGCATAATTAATCCTTATAAAAAATAGATTCTTAATAAAAAGATATTGTGCATACAAAGTATTTTTAATTTATATAATCTATGTTTATTAATAGTTATTATTTCTTATTTTAGTAACTCATTAGACTTAACTAATGACAAGAATTGGAAGCAAAAAGCATAAAAATAGTGCAGCAGTTCATGCTAACAATGTTGAAAAATCTGCCGCAAATTTTATCATGGGAAATGACTTGTAAAAAAGCTGCTGAATACTACAGTATTAGTAAGACCACTCTGAACAGCCATTTTATTTCCTTAAAAAAAAAAGAGAGCAGCCAAATTATAATTTTAAATATACAGAGTCGGAAAATATTCACAGATAAGGAAGAAACAAATTTAGTAGATGTTATAAGCCTCCAAGTACCATTAAGGATTAACAATATGTGATGCACGATCACTTACACATGAGTGTGCTTCACCAAACCAAATGAACATTCCTCCAAACCAGGAGAATGGAGAAAAAAAATCTGGGAAGACCAGCATTTAATGCACTCAGAACCAGTAATTAGTGAAACCAGTAATTAGTGATTTATGCAATGATAACAGTGTTGATGACGCTTACAGCTTAGATGAAATGAACAGTGAGTGACAGCAAAATATTTAATGATAAGAAAAAAGTTTACCGACAAAAAGTAGTGAAACAAGATTACATATTGGAGATTTTGCTCATATCAAATTTGCTGGTAAAAGATCGGTTGTTGCCTTCGTAGGTTGCATTTAAAGAGTTGATGGAGATGAGTTATCAGTTTTGAGAAGAGTAAATCAATCTGCAACATTTATTTATCCCGAAAAAGAAGACAAATCATACATAGATTCAAATAACATTTTGTTAAAACTTAAGCAGAGCAAAGATTTGAACATTCTTTATGTTTGGTATTTGCTTCTGAACAATTGGATTTACATACAAGAAGTTGAAACTAACAAAATAAAACTTTATTAACAAAATTTTAAAAAAGTAAATTTATTTAGTTATACTATTTTTAGAGAATTTCTATTTAACTTTTCACATCTTTTTAACTGTCCCAAGGTGCCCAACTAGGAGGTACACTTTGGGACAAATAACACAGTAACTAAACATTTTTTTAAAATTTTTTCTATGATAGATACAAAATCAAAACCTAGTTAAAAATGCTTTCAAATGTTATAAGAATACTAAGTAAAATTTTGATAATAATTGATCAAAATAAAAATTTAAATAAAAAGTGCCCCAATGTGAGCCACTCTCCCCTACTCACTGAAATATAATTTTTCGATTTTCAGAAGTGTGTAGAGCAATGTAAACATGGTGGAATTGGGCATATGTATGGAGAAGAAAAATTAACAAATATCGTAAATATCTCATGAAAATGAGATCAGCACTAATTTTTCAAAAGTTCATGCACAAAAGGAAAAAAAAAAGTTGTCAAATTTGTGTTTTAGAGATAATAATATTGCCAAAACAACACATTTGGACCAACTTTTTTTTTATATATTTGGTAAGATCGGTGCAGGTGTGGGAACCTTGAACACATAATTAAATAAATAAAATTACAAATACATAAGTTAAATGGTAAAGATAATCAGTACATTGTATGCTGATATTGATGAAATGGTAGTTATTGTTTGCATATTAAGATTAAATTGCATTGTTGTATCAATTGGTAAATTAATACAACTATGGTGATTTAAGATTAAAATTTAAAAAAACGACCAGTGTTTAAAAAAAATTTTAAATTTTAAGTGTCACAAAAAAAAATAAAAAAACATCCCTAAATATATTATCACTTCAATGGCCTGTGACAAAATTTAAAAAGCTCTAAGGACTATTTAAAAAAAAATAAGAACTTTTAATTTGAAATAAAGAACTTATAAAATGTATTAATTATAAAATATTCTAAACAATACACATTTATTTTTTATTAATTAGGAAATGGGAATGTGAAAAATTTGCATACCTCTAAAACTATATGTAGTTCTGGACCAATAACATCTCTTAACTCTGGTGACTTCTTCTGACTTTCTCTTTGAGTATTTTCTTTAGGAAAAGCTACATGTGAAACAATAGAAAATAGTGAGAAATAATTTAGGAATAAATGTTTTTAAGTCATCTATATCAGAAAAACAGTTGTTAAAACAAAAGCTTAAAATCAGCAATTAAAATTACAATTTTAATGATTTGATTTATTTCTTTAAAAATCTATAATGTAAACAGGATTTGTACTAAAAAAATTTAAATAAAGTTTCTCCTTGACTTTTCTAGGTTTTCCAGGTAGATTTACTTTAAATTCTATATGTTAATATTTAATAAAAGTGTAAATTAGAATTATAAATAAAATTGCAACTCTGAGAAAACATTTATAAATTATTTTAATTTTAAAAAAAATCAGGTGATTTAAATTATGCTTGCTTTGATTAGAAATAATAAGACTAAATCTCTTAATCATTTAACTAATAAGAAATATACAACAGGTGTACATACGTATAAGGAAACACATAGCTATCCTTTTTCCTTCCCAACAGAGAAGGCAAGTGGAGAACAACAAGAAAAATTTTAAAATGTCAAAAAATAATGTGAGATGTCACTCAAAAGTAAAATTGAAATAATTCTTACAGTTCCTTCCAAATGCTTTCCCGCAAACTTCAGCAAACTTTTTAGCAGCATTTATTACCTTCTGTCTTTGAATGGATTTTTGTATTCTTCTAAAACAAAATTATTTCATTTTAGTTATAAAGCTGCATATTTTTACTTATGAACATTTTCAAAAATTTAATATGTATGACATTATGAAAGTGATATTTGAAACTCATATATCAAAATAATTTCTTAGTAAAAATAAGGAATTTTCAAAATTATGTCAAAAAGCACACCAATAACTGGCCTTTTTCTGCCCATCCCTGGTTCTGTAGGAAAAGACCAGGATGCGCATTGGATCTTGAGACTGACAGACAGGCTCAAACGGCCGCCTCAAGACTTATCAGTGGGCACCTAAAATGTGTGACCTTTGAATGTGGCCGCAAAATCTTCCCAACGTGCAGCAAGTGCCATCTGATGCCGGCCTCCCCCAATCATATCCTCGATTGCTTGGGGCTCGCTCTTGCGGATATCCGTGATAGCCCACTTCTGGTGCTTGACTTTGCTAGAGTTCACGGTCTCATGGATTTGATCTAGCTGTTGCTAGATCCTGAAGGATTGGATACAACAACATAACTGGCCTTTAAAAAAATTTAAATAATTTAGATTTACGATGAAATACACCCCGGATAAAGCACGTCAAAATGTGAACAATCAAATACGAGATTTATAACTCACAATTATAAATATATTATACGACGTTATATCATATTAAATGTATCATTTTAAAAACAATATGGAAATCAGTAGTTATATCTGCAAAAAAATGAAAATGATTGGATTTACAACGAAATCAGAAAAAATAAAATGAGCCAATAACTGATTACTCAAATTTGAAATTTGCATATCACAATATCATATCAAAAATATTAGATTTTTTTTTTAAATCATACATAATTTCAAAGCAATTACCATGGAAAGAGATTTTCTATTTTTTCAACAAAAAAAATTTTCATTGTGCTCAGAAGCTTACGAAGGCCTCACATCAAGCACGTTTAGGCATGCTTGTTAATAAAGCAAACACCAATCAAATTCAAAGAGGAGAAGCAACTTATTATATGATTGGTTCATCCGATAAGTATTCTAAACGCAAGCGAGATAAAAGTACCTCTATCGCACTTGTGTTATGCTTTCTGAACCATCTGCGCAAAGCGTCCAAAACCAATCCTAACAATGATATTCGCCTTAGTCACTAGCAGATGAAATGAAACTTATCAAGCACCTTTGAGTTTTAAAACCTTTTAACTTGATGAAGATTAACTGTTAACCCCTCAGTGTTTATTTTGATTTCAAAATTACGAGTAACATGCCAGATGAACACGAAAGAAGAAGAGGGTAAGACCTGCGACAGGTGTTCAAAGCAGTTCCAGAAACAAAGATTACTATGTTAAAAACTTCATGGTAAATTATAGTTCAGGTATGAAATTGTTAAAAACATTTTTTAATCCTGCAAGAGAAGATTCCGAGCACACCAAAACACAATTCGCAAATGGAAACATAAAAGATCGGCATTACCTACTTTGGTGTTAGAAAGAAATAAAGTAGAAAAAATAACTGAAGTAGGATACAGAGATGCAAGTGATAATGAAGCTGAGAACAGCCAACGTGTTGAATGATGAGTGATAAGAAGTTGATAAATCAGCTAATGTAGAAGAGGTTATTCTCGAAACATCAAATGATGGAGTAGAAGATACAGAAAATAGTGACAAAAAATTTACAGAAAAAGAAGCTAATACACTGGCAGTTGTTTCACTGGTTTAACTATAATCCTTCAGTCAAGGGCTATGGACCTTGGGTGACAGACAGTATTAATATCATAAAATAATGTGCTGTGTTAAATCTTCTATAATTGTCAATTATTTTCATTAAAAAAATCTTTTATAATTTTTACAGACATTTATAGTGTTAATCATTCATATAATATATATATATTTCAAAAATACTGGCTCATTAAAACAAATTTAAAATATGTATTCCTGGTTTAGTTTTTCAGCATATTTAAATTAGTTATACAGCATATTTAAAATAATGTAAGATCATAAATAAAACATACCTTCGAGTAAAAGGTTTTNCATTAAAACAAATTTAAAATATGTATTCCTGGTTTAGTTTTTCAGCATATTTAAATTAGTTATACAGCATATTTAAAATAATGTAAGTTCATAAATAAAACATACCTTCGAGTAAAAGGTTTTTTGCACAAGGGGCAGGGTCTCTGATACTCTGATTGAAGAGTTTTCGTGATGCAGAATCTAAAATAATAAATTCTTTTCAAAAACCAATAAAAATGGATAAGAATTAAAAAGTGTAAAATAAGAAAATATGCTCTAAACAATAGTTACAGGGGTCAGTCTAGGTTTTTCTGTAAGGTACCTATTTTGTGAAAATGTAGACATAATTTGTGAAAATTAAAAATTATATTAAAAAATTTACACAAATGTGGTAAAAATATGGATTTATTGTTTCTGACGGGAAACAAAAATAAAATTTTACATTTTCCAAAAGTTGAATTTGTGAAGGTACCGCTAAACGGTAGTAAATTTGGTCTGGACAGACCCCCAAGTTAAGTCTTAAAAAGTACAAATTAAAGAGAATGGTGAGCTGGGTAATATTTGAATGAGTTTACTAAACATCTAACCATTAAATATGCTAATAGTTTTGAAAGAAATGTTAAACATTTGAAAACATCTTCCATTCTTTCTGTCTGACCAAATTGGGTAAATTAGTCCCACAATATTTTATAATTACACAATACTATTCTCAAAGCATATATTGTCATTTATCTTACCTGCAGAAGAAATGTCCACAACCAACAGATACTGGATTTTTTATAAATTCAAGACTAGAAAAAAGAGTAATTAAAAAAATAAATTACACAATATAAGACATCAATCATAAAAATTAATAGCTTCAATTTAAATAAACAATTCAATTATAAAAAAACAAGACTTACATCAAATCCATGATGTTTTCATATTATACTTAGAAGGATATTTACTCAGTTTTAAAATTGGGGGATTCATAATATAAAATGCATTATCATGTTTGTAAAGAAAAATTACATTAGGGAATATTTTAGAGAAAAGAATTTTAAAAAAATAGTTGAACTTGTATAATTTGTTAGGAAAAATTACAAGAGAAAATCTATACATTACCAAATGGCACATTCGAGTGACTTCAAAATAGCACCAACTGAATTAGTTATCTTTTCTTCCAAAGAATTAGCCATGTTTCTGATAATATAAAAAAAGTTTATTAACATAACAACAATTTTAAAATCAAGAACACATTAGGTATAAGAAATTGCATATGCAATGCAAACATGATTTGGTACTAAGCAAATTTAATTTTATGTTACCTGTTTTATTCTCATTCGAAAAAGCAATATAGCCAAAGCTAGTGTTAAACAAAGGCATCAACCAAAGTCTAAATATACCAGTACCATGATAAGGCAAAGGATGGAACTCATACAGCAGTATATAGACGATTAGTTGAGATTCACAAGCACTTAAAACAGTTCATCTAATTGTGAATTCAACTAAACAATGCTAACCAAATTTAAAAACAAAAAACGTGAAACTGATGGAAAATATTATACATACAACTAACACGTAGGCTACAATAAAATAATGAACAAAAACGTTTTTAAAAAAGATAGCAGTTTGGTAATGACACAAACATTTTTAAACGTAAACGTTTGATAAATCGAAAATAATTAAGAGAAAAGAAGAAAACAATTAATAAATTTGTAAATTTAAGATTTTTTTCAGAGCAATTTGAAATTAACAAATAACATAGTATTACATAATCAACGGTTTGATTGACGATTACAATTTCAATAAATTTAATAAGCAGATTAATATTTGATTAATAATGATGTACAAATAGGCTAAGAAAAAAATATTTTCACATAAAAATTCGCAAATTTACAAAAAATCGTAAATAAAAAAACTTAATAACTACCTGAAACAATAAAAATTTCATAACACTATTAGCGCTTTAAATTTCCGTTTTCAATTTTGTAAGCTTTTTCGCGCAAAATAAACTAATGACATCAGATTATGCGGTCACAGTCAAAAAAGGCAATTGAAATTCAGATTTCTTTTTCAAAGTTAGAGAGAAAGAGGGCGTTGCTTAGCCGACACTGCTTTGAGGAAAATGTGGGTGATTTTAGAGGGATAATAGAATTTTTTCTAAATAGGCAAGTAAGGTATTTATTTTTATCACAATATTTTTTTCCCGCTAACGTGGATAATACTAATCCAGAGACGATCGGACTAATAGTTTTTGAATTTATAAGTGTTTTATGTACAAAAAAGCAAAAAAGTACAGATTTGTTCTTGTATCTATTTACGCATCTGATATTGCTATCCAATCCAGTTTTCTAAGTACTTTCTTTTATATACTGAATTGAATGAGAATCTACACAAGCCAATAGAATGGACAGTTTAAAAGTTTCAAGAATAAAAAAATACTATTTTTTGCATGATTTAGAAAAATTTTTTATTTTGCTATCTAGTAGGGGCTGTTTGAACATCTGTGGGGCACATTTCTCGATAAAAAAAATTTGTACAGAATTTTATGAAATAAAACATGAGTTGATAGAATAAATAGTTTCGAAGATACAAAGACTTTCTTCGTAATAAATGCTATTCAAAAATAATACATTTTGATTACAAAAAAATTATTTTAACTTTTGAAATATGATGATTCGCCTATTGTCTCACTCGATTATACGAGAAAATAGGCATAGGAAACAGTACCTCACTAGTCCGTATAGCAATGCAAAATGTGTAAATAAAATCAGGTTGCAAAATTGTATTTTTTGTACTTGAAACGCTTACAACTTATAAATTAGTTCAATCGTCTTGGGATTGGTCTCATACAATTACGTGAAAAATTGCGGCGGAAAATTTACATTACATGTTCAGATAGTTTCTGGATAGCAAAAGTATATACATCAGAACGTGCTTAAATAAGTATTGCTTACACATAAAAATTCGTTAAACTATTGAACTTTATGTCCTATTGACTCGTTTGTTCTGTCGTTCCATTTTGTTATTGATTTGGTTTTAAATGTATTAATACATTACTAAGCTTTCATTATTAAAACGTTGCCAATTTCCATTTAAAAATCTATAAAACATAAGTATTAAGACAACAATTAATTCAGCAACACTTCAATTATCAATTTCTGAACATGGAAAAGTTATACTTACTTGCTTGAGCTCTAACAACAGGGGTTATAAGAATTTTATCAGATTTTCGCTCCGGATTCTTTATGTGACATTTTTCGCATGTTTTACTATAATTTTCAAAATTTTTTGAAGCTTTAGGCCAATAAGAAGATACTTTTATGCATTCCTTAGTTTTCTCATTCCTAAACAATTTTCCTTGTGAGCTAATTGAAAAACTTTTTCCCGATAAATTTTAGGTAANGTAAATTTACTTACAATAATATACAATTAACTAAATGATTTTATATAGAATTTAATTACTTAAGTATCCATTGTTTATTATCGAATTTTGAAAAATTTGTCTATTTGTTTTTTGGATAAATAAACATTACTACAAATTCTTTTAATTCTATTCATTTGATTAAAAATGGTATTTAAATGGATGTTTTTAGAAACATTAGAATTATTTACATTATTTATATTAAAACTAAAATAATTTCTTTTATCGTATAAATCAACAAAGCAGATATTTTCTTCTTTTATAATACCCAATTCTAAAAAATTAAAATTATCCTCATGATTATGAAGCAAGATTAATTTCTCACGGTAAATATTATTTAAAAAAATAGTACAATCTTGAAAATTAAGGATTATTAAATCATCAATAAATCTAAAAACAAATTTAACATTAAGAGTATAATTTTTTTCATAATAGTGCAAAAATAAGTTAGCTAAGAGAAATGAAAAATTTAATCCTAGTGGTATTCCATCAACTAGAAGAAAAAATCTTTTCCATTGTAAAGAAAATTATTAAAAAGATAAAAATAATCAAAAACGCAACTAAGGATATTTTTAAAATGATAGTAATAATTCAAAAGGAAATCTTTTAGTTTAGAAAGGGGAATGCTATTGAAAAGATCCTGGAAATGAAAGTCGCAATAGAATTAATTTTATTCTGTTAAATAAATTCTAAAATCGTATGATTATTAGTGATAATCCAAGAAAAACCTTCTTTAATAATATTGTTAATAATTTTATTTAAGTATTTAAAGAAAATTGTGCCAGGTTTAGTTAGGTAATTATGTTAGACCCACATGCGATTGTTCTAAATTTTATAGGAATTTTATGAAATTTAGGACTGATAATTAAGTAAGGAGATTGTATATTGCTAATTTTAATTTTTAACCTCTTATGTAAAGCCAAAATTTTTTGATGTCAATATTATGATTTAAATTACTAAGTTGAAAATTTTTACTATTTTTTAACTCGGTATTTAAAAGTTCAACATAGAATTTTTTACAGAAGATTACATAGTTATTGTTAGCTTTGTCTATAGGGGTAATTAAAAATTTTTTCTGTAGTTGCTTAATTGATTGAACAATTTTAGAAATATTTGTTGAATTGTTATTTAAATTATCCTTATTATTGAAAACAAAGTTTTTAAAGTAATAATAAACACCCTATTTCCATTCTGTTAACAAACCTAAAGATTAAACGTTAACATAAAAACCTACCAATCTTATATTTTTAAATTTGAATACATAACAAAATCTAAGGCATTTCATACCAAAAAAAATTACAGTAAATCATTAATTAAGTTTGCTCGTAGCATGTAAAATTCAAATTATTTGCTGTTATTTTTTTCTTCTAACTCTAGCAATTCAATTTTTTCTTTCTTATTACGGAAGTTTTTCTTAAACTATTAGATTTTAACAGCTAAGTCATATCATTTTGTTTCCCTGCTTGAACAGCAAATTAATAAGTGGACTTAGTAAGTTCATCTATGCAACACAATAATCTAAGGAGTTTCTAAGGACTAATTTTGAAATCTAAGTAGTTCCAAGTACTCCTTGGAGACTTTTTCATTTCCAAGGAGTTTCTAAGGAGTATAAGGAGTCTGTATGAACCCTGGATATCTACTTGAAGACACGAGAAAAAGAATGACATTTTGTTCACAAATATAGTTTAAAATTACTAAATTTAATTTAAAAGAAATAATTAAGAATAAATCATAGAGCAAAAAAGTTATTTTATAGATTTATTACAGGGTTGCTACTCAAATCTGGGAAGAAAAAAAAAGCTCCCTGCGTTTTCCCTGTATATATTATACACAATATACTAAGAGGAAACACACAATTACTGCGCAAATTTGTATGCTATATCAGGATAACTAATACTAGCTTTAATTGCTAGAAAAACTTAAATAAGGAACAGTTTAACATACATAAAAAAAATAAAAATACAGCAAATAAAATAGTAAAGTATAACTGAACTATATTTAAATACCCCATAGATTGCACTTAAAGAGGACAACATTTTGTAAAAAAAGAAAATAAGAAATAAATATTCCTTGCATTTTCCCTGTTAATTTAGTTGATTTTTTAATTCCCTTTATTTTCCAGGTTT
>NC_092210.1:73839545-73867157 GCF_043381705.1 Parasteatoda tepidariorum
CTAACATTAAATACAATTTTTTAAACTTCCGATTCTTGAGAAAACAAAAAAATATTGAGCTCTTATTCGTTTAGAAAATATAACGATTTTGATAGAAATATTTTAGTAGCGTATAAATATTAGTAAAACTAACTAGCAGATAATTTTATTTTGAGACATTTGCCAGAAATTTCAACAGAGTATGTAGATTAAATTATTCTTATGTCTCTAAGTTTTAACATAAGAAATACGATGTTTTAACACCTTTGCATCTAGATTTCCAACGATTTTTCTTTGGTTCAACTTTCAAGTTTATTTCGAATTTAAATGTGAAGAAACAACATAAATGAAAGCTACGTGATATCAATGTAAACATTAAAATTGCTGATGCTAGTCGCTAAATCCTGAATAACTCTCTTTCAAGCGCGTTCGTAAACAACTGAAAAAACAAAATATTCTGATTTTCGATGCTGGAAAAATTATTAATTAGTGACTTTTCTCCCGAACAGTTAAACAAATTAAATACTGAATAAAATGTTTTAAAACTGCTATTGGAATAAAGCTAACAATCTGTATTAATACCTAAAACAAAAAGAATTTGCAATTAATGAGAATATAAATAAGTATTTTATGCTTTTTTTCGCAAATTGTCCTCACTAGCGGTAAATTCACATTTCTCGTAGCCTTGTAGCGCCATCTAATTTCCAGAACCAGAACTACAAAATCAAATGTAACAAAACTTTTATATGCTTTTAAAAATAATTCACAACCTAATTTTCCAAAAATAAACATTTTAGGTTCTGGCTAACAAGATTCTTAAATGTCGTGAAAAATTTCGAGACCCTTAGTACGCTATTTAATCTGTGTAACTGTTCGGCGGTTTTTAACATTACAGGTATACGGCTTTAGGACCACCTTAAGTGTTTTCATTCGAATTGCGGTTGCTGAATGAATTATCATAAAATTCTGAAAAAATTTCTACCTTCAGAGGTAAACCAATTGTCGCACAATTCAGCAATCTGCCTAGGTTTAAGCCATGTATCTAACCGTTTTCTTCGAATGCAACTTCGTGTTTCGTTACCTAACCCACTTAATAATCTATTGCTAACTATTAATTCATTCAGCGTCGATTTTTTAAACGTTTTGAGAACTGCATGAACCCTGTTGAATTAATAAATTACAGATGTTTGCCTCTTTCTGCACAAGATTCTGATCAAGAAAGATCCATTACACTTGAGTCCCGCAGTGGACTGATCGTCAAGACACGGTTCTCAGCAGATCACCGAAGTCAAGCATCACTGGCTACGGTCAGTGTGCGGGTGGGTGACCACTTGGATCAGTCTGCGTAGGGACCGAGGGTGTGCGGTATTGGTCCTCGTTAAACTGTGCTACCGTAAAGTGCTCGACTTCGCGAGCAGGTCGTCGGGCTACCGAAGCGGGGGTGCCATCCCCTCCGCAGAGGATCAGAATTGTGATGGCATGTCTTCGGATCATCCTCCGGGATGTTTCCCAGACCGTCGCCAATAGCCCATTGTGCAGCTCTAGTGCGACGTAAATTAACAACAACAACAACCATTACACTTGATGGTAAAAACTTCATTGGCTTCAAAAAATATGATGAAAATAAACGTCCATTCTTAAGACTCGCATGACGAAAAAAAAAAGTGATCTGAGGGGATTTAATCTTAGACCATGTCAACCTCATCAACCGAATTTCCTCATTTTAAAGATAATAAACACACTATATTATATATATACATGCATATTAAACTTAATTGTCATATTGTGTACTCCCTAATAAGCGTATTATTATTTCCTCTGGTAGGGTACACTAGTACCCGGTAATATAATACGTAGTCTAATATAAATATTATGGGTCAATATCGGGCTATTGTGTTGCTTAATATAAAAAACTGCTCAAAGAAGAAAAAAAGATCCGGTGAAGTAAATAAAGTCTCCCGGTAATAAACAATATAGAAAAAAGAAATGAACGAAATGGTATAAAAAAACAAGGGAAAAAAATGTGCAAAATGCTATAAAAAATGAACAAAAAATATAATGAACAAAAATGTTATAAATAAATAATCAGCATGAATCAACTAGTGGTATCCGTTCATCGAATTCTATCCCAGATTAAATTCTGGAAAGGGAGTAGTGTGGCGTAACTACCACTATAAATATTAACTACCGAATCACTAGTATATAATACGTGAAAGTTATCGTATTATCTTTAAAAAATATGAAAATATAAATAAAAGTGAATATGTTTTGAGCACTAAAAATTTCAAGTCAGAAGTCATTAACCTTTAGCGATCCCTGAGAATGGCAACGTTTGAAGCAAAGATATTCAATCGATAACGATGTAGTTAAGTGACTTTTCAAGAATACGATAAATATATTCCTGAACATTCTTTGCATTTTAGTGATAAATTTAATCTTGATAATGTCAAAATTCTAATCATCCCTGCCACAACAGCTCATCTTGATACTCGGCAATCTTGTTTCTTTCATATGAATACCGATTCTCGTGTTAACGATATTAGTTTCACGCCATCTCTCCATGAAACGTGGAAATGCATTTTGCCCTGATTTGCCTTTCTCGGCTATTGCGGTTTTGTTTCCGTTTTTTTGCTTTAATTTTTATTTTCTATTTCGCTCTTGGGGTACTGCGGTTTTTTCAGTTTTACTTTCTATTTTTATGTATGTTTTCCTGTTGCAGCTTCACATTTGTGTTTTAGATCTGAGGGGATTTTTATTATAGACTATGTCAACCTTCATGTACCAAAAAGTATCTCAAGATATAATCAAGTTAACACAATAATAAAATTCACAATAAGATAAATTTTACAATAATAAAATTCCCCATAAGATAAAGCGAGAAGATAAAATCTTCTCGCAACTTATTCTCAACCAGGATAGTGGAATTAACATTAAGGGGTCCGAACTTTGGGTAGCTCACCTGACTAAACTATGGGGGCCATATTTCCCAGATTGCGGCTATCCCCTTTATTTTGAAGGTTATGAATCCAAATATGTTTTGTACGTTTTTCTGTCCGATTTCGTAACTTAATAGTTAGCACTAAATATAACTTTTTCATGGGGGATGTTCAAAATTGACAAATTGAAGTGAGGTTAAATTTAAAATTGGGGTCTAATACTTATGCTTTATAGATATTTAAATTGATATAGGTTGCGTTAAAATATTTAAAACTTTGAAATGTTTTACAAGTTTAAAACTAAATTTGATTTTCAACTTGTAATAGAAAATGAATTAACGTTAGAAGAAAATACTAGGAATGCAATTTTCTTATACCATATCGCTTCGTACTTTTTCGACGGAAATATATTATGCCTCATATTTTAGTTCTATAAGAAGTTTTTAGGTTATTATAAATGTTATTTAAAACTCTCCAACTTTCTTCCGCTCGCTTTCCTTTTTTTTTCTTTTGAAGGAAATAGTGGTGATATGTGGTAAGAATGCAATTTCTTTTTGACGAGCAAGTGAAGCATTTTTAATGATTTATGTTTTTCTGCTGAATTGAATGCGATCAATCCCGAGACTATCGGGCTAATCGTTTAGAAGTTAAAAGGGTTTTATGCATAAAAAATTACTGTTTTGTACTTGCACCTATTTACGCATCTGATATTGCTATTTAAGCAAGCAAGAGATTGTTTCTAAGTATTCTTTTACGATAAATTAAATGAGACTATACATGAGTCAAAAGAAACCAATAGTTCAAAAGTTGCAAGAGTTTATATGTATAATCGGTACTTCTTTTGAAACGTACTTATGTAAACAATTTACAAAGATATTCAGGAACTATCTGATGACGTAATGTAAATTTTTTAATGCAATTTACCAAGCTAAATTGTATGAGACCAATCCGGAGACAATCGGACTAGTGGTTTAGAAGTTATAAGCATTTTAAGTACAAAAAATATAATCTTGTACGTGTATTTATTTACGCGTCTAACATTGCTGTACAGACAAGTGAGGTATCGGGTATTTTTTCTCATTTAATCAAATGAGGCCAAAAGTAAACAAAAAACGCTAATATTTCAAAAGTTGAATTTTTTTTATATGTATAAAATGTACTATTTTTGAATTATACATATTATGAAGAAAACCTTGTAACTTATTTATTAAATCTATTCGAATTTTTTCTCATTCAATTATGCAAAAAAAAAAAAATCATCGAAAAATGTACCTCATGCGCCCAGATAGTCCATGCACAGCAAAATAAAAAGTGTACAAAGCAATGACACAGAATAACACTTCTTATGCATAAAACCGCTTTTAAACCATTTGTTTTGCTGACACGTGTATAGTTTCATTCGATTCAGCGTAAAATTATACATAAGAAACAATGTCCCACTTATTTAAATAGCAATATCAGATGCGTTAATAGGTACAAGCACAAATTTTTACTTTTGTACATACTTACTTACTTATCCTCTACGTGCCTTTGGGCACTTAAGGCCTCTAGCATATCCCTCCAACGCTCCCTGTCTCTAGCAATAGATCTTGCTTCCTCCCAGCCAGATATTCTACATTCTTTTAATTAGCTGGATGGTAAGTCTGGGTCTTCCTCTTGTTCTTTTACCATCAGGGGCCCATGTATGCGCAACAGATGTAATTTTTTCTTTGGGCATTCTAAGGTTTTTGTTCATAAAGCCCTTATAATTTCTAAACTATTAGTTACATCGTCTCAGGATAGTTGTTTTTCAGTTCAACATGAAAATATACGTAAGAAAAGAATGCCTTGCTTGCCTGTTTAAAATGCAGAAATGAAAAATTCGGCAAAGGGAAATCAAATTTTAGATTTTAGGAAATTAAAAAGTCATCGACAAATGCCCCATTCAACTCAGGACAGGAAATATTTAATATGACACCCATAGGATAAATGGTATGAACGTCGATGTCTATTTGCCATTCAATCAATAACGACAAATTCACATATAAAAGTAACTTAATATTAAATTTGAGGTTTAATAATGTCAAAAGACTTTTATCAGATTTTTATTATTAAATTAAACTGAAAATGAAAGCAAGTATACGTTCTAATCATTCCTCTGATGCCTACCGACCTTTACGAAAATTTAAGGTATGCACGTGTTAAGTGCTTAACTTTAGTAATAGAAAAGTTTTTTTTTTTTTTTAAACTTACTACAAAATGTACAATTTGAGGAAAAAATAAGTCATATAGAGAGAGCAATTTCAATTAATTTAATTCCAATGGAAATGCACACAAAGCTTAAAGGAAATTAAAATACTGAAAACAAAGGTACATTGAGATAACTTTTTTTAAAAGTAGTGTCACCACATCTCAGTGAGTGAAACTGCAAACAAACTTATATTTGAATTCTAAATTATATATATTTTTTTTACATTGTGTTTGAAAACGTGAATAAAAATGGGAAGATCAGGAGATTGTTTTCATTAAAAATGATATAGGAGATTAGAAGATTGTTTGAATTAAAAATAATATAGGAGGATAGGAGATTGTTTGAATTAAAAATAATATAGGAGGAGAGGAGATTGTTTGCATTAAAAATAATATAGGAGGATAGGAGATTGTTTGCATTAAAAATAATATAGGAGATTAGAAGATAGTTTGAATTAAAAATAATATAAGAGGATAGGAGATTGTTTGCATTAAAAATAATATAGGAGGATAGGAGATTGTTTGAATTAAAAATAATATGCTGGTTCACACCCGTCAAGATAACTTATTTTAACTCTATAATAAACTATACAAAACGGCTGATAAATCACAAAAAAGTGAATAAAATTTTTTACTTCGAAAAGTATGATTGATAAATTTATTGTAACCTTTGAAAAAAGAAGTTACTCAGATTATGAATGACCATAAATTACAATCACCTGGGGCGTAGAATCATGCCGCTCTTCCTTAATTGGACGATTAAAGGTGTTTCACATTTATTGTGTGGTAAAATTAAAAGAAATAATGGTTTAAAAAATTTCCTTGAAACTTTCTTGAAATCACATGGCTGGTTTTTGGTCACTAAATTGGAATGAAGAACCCAGTGTGGAATGGACACTAAAATAACCCAGTAGTGTGCTGTTATTTAATGGACTTAAAACAACAGCATTCAGTGTTGACATTAAAATTACATATGGAATAAAAAAATGAGACTCAATTAATTGGTCGCTAAAATCGCCTATGAGTATAAACTGTATAAAATCTTATTCAAGCAAGATAAGAACCACTTCCTATTTGAACAGTTATAATAATATTCTCATTTTTCAGTAAAATTACTTCTCATTTATTTCGTCGTATTGTGTCACACATTCTGCATTTCTAAGTTAAAATTATTTTTAAAATCTAGGTAATCTTTCATTTCTTTATAATATACCTAATAAAATGCATAACATTAAATTATGATGATAATTATATGCAATAGTATTCACAAAATTACCTTTATTCTTTTTGAAAAATATTGACTTTTAGAGAAAAAAAAACCTGACAAATACGAAGCAGTCACGAGAGAGCAGAGCAAGCAGTGGCAGAGCTGCCTAGTAAGATATGTTGTAGTCAATATGATAAAAGATGTTTTGCATTGGTTTAAGAAGGGAGATATGGTTAGGTTAGATATTTATTAGTTTGGTCCCCCCCTTTAAAAAATTATATTCTTTCAATAGCAGTGTACTATCCCTAACTTACTTTCAGGAGGAGCTTTTGTGATAGCAGGACATATATATATTTGAAATAAAGACAAAAACAAATTTAGTATTATTTGCTCCTGAAAATGTTATTATCAAATTTTTTTAAAAGTTAATTTTTATAATAGTTTATAAAAAAAATATGTATGTATATAAAAATTTTATCTGGCCACATGAATGAAAACTGAATTCTAATTTCATTAACCCCTTGCTAGTGTCGCCCGAATCTATTTCGGGCAACTACTACGTGCAGTATTTGTAATGCCCGAACTGACTTCAGGCGGAAGAAAAATGAACCTTTCTATTTTGTGAAGCCCAAGCTGAGTTCGTTTCTACTTTATGATACTTAATTCACTAATTTCCTAATGGACGGCATTAGTGGTCCTAGTTTTCCCCCGATTATGACTTCGGTCGAGGGCAGAGTGCGATATGGGCTTGTGTGCGATACCATGTTTTGGGATATACCATACTGTAAAAGATTTGAAAAATTTATGCATTGAAAATCCTATTGTTGTGTCTTTATATTATTTTGTCTACTTGCAATAAAAATTACTGTGTTGCACTTGCACCTATTTACGCATCTGATATTGCTATTTAAACNACTGTATAAGAACATGGAATGCAATAAAACTGTGTGAAAATTCCAATCACAAAACAAAGCAACATTAAAATAAAGAATTAATTTTTAATATACAGAAGGAAAAAAACAAATATTATAATTTAATATAATTTTTCTTGCAAAAGACGTTCCTTATTTAATAACACTTGAACTTCTTTGCTTTCTAATTTGGCATTAGTGAATATGGCTCCCACAAAAATATGTGTTCCCCACTTATGGTGTGATATGATTCTACAGCATCCCATATCATCAATGGTGAAACCAAGATGAGCATATCTTAAATCAGTTTGATACATAGTTGCATTGGTAAGAGGAACAGATGAATTCTAAAAAATAATGACAGAAAGTAAGATATAAATAAACCAGAAATGTAATTAGTATTTATATTAATAATTAATGCAAAAAGAAAGTTTTTTTTTAACAATTTGTTTCACATGCAGCTTTAAAAAAACCTAATATTTGTAAATATTTAAGAGAAAAATATTTTGACTCAACTCGAAAATCGATCTACAAAAAATATAACAAGATTGAAATCATCCACGTTCAGCATTTCACCTAGTTCCAAAATAAATTATCAAATTTTTCCAAAATATAATGCTACTATTTCAGAAAAATTACAAAAAAAATTTATTTTTTTTAAAAACATTTCTCAGTTTAAGGACAAAATTATTAAACATTAATACAAACATTTAAGTTTGAACAATCTGACAAGCAGTGAAAAAAATGCTTTATAGTTATTCTCAGTTCACACCGCCATCTACTGATTTTGAAACGTGGTGACAATAAATATCTATTTCTGTAAGCAGAAGAAAGTAAACAGTACATTTTTATCTTCTTCCATTGATTTTTTAAATTTTCAGTCATTTTTTCGATACACAGTACTAGATGTTGCTCTCATTAAGTATAAATAAATTTCTAACATGATGTCATTTACCTTTTAATTTTATAGCTAACACAATTAATAATAATTTTTCGAAATCGTAAATTTTAAAACAAGTAATTAAGGTTCTTAATCAACTAAGAAAAAATAAAAGCTTTTTAAAACCCTTTAACTTTGATGTTCTCCATATTTTTCGAGCAGCAAATAATTTGATTTCAGAAAAGCCTAAAAAAAAGTTTCTCAACTTCACCCGTTGGAATAGGCAGCTTGGGACACTAATAACAAAACCTTCATGCATAAAAACAATGAGTTAAATTAATAAACCTCTTAATAATTTAAGATTTCTTCACTGGTAATACTTTCATTGTTTAACCAAAGGAAATACACATTGAAGATGAAAGGTAACTTTCACAGACATAATGTAAACCGGTTTCCAACGGATTGATATGGGCTCTGTGTATAAGGAAAACACAATATTCAAAAGTTCCTTCCTTTCCTGTCCGAAATCTAAAAACTGAGAAACATGTAGTTTTAAATTACTTACTCAAAGCCCCAAATTGCATCGTTTCATTGCTATAGAGTTTTGAAGTAAAATTTATAGAAGTTCTAAAGCTTACCATACGTTATTTCTCCTAATTTGATTAGCAAATCTTTTATTTCATATCTTTTTTGAAAGGAATTTGCTGTCTAATAATGTATTACCATTAAAAGTATGTTTAGTACAAAAAAAACACACACACAAATTACAGGTTTAACTTGTAATCCAAGAGAGCGAGAATAAAAACTCCTTAAGCGAACATTAGATGAAGATCTTTTTGAAGAGGTTTGCACCCACCTCTTAACTTAACCACCTTCTAGAAATTAAGGGTAATGAGAGAGAAGAGTCAGTTTTTATTTATGGTTCGTTTGCTGTTGTATTTTTGTACAATTTATTAACACATTTTTTGAGAATTCATTTATATCATCCATGTGTATTAATAACAGCTAGCACAGTTTAAGATGGAATAAAAGAATAAAATGGCAGTCACTGTCATGACATTAAAGGCATTATATATTTCCTAGCTTTTTAATTTTTGTTTATTTCATTACTTACTACTCATATTTAATAATTCCTAATCCCTTAAATAAGTAGAACTGTTAATTAATCTTGATTTTATTTTATAAAGGGCAAATGTAAATATTTCTATTCTTTTTCTTTCTTAATATAAGAAACAGTAAACTTTTTTATTTTAATGCAAGTGTACAAGTAGTTATCATTGAATGTCTCAAAAACTGAGTATCAAAATCTATTATTAATCTTTCTTTCTTCAATAACATTAGGTTTACTTTAATTTTTAATTAATTCTTTGGGGTTTATTTTATGCCAAATTGTTTAAATATTTACATTTGATATTGAGGGATTGGCTTGATTTTCGTGAGTGGTCACTTTTGATAAAGCACTTATAATTGATCTCTTCCTGCATTACAAATCGTCAATCAAATACTCACTTATTAATCTGCATTTAATCCGGCAGGTCATGCGGATTTTTCTTTCATAACCTGTCTCTTAATATCATTATTCAAAATTCAGCATTTTTTTTTTAAAATTTTATTCAGAAAACATGTAGCAATTTTAATAAAGTACCTTTTCCCTTTCAATTACATAATTTAAATAAATTATGAAAATATTAGAATGAAAATATTTAGAACAGTAGTATTTTAATAAAATGTTTTGATAGGAGTGAGAAAATCTATTAATCAATTGAGTGCAAAAGTTCACTAGATCATGCATAACACAGAGCTTTCTGCGCTGTGTGCCACGCTTGACATACTATGCTGTAACTTCCTACATTTTTGCAAAAATCAGTTTAACATTAGGGTATAATAATGTTAAAAAGATAGACCATTGAAAAATGCAAGAAATTTTTTTTTAAAATCTTTGAAAACTTTAGTGTGTTTTCCTTTAAACAACTATTTAAGATATTCACCAAACATTGTTCTTCCAAACAATTATGTAAGGACATCATCGGCCAAACTTTGAATATGTTTCGATGAATATTGAATATTTTCACTTTAAAGATTATAAATTATCAGAGTAAAGCCTATAATACTTACATTTAATTGGTTAAAACGAGGTTTATCTGTTGCTACAGTGCCAGAAGATGGATGGATAAAATCTGCCCAGTAGTAGAAGGAAGTTAAATGATCCACTACCATATTTGCAGCCATGACAAACTGAAAGAAACCATGTAATTTAACCATGTGTTCATTGCAAAAGTTGATTTTATTCAACTGATACCAATAAATGCAACTAACATTTTCAGAAGAAACATATAAAATTCATGTATCATTAAAGACATTTCTTTTTGCTAGGGATTATTGAGTTCTATTAAATATCAACATCAATGCCTTTATTCATCCACCCTCAAATGCAGAGGAAGTTGTCAGCATATAGATGGAGCTTAACAAAGTGCATGTCCAGTGGGCAATGCACATGTAAAACTTGGTTGAATGTTAATCCCTCTCCCTCGCTCTTGTTTTTAATCCTGTCATGTATTAATGTTATTTGTTGTCCATAAATAAAATGTCTACTCAGCTAGATTGCATGACTTACTAAGCCCCTCAACCCAACAGGTATTATAAAATATTTAAATTTATTTGCCAAATCACACAAAAAATGAAGAAAGAAAAAAACTTTTTATTTTCTTTCGAGATAAAACAGTTCAAGGTTAAAACTAAAATATAGCAGAATATGCTTCTGGAAACCAAAGTCTTATCAGGTGTCTGTTGAGAAGAAAGTTTGATCTGTTAACAGTCCCTTCACGAAATATTTAATCATAAAAACATTCCCTTAACAAAATGTTTTATCTTTAAAATGAAGCCCTTTCACAATATTTTATCTTTCAAACAGATCCTTCAAAAATGTGTTTACTTTTATAATAAGTGTTTTTCAAATCAAACTAATCTTTGCTAAAAAAAGAAAACAAAAAACGGATTTAAAAGTTTTGTTTTCGCCTTGAATCTTCTTTCTATCCCTCTTCATTCTCAATTTTCCACTGAACAGAAGCTGATGATGCCAGTGATCGGCACTCTGCATGTAGCAGGAGTAGGCGAGGGGAATGATTTTGTTTCAATATTCAGTTCAATACTTTATTATTCAACCAAAATGAACATTCAACATTTGAGCACAATAGGCTGAATACCGATTATTTGTTGCATACCTAATCTAGTAGTAGTAATTTGTATTTATTTTTTAAAATTTCATGTATATTTTTATTATAATTTTACAGTGTTAAGTATAATCTTGAGCCTATTTACAGTCTACAACTCCTTGAAAGTTAAGTGTTTTTCGCTATTTTAACAATAACAAGACCCTATTCAAATAAATTCATGAAAACAGGACTCTGGTTGAAAGAATATGACTTAATGCCAATTTTAAATTCACAAATTATGAGTAGTTTTTCTACAAATTACAAAAATTTCAATTACAAAAACTGGATTTTTCAAAAAATATCTGCACAGACCCTTTGCTCATGCAATTTTTTCAAGTTATATTCTCTGTAATTGTGTAGAAAATAAATTGTACTGACTAATATTTGACATGTTTATTAACAAAAATAAAGAAAGAAAAGGAAAGAAAATTGACATTAAATCTGAAAAAATTAGTTTTTATTCTTTTTTAAAAAACGATCTATTCTTTTTCACATTTCTCTCTATATTAAAAAATTTCAAGAGCTGCTGCCACTATTTTGAGTGTTAATATTACATTTTACTTACTTATATAAAATTCTGTTTTGCTGCGCAGAAACTGAAACACTTAAAAATTTGAAATTTTCAATGCATATGGGAAAAATATTGAGAGTACAATGGATTGGAAAATTCTAACATTTGTTCGAAAATTATTAGCTGTTGAACTTGTAAAAAATAATATGTAGGCAACTCTGTAGCCCAGAAAATGCTGCTATAGAGATGAAATTGGATGAGCTGAAAGGATGAGCTCTTTATTTGGAAGAAAAAAAAAACAATATTTTTAACAAATTTATCTAATTGAGCCATTTATAAATGCTTCAACTTTAACAATGATAATAGAAATGCTTGGAAATACTACAGCTAATGATAATTTCCTAAATTTTTAACTAACCACAATGTTAAAATGTTATTGTTAATGTTGCTTGATGCAGTGGAAATTAGAATTTCTAAAGACAAAATTTTTAAGAATACAATAAGCTAAGATTAAGAGGGGAAAAAAAGAGCAAAACAAGTATTAACCAGCATAGAAGTCTCACTAATATTATTTTCATATAGCATTGGAACTGAACAAAATATCCCATCAGAACCTGTCTGACCCTCTATGATGACTTTTGATATATCATTACAAGATGAGAACACATTATTATTCAAAGTTGAATTACCTATGGAATTATTTAGTTGTCAATATTTTGTTCGAAAATAATATTTTATGATTCCTCAATTCTCAGGTTTTATCTTGATCAATTTTACAAGTAAGTCTTTCATATTTTTTTTATTGAATCTACATAATATTATATATATTCTTATCTTATATATATATTTTCTATATATTCTTCTCTTGTATAACATATAATCCCCATAACTTTTTGGTGATTTCAATATCTCTTTTGCTCATCTGAACCTTAATACTGACGTGCAGTAGAAGAAACAATGTAGGCAACAAAAAATTGAAAATTGAGATTTTTATGTATTCGGAATTTTTATATGATAAGCTTTTTACAGCAAATTTTTTTTCTTTCGAAAACGAATTTTATTTTATCAGTTTTTTTTTTTTTTTGAAATTTTATTTATAGAAAGAAGTACTTTCTATTTATAGAAATAGTAATAGAAAGAAAATGATTGTCAAGCCGCTTTTCTCGAAAACTACAGTTAAGCACTTACATTGTTCCTATAATAGCATGACATAAATGATTGGTCAGAGTTAGAAAAAGATTTTTTTTCTTTCTTTTTTCAATTACACACTGCAGGTTTAATACTGCTGCTCAATTAAATATTATAAGTAGGAACTATTATTATTATATTTTACATTAGTATTGTAAATTTGACAAGTGTAGTCATTATAGAGAACACTCTACATTCTCAAGAGCAGAATTATATTTAATGACTGGCAAAGAAGAGTTTTGATTGAAAACTATTTGTCCTTAAAAGTAAGAATTCTTACTTGTTAAACTATTTCTATCTTTTTAAATATTAAAAAATTTTATAAGGCAAATTAAAATTGCAACTAATAAGTTTAACTAGCTTATAGATATAAATGCCTAGATAAAGATGTAAAAATAAATTTCGACAAACTAAAAGGGAAATCTAACTAATATGCTACACTTTTTTATTAAGAAGTTTTTATGCACACTTAATTTTTGTTCAAAAGAAACTTTTGTTTTTTGTTTTCAATATTAAAATTTAAATTAAATTCTGCGTAAAAAACAATTAGTACATGTTAGAGATCTCCAAAAAACATTTAGATAAAAAAGAAAGAAAACGATGAATTACTTACAAATTGTTCACGTTTAACACTTTCAACTTCACTTGCTTCACTCCAGACACTCATATCATTTTCTGTTTTTTGGCAAATAGTAATTACAGTTAGATTTTCATCATACCTTAAATCTCTATGAGGAAACAGATCTAAAAAGTCTAAAAGGAAAAAAATTACCAATGTATAGTTTATATAAATATTAAAAAATAAACATTGCAATGAAATCATTGTTATACACCAGTGTTTCCCAAACTTATGGCTTTTGTGTACCCTTTCTAAATTTTTAGTAACGTTGTGTACAACTAATAAAAAAAAATGAATGCATTTTTTACAATAAAAAATTGCACAATAGTTAAAAATCACAAAAGGCTGTTTACACCACTAATTATAAACTGTTAACTCTGCAGAAAAAAGCCAATAGAAAAATTTGTAATTTTAATTTTACATGGCTAACTTTGTTTTTAAATAAAAGTTTTTGAAATTTCTGTTTGTTGCCAGATATTTCGCATAAGAACGCATATCTCTTCTAAACTGTTCCAGTACCCCTGGGGGAACACATACCACACTTTGGGAAACACTGTTATACACAATAATGATAAAACACAAGTTGATTCTAAGATTTCAAAAGTTCTTGAAAACTTTGTAAGTCAAAACTGTTAACAAATTTTGAAAGATTGTGATTCAGCACTTTTAGAAATGATGTATTTTTCACCCGTTGCAAAATTTAGGCACTCTAAAGTTCATAACAAAATGAATATTTTTAGAATTATTTAATTCTAATGTTTAATTCTAATGTCTAATGTCTAATTCTAAAGTTTAAATCTAATGTCTAATATTATCTAAATTAAAAACACTTTTTTAAAAAAAGAGCCATGCATTTAATGTCTCTTTTTGAACAAAGCATGAATGACATAAGAAAAAGTGATACCATTTATAAAAAATTTCTGAACACAATTTTAACAACTGAAAATGCAGTCTGAAAATAGGCACACAGGTTAAAGCAAAAATAAAATTTCTAATAACAAAAATCGTTACATTTTTTACTCTTCAGCCAAAATACTAAATCTATTAACATTTTAAAGTCATAAAACATGCGATTACTTGGACTATAGAAAAGAAATGTCCAATTATCAAGCCATCCAAAATAAATTGCTGCATTTTGTACACCCCCCACCTTTTTTTCAGTTTTGTTCTATTCAACATAGCTCTAAATATTTTATGCCAAATCATGATTTAATAAATGTCATCTGTACAGCATGCAGCTAAAATATTTTTGTTTAATGATGTTTTGCTTTTTATATAGGTATTGCTATAAGCTTAATTGAGATTGGTCTTTCACATATTCCAACATAATCATGCACAGTGAGAAACTTCTCGCTTATTTCCTCAGTATTTTAAAGTTTATATACACATGAATACATAGATAATAAACATGGTTTCTGTATATTCATTTGTACATTATCTTCAGTCAAATTTACAGAAAACATACATATATTCAATTTGAAAGTAATTAAATGAATATTTTTAAGTTATATTTTCTCATTTTTGTGTCCACCAATCACAACGAACAAAAACTTAGAGGAAAAAAACAACAACAAATGTTTTTCATTAATTTATTCAAAAAGTGTATTAATAAATCTTATTTTTATTCAGTCAGTTAAATTTAAGTTAAAGCTAAGGCTATAGCCATTGGTAAGATTGCACAACTGAACAAACAGAAAAACAGACAGAAACAGAAAAACTATACTAAATCTATTGCTTTAAAACTCAGGAATGAGCAAGCAGTAAATCACAATACTGCTTTTTTCAGCTGTGTTTACAACCTGTTTTTTAAAAGTATGGAATTGTTTATAAAAAGAATAAGACAATCAGCTTAAATTATGTAATTTATAAGTACCTCTCTTTAGAAGTTCAGGACAATCATAACCTGCATATTCTGTTTTACCAGAACCAAATAAAATTTCCTAAAAATGTATATCAAAATTAAAAAACATTTTATCACAATATTCTGCAATGCAATATCTTAATGCTAAGCTTTCACAAAGACTTCAATGAAAAAGTTTTAAAAATATTTCTCAAGTACTAAAAAGAATCTTATAAAGACATAATCCATACATTAATAAAAAGCTAATTAATTTTCTTAATACTTAAAAGCATTTTTATCCAAATAAAGCATTTTCTCACTACACTGCACAAATTAGCAAAAAATTGCAATGAGATTTTAACTTCAATAGATTTTAGTAACACTATATTGAAATTTAAAAGAAAACTTTAATATTTGTATTTTTTAGATTTTTTGGACAAAGGAATCAAGTTCAAATAACTAAAAAAATTTTTTATAATATAGTACTTAATTTTTTGGGTGGAAATACTGGCGACGTTAGAATGAATGACTTTCCTAGCCTGGACGAAATCTGATGTTACAATGAGAGGTTGTTATATCGTTAGTGCACAAAAATACCATAAATATTAAATCATACCTTAAAAGATGCTTTACATTAAAAAGAATTTTGTGACTAACAGAAAAATTGAAAGCTACATAAATTTTTTCCTATGTTATTATATCCCCATAAGTACTCTTTAACTTGAAAATAAAACCACACAAAAAGAGTAACAATTCACAAAAAAAGAGAATACTATTTTCAAACAAGAAAAGTATGATTGAAAAATATATTGTATATTTTTAAAAAACAGTCACACAGCTTATAAATTTTTAAAAAACAGTCACACAGCTTATAAATGATCATAAGTTATGAGCACCAATGATTTAAAATACGAATTTAGAGAGACTCTTGTGTAATGTATAGCTACAAGGTGTCAAACAGGTGTAATGTATGGCAACATCAAAGGAAATAATGGTTTAATTAATTTGTTTTAAATTTTTTCTTAACCAAATAATTAGATTTTGATCGCTATGTTGGAATGAACTATTCAGTGAGGTGGTTGAAATGGATATTAAAATAACATTAGCAAATAGCAAACGGGACATAGTGCATTAGTCTTTATATTGGAATGGTTGCTGTAATCTGGAGTAGTAATAAAGAATGTAGACTGTGTTCTTTCAATTTCATACTATTGAATTGCGTACTTAAATGAGTGATAAATTAGAAAAAAAATTAAATAAAAAGTTTTTTGATAAAATTAAGGTAAATTTTTACAAAACAAACAATGTGAGTTGTGGGTTAGTAATAAGAGGCAAACAATAAATAAAAAAATAAAGTAAAGCATCCCCGCAACAGCCCGTTGTGGGCCAGGGAGTCATAGAGGCTGAAGCTCTACAATTCGAGACCAACAGCATGACTGTAGCAATGTGGTCAGCACTGCACGCAGGCAACCTTTAATTCTTAGACATGCAGGTACCCATTGATATGAGGCTGGGTAGTCTTCAAGTTGCCACCGGGGATTGAACCCCAAGTTTTCACAATGACAGTTCAGTGCCTTAACCACAAACTTCTGAGGGGAAAAGATGCTTAAAAAACCACTTTTATTTTTAACAGGAACCAATGATTTCATGGGTTTAAAAATTCCAAGAATGTTTCAGTTGTACTCACACTTTTTTTATTTTGATTGTTTAAGTTGCATTTTAAAATTCTGTTTAAATAAAAGACAATTACTACTTAATCTCAATAGATAGACTAAGAAAATTTTCTTTATACTAAAAATTTTTTCATAAAAATATGAAAAACATAATTTTTTTCATGTTTAATGAAAACAAGATAATTTATCAATACAGAACTAAACTTTAAAATATTTATGGGATAATTTTGAAACTTACTGCCCCAGCTGTTATTGCAGCCTGACTGCAAATATTTTGATACCTCTCAACTGGCAACTGCTTAGTCAATATTTCACAGTTTTCACCAGCTGGTTTTGGAAACTCTTGATTAGTGTCCTATATCAAAAACAGATATTACTTAGAATGATCATATAATTTTATACAAAGTACCATAATCTTCGAAATATTATCTGCAGCGATGCATAACCTGCAAACGCTATTCTCTGAAGTGAAGAAAAATAGCACCGCATAATCAGCCTCAAAACTTTATCTGCACTGATATACCATTCTATTATACAAGGGTAAAGCATGAATAAAGTTATAAAATAAAAACACTTGCATTTAAAAATGAAATATTAAATAAAAAGGTTATGAACCTTTAATTATGAGATACGGAATAAAATATATTGAAAAATGAAACATTAAACAAAGAAAATTACAAATGTTTGAAAATTAGTTCCTTTTATGAAATAATAGATAATTTTACAATAAACAAATGCCAATACTAAATAAATACAAAAATTAATTCATTCAAACCCTTCTAAGTCTGATTCAGAGTTAAATAATTCTAAGATCCAAATTTAAATTAATATTTTCCATTTCGTTATTTTCTTCCTCAGAACCAATCAAAATGTCCATAATTTTTGTAGTTATGGATTCATTTTTCATACAATGAGGCAATATCCCATCCTATCAAAAAGCATTTGTTAGGGTCTTAGTCATTACCACATCTCACGGCTCTACTCACTCACACTTCCGCGTAAGTTGTCCAACAAACTTTCCCATCTGTCTTAGTGTAAGTATATTAAGTGTTAAACATCCAGTCTTCCCACAAAGCTCGCATTTGAGCTACAAATGGTTTGTTTATTCCAACATCCAGGACTTACAGTTTTTTTGTAAACTCCCCTGGAATTATAATTTTATCTAAAAATTTTTACACTTTTCTTTCATTATGTCTGTGATGGAGCCCCCATTGAGTCCATAATCAACAATCCTACTTGTTAAAGAAGGTGCCACCTATACTGATGACAATCACCATGTCGAGACATTGCACCTCATCCACTATTTTCATTCACCTGAATCCTGATTCCTTTTGTATAATTCTTTTTCAATATTGACTTCCACTTGAAAATAACGAGGGAAGCAAGCTTTTTTCATACGCCAGAATGACAGTGAAAGCAGTTTTCCCATTCCACGTTGATGCAATGGCGATGAAACTAACCGCACAGGAATCAACTGTTCTATTCCAGAGAGGGGGGACAAATGAAACCTAGGGGTACCTCATTTATGTTTATAATATCCTTTTCTGTGAACTTTTTATCTGCTATCACAGTTTTTGTGAAATTTGGAAATTCCATTCATATTTCTTTCCAATCCAAGGATAAGAAATGCCCAACAGAAATAAAGATGTTGTTGAATATGAGAGTGCAAATTTGTACTCTCAAATTAAAGCCTCTTATAAATCAGTAGCACCACAAGTAGAGAAAAAAATGGTTTCTAAGAGTGAAAAAAAAAGTAGATTTTGTTTTCTTTCTCAGAAAAATGAAGCCATGAAAGTGTGCTGTGTTTGACCGTAGTTATATGGCGATGGCAAATCCAATAAAAAAAAAAGAGAGAGAGAAATTAATAAATATGGAAAGACACACGCAAATTCGATTGTGATTATGATAATCGGGAGAAAAACAGGCACTGAACGTTTCGACGGGCGGGGTGGATTTCGGAGCATTGTCAGCACCGGCCTATAATCCGCTTAGCTGATTTTAAAAGGAAATCTGCAGATGGTACTCCGAAAATTATGGTACACATATAAACAAAAAACAATAACTTTGTTCAACCCTAAGCAAGTTTTTGACAATTTTAACCATGGTTAAAACTGTCACATCAAAAACCTAAAAATTTATATTTTACTATTGATATAAATATTATTATTTATATTTTGAAAAGCTTATTGTTTGTAGTTTTTAAATTGCAATATTAAGAATTAAATTTTTGGTAAAATTTAAAGTATATTAAAAAATAACTATTAATTCATTGTATATTTTAAATATAGGCCACCCTGAACAAAAAGATTTATTTCAAGCACTCTAGCTGTTGAGTTACTATTAAGAAGAAATTCTAATAATAGAAAAATAACTACATTCTAATAGTTATCTCAGCTAATACTCCCTAGAATATAAAGGCTAGGTAAAATGAAATTTTAAATTTTAACGTTAAATTAGAAGACATGGAGATTTCTCAAAATCTTTTTCAATTTTATTGTGTTAAAATGTATACTGCTACTTTCTTTTTACAAAGATCATTTTAAAATTAAATTAAAAATAGGATTCATAATACATATAGAATCAATAAAAACAATTTAATTAATAATAATAATAATAGAATTATAATAATTATATATTTTATACTGTACATCCCAGTGTGTAAGTCGACTCCCTATTTTTGAATATAAGACAGCAAATTTTTAGTATGTCAAGTGTATAAGTCAATCACTTGGAAAAAAAATTGTCCACCTCCTTTAATTGTGTCACAGATAAGGGAATACCCTGCTTATAAGAATAAAACTTTCTGGAACCGAACATTTCCCAGTAGATGTAATGTCAAAGATCCCCTCTTAATCAAATAATTTTCGAAGATAATGCAATACTGATATTGTTTTACAAATATTTTTGCAAAAAAATATTCCAATAAATTAAATAAGAGTAGTTTTTAAATTAATTTTAGATACAGTGCAGCCAAGTCACCAGCAATCAAATCTATGTTATGAGCACATAAATTTAACTAATGATATTAATGCTAATGTTGAATTTTGGTAATATAAGTTATAAGTTGTGATAAAGCAGAGAAGTGATTTTAGAAATTAAAAGTTTCGAACTTAAAAATTAATTCAAAAATTGAAATTTAAAAGTTTGTTTAATTTAACTTGAAAGTTGTATATTGATTTTAGGCAAATTTTAAATTTTTCAAAATGCATAAATTTAATTTTGGAAATTGGTCAGATCGGATGCATGTGGAAACTGAATTTTTCAAAGAATTGTTTCATACTGTCAATTACTTATGCTTATTAAATAAAGTAATCAGTTTCAACGGTACAGACTTGCATATTTTTCAAATTCCAAAATTTAACTTGAAAGGTAAGTCATATTTTTAGTACTTTTGAGATAGACATGTTAAAGTTAAAATATATTTGTATACTATGTCTATAAATTAAGCATTCAATTCTATATGTGTGACTTAGAGCAAATTTTTGACAGATTTGTCTGAGGGAGTAGATTGTTCGAAATATAGTCAATAATCATGTCAAATCAGCCAATATATATATTCATTGCCTATCTCGTAAGTCACCGAATGATGTCATTAAAGTTTGATATTGGGTGTTCGTCGGGAGTGGTAACAAACCATACTTGTAGGACAGTGTTTTGCTCACAGAAGATGCCGGTTATTATTCAACTTTTCATCTACCTGTAAATTAATGTATGCAAGATGCTCAGTAAGATTGAGCAGTTTGTCATAGGCAAAAGTAAAATGCCTGGATGTATCCATAATATAATGCCAGTTTCATATGCACATTCAAAAAAGTCTTGGAAGACCAAAAGCATTTTCACAAAATGTCTTATGAATTTGAACCATGACATGAAAAAAATAATAATTTTCAAGGACACTTTGCTTTCTAGACATGTTGAAACCTCAAAAAAGAGTATGTATGTTTCATTATCTGTTACCAGTTTTGTGTTTTAAGGGTTACAATTCCAAGGATTCTTTACTGATTCTGACATGCGCCCCTTTTTGGTGCTCAGTTATATTATGGGGAACCTAACAGCAAAATTTTTTTTTCATAGGTAATTCGTGAATAATTTTGTGTATGGCAACTGGCAACAGAACTAATGTTAAGTTCCTTCTGTATCATTTAATATGTAGAGTGATTATTAGCCATTAACATTTTCTGTACACATTATCTGAGAAGACGGCCGAGGGTGGACTTCCTTTTTGTTCTCCTCCTGAAGAAAATGGCAACCTTAGCAAAATTCTGTACACCATCTGAATAAAGTAACACAAGGTGGTCCTATATTTCCAAATGCTAATTGTAGTCGTTGAAAGAATTCTTATTGATTTAATCCCACTTTAAAACCATAACACAATAATGTTTTTGAGCCAGCTCCATCTTATTGTCTAAAATTTGTTTTATGCTAAACAACCTGAAACTAAGTCAAAAAAATCATTTGCTATGCTAAAATTGTTTGTATCTTCAAATTAAACTAACGTGATATAAATAATTAAATTAATGCCATAATTTATTTTTTTAAATTTTTCTTACCATTTAGATTAGAATTCTAATCACCACATTAAAATGAAAAAGTGCCCAAAATAACCCTAACTTTATAGAACTATCAAAACATAAGTAACAATGCAATATAATTATTAATTCTTGTTGTGCTTGTGATTTTTTTTAAAAAATATATTCGTATTTCTAGATGGCCTTTTTTTCTACAGATAATTTTTTGTCAATTCACTTTAAACCTTAATTATATAACAAGAAATATTTTAATAACTTACTCTAGAGAACATAGAAATTGGAGGAATTCCCATATTGCTTGGTAAAGGTGTTCGAATGTCAGGAAGTAAGTAAATTTCTTTTTCACCATATCCTTTCTTTAACCCTTCAAGAAAAAGAAACAAAAAACTTTTATGTTCTCATAATGCAAAAAAAGTTGGGCTTTTTTAATTGATGTTTAGGATCTTCAAAATTAAGACTGCCGAAGAAAAATAATTTTATTTGTAGAATTATCATTTATTTGTAGAATTAGAAAAATAATTTTATTTGTAGGCAGTTGATGCTATTGATTTTCCCCATAGTTTTTAAAAATCAGATATTTTTAATATGATATCAATTTTCAACAAGGGAATCTCAAAACATGCATTTGATGAATTACCCTTTTCTGAAGAGTCTGATTTGCATGATCCTTCATAAATCTACATGATTTTGTGACCAATATTTTTTTCGGCAGTTACTGCCACAGATTTCACGATTTATATATTCTAATTCTGCTACAGTTTGCAAATGTTTCAAATGCTTACTGCTTCAGTTTTGATGTATCAAGTGGCTACAGAACAGTTCCAATTATAGGAAATGCATGATGCTAAATTAAAAAGCATTAATTTTTCCAAGTACCCAAAAATGCAAAGAGTTTTAGTAAGAAAAAAAGAAAAGTATGAGGCTTAAAAATAATCAAAACTGTTTAGGGTTCATGCTGACTTTTCTAGGTTTTTCATGTCAAATTACATAAAATTCGCTTTAAAAAAAAAACTAAATTAATGTTTAATAAAAAATGAAAATATGATATGCAATATGAAAAAATAAATAAAAAATAACATAATCATTGCATTTTATAAATGCACAGAAAATAAATAAGCAAAATATGCCAGATAATTGAACTCAGTAAACCTCAGTTATCGATTTAAATCTATTTTCTGTATAAATTCCACATCATAATAAGTATAAAAGTCTATCAGAATAAGAGCATTTATAATAATAACAACAATAAAGAAGGAAAAAAGCCAACAGTACTTCACATTAAATTTTTTTTTAAATAAATGATAAAAAAAAAGTCAAAAATGCAATGAGAGAAAAAAAAATGCGGGAGACTAACTGAAAAAAACCTGTTTACCATAATAATTTATCACTTATTTATAAGGATGATCTGAATGAAGGCTCTGATCTGAATTAAGTAGAAAAAGAAAAAAAAACATAAAATCATATTACATATGTAAATTAGTGAATAGCCCTCTTTTAAATTTTCATTAATTATTATTTTTTTAATTTAAAACAATCATCATATAGACTTGAATATGCTAAAATTATAAAGCTACGGAATTCTTAATGAACATAAAAACTTTTATCAAAAAATATCCCTTCACTTGAAAAACTCAATATTTAATAATTCGTAATTAGATGCAATTATTTAAAAAATATTTAATTAAAAAAAAAAGAATTTTAATAATTCTGGGAAAAAACAAAACTTCTGAATAATTAAGCATTTTTGCCAAAAGTAATTTAGCATATGGTCCCTCTGCTAAATTCCCCATTCTTAATAATTCTGGAATCATTGAACTCTAATAACATAATTTTTTTTTAATAAAATGACAAAAACATTAATTTTTTTGGAATAAAAAATTTAAATCATAAAAAATTTGTTACATCATGTGCTTGAAATATTATATAATTGAAGGTCCCCTAAATCTGTACTTCATTGAAATCTCGATTGAACTTCTGTTCTTCATAAAATAACTCAAGAATACTGAAATTTTTGAAAATAACAAATTCAGTAAGGTAGATAAGAAGTCTAAAATACTTTGGATAATAAAAATAAATGGATAGTTCCTCAGATCTTACTTTGCTAAATTAGAATTTAAATTATAAATTTCACATTTATTTAATAGAAGTGGGATATGAAAATGTGCCTGCCTTTAACTGCCCTAAATTCAAATGAAAAACTTGATAAAGGAACAATACCAAAGTTCTGCATTGCAGTACTAATCTACAAATTAAACGGGGCACTAACACCATCAGCTTTCTAGTAAATAGATTGGCACTATCAGTGTGGAAAAGGAAAAAAAATTTCAAATAAAATATGGTAACTCTAAATTTGTCTTTTAAATTGGTTGAAATTCGTGAGATTTTCAGCTCAGTTCCAGAGGGCGAGAGATGCAACCAGAAATCGCAAGTTAGCCGTAAAATGTGGCAGGGTTAGCATGTCTTTAATTCATTGCACTCTACCACTGTTTTTAAAACATCGATAATAAGACTTTGAAGACAAAAATTTTGAAAAACATATCTCTGTCTTTATTATTAGAAGTTCAATCCATCAATCAATGTGAATATCACAATAGTTCAATATTTTTATTATTATTATATTTATATTATTTATTTATTTTTATTTCACGAAAATGAGTAACATTATAAAATTTACCTTCAGATTCAGAATTTCTATAGTTAGACTCTGAGGTTAGCCGAACACTTTTACTGGAATATATACTTCTAGAAATGCGACAAGCGAGCTGTTGCCGCTGCAGAGTAGCAATTTTTCCTGATAGCTGGAGCATCTGATAATAAATAATCATTTAGTGATATTATATCTGAAAACTTAATATTGAAAATAGTTCATAAAAATAATTAGAAAAAATACGTAGAAATATGGTTTTGTTAATAACAAAGCAGGTTAATGTTTCATGCTTATAACCAGAGATGTATCTAAGGAATATAGTGCCTGAAGCAAATCTCGAATTGGCGCCCTTCAATATGTTCAGAAAAATTTTGCTCTGAGTTTTTTTTTTAAATGGAATAATAACACCATTTAGAAATAAATGTCTTTCAGTATTAAAAATTAAATTGAAGAAAGCTGTTATTTGAATTTGAAGAAAAAAAATCATTTTTTGCTAACAGCAAAAAAATAAACATTTAAGAAGCTTCTGACCAGGGTTGGAGTTTTTGCCGGCAAAAAGGGTTTTTTGCCAAGATAATGGCAAAAACCTGGTAAAAACCGGCAAAAACCAAATTATCTAAATTGCTGATTACAAAATACTTGAAACAAATTTAAATCAATCATAAAGAATAATAATTTTGATACATTTCATGAAAAAATTATTTTTAACATATTAATGATTAATATAAGGGTAATAATTTTTAAAAGATTGAAAGTTTTTGATCTCTTTTCATTTTAGAATCCTAAAATAAATGTTTTTTTACAAATAAATAAATATTATTATTTGTATAATATTATTATTTATTATAAAAAATTATTATTTGTACAATAATTAACTACACATGTTGATAGATATATTATGCTTTAAATTATAGTTATATGTATTAATTTAAAATAAGTTCATTTCACTGGAAAAAAGAGAATAATCACAAATTTTCCAATCAATAATGTTTTAAACTACTGAAATGATATATTATTACATTATCATTTAATTATGGAATAATAATTTTGTTCATTTTTTTGTAATTATTTATATTCATAGTATATATTTCAATTTTAGGAATAATTTTGTATCAAAAATGTGTTTTTGTCCTCTCATCTTGGAAAATATAGGTTTTTGCCACTTTTTGCAAATTTGTTTGGCAAAAACCTGTTTTTGCCAGGACGGTTTTTACCAGTATTTACCATGGTTTTTTCCACCTGCGGCAAAATCTTGCCAACCCTGTTTCTGACTATATGAATTCAAATTAAATAAAATAAAATTTTCTCAATATTATAAATTAATTTAAGAGCTCAATACAAATAATTACAGCCAATTACCAGCCTAATGAAACATTCCCAAGATGGTAAAAACCTCAAATGGTAAATACCACGCCAACTCTGTCTTTAGTGTTGCAATAGCACTTTTTGTACACAGGTTTGTAATTACACAAATATGGGGGAAACATACAAAGTGATGTGTAGAACAAAATATACAAATTATTCTAAGAATATTGATTATTACATATCAGTGGTGTAAATAACATCGGGATGCGGGAGTCGTACCAGTTTATAGAGCACACTTGCTAGAAAAAAAATTCTACTATGAATTAAAATAAAAATATTTTTTATTAATAAAATAATTTTTTTAGTTCAGTTTATAAATAATAATAACTTTTAACTAAACTTTAAATATAATTATTATGAGATAGTAAATTATTTTCTCCTATTACCAAAACAAATTAATTTTAATATGGTAAGTCAGTATAGTGTTTCAAGTTAGCACCTTAATAATAACCTTTAGTCGCAATTACAATTTTCATTTTCTTGAATTAAAATAAAATTAATGATTATAAACATCCAAATATCTCTTCACCACAGTGTTGTTGTTTCATATTATAATTTTAAATATCTTTATGATAAGTCTAAGATAGGACGCACTTGAAAGGAGGTGCACCTAAGTCTATGTAGATTACTGATACATATTCAAATGCACAGTCACACTATCTGAATATGTATGCATCTATATCTGCAACAATTTCATAATATAGTTAATTACCTAAAAAATATAGAAATATATGCTGGAGACGCAGAACAATAATAAAATTTTACCTATAATATATTTTTTCAAAAATATAATTTAAGTGCAAAATGTAACTGATACATACTTTTTCAACTCTTTTTCAGCATTTTAAGAAAAGCATATTATTAAATAATAAAAAGTAAATATTTTAATTAGAAATATTGTTTAAGGATGCAAAAGTTCACAAATTGAGAAAATAGCCCACTATAAATGGCAACAATGAAAGAAAAGAGAAAATTTCAAATGTAAATTAAGAATTTAATATTTAACAAGTTTCATTTAATGAGTTGTAATTATTTTTTCTCTATTGGTGTTCCTCAGACTATTGTATTGATATATTTTTTTTAGCTATATTAATACAGTATTTGAAAGCATTATTTTTGAGGATATAATTGTGTGAGCTGATGATAAGATTATGTCTTTTCATTATTTTTTTTTTAATAATTGCAAATTTTTAATTTTTTAAATTTTTTTTTTATCTTTATATATACATATACAGTACAGAACCCGTTATCCGGAAATCAGAAAACCGGAAAACCAAAAAACCGGAACGAAATTCGATAAATTTTCACACCATTTTTTTAAAAAAAAAATTTTTTTTCCTCATGAGATTTTAGGATTTTTCTTTCTTTTTTGAAAGATGTTCACCTTACTATCATTTTGGAAATAATCATTAGTGTATTACTTCACCATTTTTTCTTCTTTTTAAGATTATTTCCAAAAAAAAATTTTTTTAGTTGGGTTTAACAATAAAAAAAAACGGCTTTTTGTAGCAATTCTGAAAACCGGAAAAATCAGTTATCCGGGATAGCGATGGTCCCGATCATTCCGGATAATCAGTTCCCTACTGTGTATATATATATATATATATATTTATATCTATATACATATATATTTAGAAAAAAAAAGTCAAAATAAATTATAATTGGGCATGAAATTGATAAGAATATTAAAACAGGAAAAAGTCCAAAAAGTAGATAGAGGAAATAGTAAACAATCCAATCAGCATCTAAAACCTCCCAAGAGAAATAGAACAAAAATGGAAATTTAAGTCCTGGCACTAACAGACATGATAGTGCAGGAGCAGTGCTCCAGTTGGCAAAATTGCACTAACAACTTGTTGTTGTTGTTGCTAATTCCCATCTGGTTT
>NC_092210.1:73867657-73882825 GCF_043381705.1 Parasteatoda tepidariorum
TAAATACTATGAACGAAGAAAATGTTGATAATAAAAGTGAATTGTTAAAAGGTTTTAATTCTGATTTGCATTTTGAAAATGATAGGTATAATGTACGACTTCTCTGGAGATCTAATACAAAACATTTGTTAAATGATAACTTTGAGCTGGCTTCAGAGAGGTTTGACAAATTAAAAAGGAGATTTAAAAATGATAAATCCTTGTTTGAAGAACATAAACAAGTTATAAAAACTTACGAAAATGAAGGGATAATTGAGAAAGTTAAAAACACTGATCCCCAAACTCATAAACAATGTTATTTACCTCATAGGGCAGTTATAAGAAACGATAAACTAACTAGCAAATTAAGGATAGTATCCGCGTATAAAAAAATGAATAGTTCCTTAACGACTGTTTGTATATTGGGCCAAATTTATACCCTGATATATATGAACTTATGCTAGCGTTTCGGGAAAACAAGATTGCTTTTATAGGGGACGTTCGGCAAGCTTTCTTACAAATAGGGATTAATGCAGAAGATCGAGATGTCACAAGATTTCTTTGGTCAGATGACCCCGATGATGATTCGTCTACAGTAGTTTATAGATTTTGCCGCGTACTATTTGGTATCAACTGTAGCCCTTTTCTCTTAGCGGCAACTATTAAAGAGCATATTAAAAAGTTTGCAAAATCAAAGCCTCTTGCCTATGAATTTCTAAATGAAAGGGTATATGTCGATGACGTAATAGGGGGGAGTGACAGTACAGATACAGCATTTCAAATGAGTTCGGATTGTGTTGAAATATTTCGGGATGCGGGCACGGTATTGAGAAAATTTCAAACAAATGATAAAAAATTACGTGAATTATGGAAGAATGCAGGTATAGATGCTCAGAATGAAAAGGAATCGTTAGGTCAATCGGGCTTTCCATTTAAAGTTTTGGGAGTCTGTTAGGATCCTAAAAGAGATGTATTTTACTTTGAGTCAGAATATCTGTTAAAATTGATAGACACAGGGCAAATAACAAAACGATTTATTTTGAAAATCATTGGGCGTATTTTTGATCCAGTAGGATTTTTGGGACCCTTTACAATGCTCCTAAAATCTCTAGTTCAAAACATTTTGAAAAGCGGATTGGAGTGGGACCAAGACCTACCCTTAGATATGGAAAGTCAATGGCGCGATATATGTAAACAATTCGGTGAACTTAATGATTTGAAAATACCGCGTTATTATTTTTTCGAAGCCGGTAACAAAGTAATTATAAGTTCACAGTTACATATCTTCTCTGACGCCAGCTTAAAGGGTTATGGTACAGTTGCATTTATCAGATCAGAAACTAGTGATGGGCATATTTCTACATGTTTTGTTTCAGCTAAAAGTAGAATTGCGTCCCTCAAAATGATTACATTACCAAGACTTGAGCTACTAGGTGCCCTCCTCTCTGCTAGATTATTTCGAACTATTACTAGAGCCATAAAAATTCCGTGTGACAGTTTCTTTTGGTGCGATTCCTCTATTGTGTGTTGTTGGATAAAAACTCCTGCCATTCGTTTTAAACAATTTGTGCGTAACCGATTGGAAGAAATTCAAGAGATTACTCAACCTAAGGACTGGTTCCACTGCCCCGGAATTGACAATCCTGCCGATCTTATTAGTAGAGGTGCTTCCATGAGTATATTAAAGAATTCCGACATTTGGTGGAAGGGGCCATCTTGGTTGTCCCTTCCGACCGAAATGTGGCCAGAATTCAAAGAAAATGATGAACAAATTGAGTATTGTAAAAAAGAAGTCACCGTTATGAAATGTGTAGATTGGGAAGAACTTGAGTTGATAAATATCGCTAACTTTAGCAGCCTCGAAAAAGTTGTTAGAATCATGGCGTGTGTAAAGCGATATTTGAACTGTTTAAAGAAAGTTAAGCCGAATATGGACACTTTGACTGCAGAAGAGCTTCGAAATGCTGAAGATATTCTAGTAAAGCTTACTCAAGCAAAATTCTTTGAAAGTGAGATACGAGCTCTCCAATCTAGTTTGTCTATTCCAGCTTCTTCTACTATTTTCAATTTAGCTCCTTATCTTAATGAAAAAGGTATCCTGAGAATCACAGGAAGATTGGATGAAGGAGATTATTCTTTTGATGAGAAAAAGCCTATAATCATACCAAAACAGTCTAAATTTGCAGAGTTGCTTGTCAAGCGAGAACACGAAAATGTATTTCATTCTGGAGTAGAAAGCACTCTAGTACAAATTCGGAGAAGATTTTGGGTACCTAAAAGAAGACAATTAGTGAAAAAGGTTGTCTCGAAATGTTTCATTTGTCGCAGATACACAGCCAAACCTTCTGCCCAAATGACTGGACTGCTTCCAAAAGATCGAATTAGTGAAACTCCTACTTTTACTGTATGCGGAATTGATTTTGAATAAAGAAATCATATATAGCCTTGTTCACATGCGCAGTCATGAGAGCAATACATCTTGAATTAGTCACAGACATGTCTACTTCGACTTTTCTGCTCGCATTCAGAAGATTTCTCTCTAGAAGAGGTAGTTGTCATGCAATCTACTCCGACAACGCCAAGACTTTTAAATGTACTGACAAAGAGCTTCAGAGATTATTTGATATTTCGGAAAATTTCGAATTCAAAAACTTTCTTGCTGCTAAAAGAATATCCTGGAAATTCATCGTCCAACTTGCCCCTTGGTGGGGAGGATTTATGAAAGATTGGTAAAAAGTGTCAAAGAGCCTCTAAAGAAAATACTTCGAAACGCTCTTTTAAATTTTGAAGAGATGACCACTATATTGACTGAAATATAAACCATCGTTAATCTTCAACCCTTGTCCTACGTCACTAACGAAATTGGAGGACCGGAAATTCTTACCCCATCACAGTTTTTAACCCCTGGTAAAGAAAAGGCAGAATATCCAGCCCATTTCATAGAAACCATCCATAGAGAATCCACCAAAGATATTCTTATAAAAAGAAAAGAATACCAAGCTACATTATTGGCTAATTTATGGAAGCACTGGAAGGAGCGCTATTTGTTTAATTTGAGATCTGCACGCAACTTAACTTCTCCTAACTTAACAAAATGTTTGAAAGTGGGAGATGTGGTTATGATGGAAGGCACCACAAAACCAAAACTATTATGGGACATAGGTATTATAACAAAAGTATTTCAAGGGCGTGATGGACTTGTAAGATCTTGCCTTATTCTCGAATCCAACGGCGAATGTAAACGCCCAGTACAACTTATTTATCCTTTAGAACTCAATGACTGAAATGAACAATGATAAACTTTAATAGTTTATATATTTTTTTTTTTTACTTCTTTCAAGTGAATATTTACATTGCATTTCAAAATTATTTGCATTTAAATGTTATTTTTTATAATTGTCTTATTTTTATGTTTAAAATTTTAGTGAACTCGGAGGAGTTCAAGTGGGAGGTGTTAATAATAATTTTGCTATCAAGATTTATAACACCAGATGGCGCTGAGTGCAAACAATTTATTATTATTTTTTCTGCACTTCCTCAGTTTCAGTTTTACATTTACCACTGAACCACGATGCTTGAATAAAATTATCCTAATCCATTAATTTTGAGTGATTATTGTTGAATTTGAGTTACCATGTAACGCAAATGCATAGGTTCATCGACAAGTCCTCCACGAAGGCTAGTTTGTTCCAATACTTGATCCCGAAGTTCTCTTGTCTTCTGGATTAGGTTCAAAATTACAGAACTACGGAGTTAAATATTGATAGTCGCAACTGCAGAATTGAGTCGGCTTTTCAACGCCGGTTATAAAATAAAATGAGCAATATAACAAATATCCGCCGTCTGTTTAGCGCCACGCTAAACAAGTGATTCACGTACATTTTTATTTGCATTTGCTCTATCTTTTTCGTTAAACGACGTTATGTAAGATTGATTGCGAAAAACACTTGATTCCGACCTTTAACGGATTACCCCAATTAATCTGCAGATTAATAGCGAGCTTTAGCGGTAACTCTTTAGGTTTGTGGGGATTTTGATAATCGACTATGTCAACCTTCATCTATCAAAAGGTACCTTTTGATAGAATCAAGTTAACATGTCTTATATACTAGTGATTTGGTATTTAATATTTGTAGTGGTAGTTACGCCACAGGTTTATATAATTTTGTAGTCAGAGAACTACTCAGAGAACAAAACATACATTTTAATTTGCTTATTTAAAGAGAAGTGTGGTGTTACTCTTACTAAATTTTAGGTAGCGTTAGCAATCCTATATCTAACGTAATTTGACAGTTTCAATATTCGGTTGGTTAAAAGCAGAAATTTATCAAAAAGACGCAAAATTTTTTTCTCTTAAATTGATGGAGAGGAACGGATTATCGCTTTTATGAGGTTCTGGTAGTTAATGGATGTTTTTAGTTGATGAAAAAAAATACTCAAAATATGCATCTAAGATTTTATGAATTTGCATAATAAATGTCATCTCATTTGCTTTAAATGAAGCCTTGAAATTGTAACGAGACTTTGCGCACACTATGTAAAACACTTCAAGTAATAAATATTCAATTTACGATATCTAATTTAAATTCAACTTATGTAATCGTGTTTGCGAACATTCTAAGAAGAGTGTGAAATACAGACATCATGTAAACACCATTTTCGTGAAGTGACCTTTTTTTAAAAATATGAATATGTCTAATTTTCCAGTCATCTGTTTTGCTTTCAGTCTGATTAGCCAACGACGGTTTACTTATTGAGTTCCTTCTTTAGATTCTACTCCTGTGAGTTCTGCGAGTTACTCAACTACTGATTTGCAAAGTGAGGGTTCCTTCGGCTCTCATCAATTGAAAGATATGCTGACACCACAAGGAGGCAATGAGGTTTGCAAACTTACACATATTTAGTGCATTTTATTTAACTAATTCATACAGCTAAGTAGTTTGAAATGCTTATTGGGCAGGCGATATAAATCAGCATAGTTATTTAGTTCGGCGGTTGCTTTTTCGGCAATGGAAACTTAAATAATTAATCTTCTTTCGGCGGAAACCCAACATTATAGATAATACAATGACAATAAATACATTTGGAGTCGTGGTAGCTCAAGGGTTAGAGCACTCGCTTTCCAATGAGATGAAAGTTTTAATCCCAGGGATGGCTGGTTGATACAAATTCCGCACCTGGTTCGCACTCGGAAAATGCTGGGTTAGACACCCCTTATCTTCAAGCTAGCCGTGGGAGGTTTTCGTGGTTTTCTTCCCTACGTAGCACAAATTCGGATTAGTTCCATCAACAAAGTCTTCCACGAAGGCAAATTTCTCCCAATACTTGATTCAAGAATTCCCTTGTCTTCTGGATTGGTTACAAGGCTACGGTGTTGAACATTAGTAGTCATAAACCCAAAAATTTGGTCGGCTCTTCAACGACGGTTGTAAAATAAAATAAAAAATACAATTGCTAATGTATTTACAAATAAAAGATTTAATTTTAAAAACATTCAATAAGAGGAATGAGAAATAATCTTAAGTTACTTTTTATGTCCGAACCGTTAAATTCGAAGTCGAGATGCATCTAGTCTAGTTATAAATTTGTTTTTGGTGTAAGTTTGGTGTAATGGTGTAGTATAAATAAAAAAAAAGCAAAATTACGTTTTTTTTCTTCTCTTTTTAATCAAAACGAAAAAGAACTGCTGTAATCGTCAGAAATCTTTCCCGTGGAAATATTATTCTATATTAACAAATTTGGTTATTTTCATTTTCATTTGAAAAGCGCGATGAGAATAATACTAAAATTTTTTATGTATGCATGATCTTTTCCTAATTTATTCAATGTATTATTCTTTGAAAAATTGTGTGTATTTAAAAAATTATCAATTCCATTTTAATTGGCAATTTACTTTAAATAATTTCACAAGAGAAAACAAAATATGAAATAAATAATGGATTGCTAATTGGATCCAACTATAATTAAAAGTTTCAAAAGTTGTTGGTTAAGACAAATGATCGAAAACCCTTTAATTCTTCCACATAACACTAGAGTTCCATGGAACCCCATTTAGGAAATACTGATCTAGTTTATCAAGGGAAGAAATTATTTTAATATGTAGTATGAGGAAAACGTGCTTTTACGTTCTTTTGTGATCTTTAACATGAGCTTGAGTAACGTGAAAGTGCGATGATTTAAAAAACCAATCAAAGCGCGAAATAGAATTGCTACGCTTTTTAGTGTTCTGCTTAGAAAATAAATGATTTATTCTAATTGATAACATTGATAAAAATATGAATGCCCTAGGCCTAATAGTTTACATGTAGTAGCTCTTTTATTTAAAGCCCTTGACACGCAGATCCAGGTAATAATAACTAGGTAATCTAGGGTTATAGTTTTATTGATCTTAGAAAAATCTAATATATCCTACTTTTTTTTTTTTTTTCAAAATGGCGTAAAACTCGTTACCGAATTTTCGGGTGTTTTAATTTTTGGTCACTTGATATTTCATAAGCAAATCCCAATGTGTCAAGGTTGTTATTTTGAATGCATGCGTTTGGTAAATGTTGCACTTAATTTGACTACACTGCACATGCAACAAAATTTACGTTTGAATTTATTTTGTAAGATTTTGTAACTACTTGAAGTAATTTTATCCCAAATTTAATTCTTATTTCTAACTTGACATTTTTTAAGTGTTATTTTTGGATAATTTTGCTTTTTCCTTTTTGCATTTCAAAAAGATTGAATAAAAGATGTTTTTGCTTCTTACATAAGCGTTGTACATATCCCTCGCCTTCATGTACTTTCATAACATTTGAAAGTAGTTAAATCTCAAGTTTTTTTAAGATTTGGATTTTCTGTCTTTTAACTAGTTTATGGAAATGAGTTATAATGAAATTTGACAAATAAAAGTAAGTCTTATAAACATTACAAAGGAGAGAATCAAGCATTTTGAATGTATTTTTCCCGAATATTTCACTATTAAGCTTGCATGTTATTTACCAGTGCTCCCTGATTTTCAAAATGACGTTCGTTTTAATTAGACTCTTCAAAGCGGCTGGTTTTACTAACCAATATATCAATAATTAGAGAAAAAGGTAGTTTCAAAGTTTAATTTTACAAATACACTAAGAGATACTTACGAATACTAAGAAATTTAATTTTATTAATGCACACACTTCATTTGTTATTTACACTTGACATTTTTTTAACATTCACAGTAGAATTTGAAAATGTTAGCAGAATTCGATTAGAAGAATTTCGATATATTGTTCGATTAGCAGAAACTTAAATTTCAAATTAAGCATGGTTCGAAAGTTTACAAAAGTTTTTATAACTTACAGTATTGCATGGAATGTCAAAGATAAGTTCGAATACATTTCGAATTAATCATCGATATTCAAATCTTTCCGTTCAAGCATGCAGTCACTCCCAAATTGAAATTAAACCGTACCCTCAATTACTAGATCATACTAACATCGTTCTGGAACATAAAAAGAATCTAATTCAAAATACAGAATCGTAAACAGAAACTAATTTATCGATATGCTGGCTCAACTTTTCTATTTTTAATGAAATAATTAACTGAATAGATAGCTTTTTTTTCTGAAATGGCTTTTATCTCACTGAGGCTTTCATTCGTTAATTTACTTTTGAATTCTTATTCAATTCTTCAGTAGTTACTTCATTTTTTTAACTCCGTGGGTTAATGAATAAGTAATGATCATTGACATTGAATGATGATGAAGCATTCAATAACTTTTCTTACTTCATAAGCAGCTTTCTTTTGAATTCTTTTACAACTTTCCTCACTGTTTCCTTTTCAGCTCTAACACTGCAATTTCAACCCCCAAAAATAATTTATGCTTATAACTTTGCTTCTTCTATTCATGAATGGCAAACTGGAGTTTATTATCTATATGTTAAATTTCTTTCAGAACTTTGGAAGAAAGAAAATTCAAAATTTTAGAAGAAAAAAAAATATTTTTTTTCCTTCTCATTTTGAAACATTTTTCTCATTTTGATTTTGATTTTATAAAACGATGGTAACGATTTTATTAAAGTACGGTATGTTTTGATGTAGCAACGATTCTGTTCTTACAGATTTGACTTTTGAAAAAAAATGTCTAATTTTATAATCCAGTAATTTTATTAGTGGCAGTTACTATATTCTGTAAATTTGTAAAAGAATTCCCCCAACGGGATCACATGATACACTAGTATCTTTTTTCCCTGATAGCAACAACATTATAATGTATTATTTCTCAATGTCTCAAAATACCAATAATCACATTACCTAGAAATATTCCATAAATGAATAATTTGCAAGAACACGTGTTAGATTGCATTTTGGTGAACTTGAGAAAAATCAGTCTTAAAATGTATACAAACGTAAGGAGATTGTTTATAGTGCATCACTTTTCCACTGACTTCTATTTATTTAATAGAATGAATCAATATTTTACTAGTACAGTAGCTTAGAACATGTAATTATTAGTTATTTAAATGTCCTTAAATGTATTCATCTATCTTCAAGTTTAGAATAACAAAGTCAAATAATTAAGCTGATGCTGTTGTTAGCTAAAACTGGAGAATGAATATTAAGAGCTTATTCCCTGTGGAGTCGTTTTATTCAATATTTCAAAATTCATTTAAAACGCGTCGTGATTTTCAAACGCTACCTTGAAACTATTCACGAAAGTTTTATTTCCATCCTCAAATTTCCATGGTTACAGCTGCTCTTAAAAACGAAATAAAGGTTTTGTGAATTGATTAAAAGAATAGTTGTTGCCTACTGAAACACTGTGTGATTCAAGCACGAAAGAAGGGAAATACAGTTACGAGTAAAGAAATAAATCAGGTTATTACACTAGGGAACAAATTTGTATTGTATTAATACAAACACTTGATCTTAAGATAAAGTGTGGGGATTTCTAAGGAGCCTAGACTCTCTAGGGATTTCAAATTAATTTTGCTCATAAGGCTGCAGATTTTTTTTAAAAATCGTATTACAGTGATACGAAAGTATCAAAAATTTATTAAAAAATCTCAGTAGCAGAAAACAAAAGGAATAAATAAATGAAAATCTTACCTGTGTTATTAATAGCAAACGATGATCATTATTAAAAATCATTTATTTTAATAAATATGATAAATAATGTATATAAAATTGACGATGATCATTATTAAAAATCATTTATTTTAATAAATATGATAAATAATGTATATAACAGGGGGGGGCAACCTGCGGCTCGCAAGCCACATGCGACTCTTTGAAGGATTATTTGCGGCTCTCGACAAATGTACCCAAGTTCCCTTTTCATTTTTGTGCTATTATATTTTAAAAAATTATCATCATTCCGTATGTGTTTCAAAATGTCTTTTAAATTACTGACAACATATATGAAAAACGAAGTGCAACCTTGTAACAAATTTCATTTCCGTCCATGTTAAGAATGATATGACTCACAGAAAACTGCTCGAACGAACATAAACAGTGGCGTAGTCGTCCGACTCCAGATCGATTTTGAATTTGTAAACTTTAATTACAACGGACAGTTGGCATTATACTCTGGAGGAAACAATTTGTAATCTGGAATTTTTAGTAAGTTAACTAAATTTGTTTCGTAATATGTAACAGTTGTTGTTATTGTTTTAATAACACAAAACTTGAATTTTCTAAATTTCTTTATCTTGGTTCAGTCTGCGTAGGGACCGAGGGTGCGCGGTATTGGTCCTCGTTAAACTGTTCTACCGTAAAGTGCTCGACTTCGCGTGCAGGTCGTCGAGCTACCGAAGAGGGGGTGCCATCCCATCTGCAGAGGATTAAAATTGTGATGGCATATCTTCGGATCATCCTCCGGGATGTTTCCCAGACCGTCGCCCATAGCCCATTGTGCAGCTCTAGTGTGACGTAAATGAACTATAATAGAACTATAATAACTGAAATGATAATAATAAAAAATAGTGTTTTAAAAGCGTTTTTTTTTTCTAAAATTTATTTATCACTTTGTTTTAAACATACAAATAATTGTAAACGTTTCATTTAGAAATTGAACATTACGATCGAACTTAATAATTAAGTAATTATTTATGCATAATAGTACAAGAAAATATTAATTTGTAAAAAACGCTTTAAAAAAGTTTTTAACACTTTGTTTTACGCGTATTATGAATTTCTAAACAAACATTTCAATAAATATTTTAAGTAAGATTTGTACATTGTAGTCAATTTATTTAATATCTTTATTAAGCAAAACATATATATCTTCAAATTTATAAATTGATTTAAATCAATCTGAGTATGAAGTTTTGATAGAAATCTGACTTTCTGCGCCTTACAAGCTCGGAAGTGCCTTACAAGTTTTACATCGCTATACCGCGATGCAAAACTGACGATGCATCACGATATATAATCTGCCACACCCTTACGTCCCACACGTTTATAGGGAGGTCCCATTCATTCATCCATTCATTCATCCACAGATTGCAATGAAGGCCGGGATAGTCTGGTCGGTTAGGCGCTGGGCCTATGTTCAACAGTTCGTGGGTTCGAACCCCGCCGGCCGAAGACCGTGTGGTAAAGTGACTGATGCACGTTAAATCTGTCGAGTCGCAAAAGTCCCCCATGTTCCCATTACAAATCAATACCTCTGGGGGGTACTGAATTGGAGATACGATCATTCTCTGATTCAGGTCAAAATTACGATCTGTGGATGATTGAATGGATGTATGAATGGGTTCGCCCTATAAACGGGTGCGACGTATGGTGTGACAGAAGTCGAATTCTTGGCCATAGATCGCGCTACTGGAAAACAAAAGAACAATCGCACCCCTCTGCCTAAACAGGCATACGTCAACAACAACAGATTGCAATTTTGACCTGAACCAGAGAACGATCCATCTCCAATTCAGTACCCCCAGAGGTATAATGTGTTATGGGAACATGGAGGACTTTGTGACCCAGCAGATTTAACGTGCATCAGTCACCATTTACTACACGGAGACTCTTCGGCCGACTGGATTGCGTAAAGTCATCAGTAATTAAACTAAGAAAAAATTAAGTTACACATTTAAATAATACGCAGCTTTTTCTTTTTCTCGAAAGGCAGTGCATGCGCCGGTCAGAATGAGAAAGAAATGTTAATGCTCTACTCCCAGCACTGGCACAGTACTAAAATTTATTTACGAGTTTCAGAATTTTTCTTTCTCGTCGTTGGCTTAGATTAAAAATGTTAAGAATCAATGAAATTAGATAGGCATAAACACTTTTGTTTGTATTTCAGTTGTGGTTGAGACTTGTGCTGGCCTCCTCTTTCGTGGTCTTTTCCCTTCTCATTGGAGCTGGGATTTTCTTGTGGAGAAGGCGGAGACGAAGAAGGAATTCTTTAAGAAAAACTATGCAACAATACATCACCAATCCCAATTACTATTCCACCTCCATTAAAAACATTGAGATATCACCAGAGAACGTAACACTTGTTGAAGAAATCGGCGAGGGATTTTTCAGCAAAGTATACAAAGGTATTCAATTGTTTCTTTGCTACTCAATTCAATCGGAAAATTCGTCTGTTCACCATTCGATCTGCTCACCAAGCTTCCAGTTATATTCTAAAATCACTTGGCAGACGTTTTTTTCCACTATTATAAAAAATCCTCACGTTAACAAACAGCTAAACTTAAAATTTAACAAAAAATGTATTGTTTTGATATGCCCCTTTTCTGCATCGCGGCTTGCAAATATTTTAAAAAAACAAAACAAAATCTCAAATTTTAATGCCGCTTCTTATGCAAATTATACAGTGTCATTCAAAATTCCCAAGCGTTTTTAGAACGCTTCTTCTAGGTGAAAGCCAAAAAGTGAAATTTAAATATTCAGATTTTTGTCCGATTTATAAAGTATGTTAGTTGATTCTTTACAATTATATACACCGAAGAGCCATTGCATTATGACCATCCTGCTAATAACATGTAGGACCACCTTTAGCCCTCAAAACTGCTAGCACCCGCCGTGGCATTGATTCCACAAGGTGCTGATAGGTAGTCTGAGGTATCTGGTACCAAGCACTCGCCAACTGGTCCTGCAATTCCCTCACATTGTGAGGCGGTAGCGTGGCAGCACGAATTTGGTTTTCCAAGTAGGACCACAAATGCTCTATTGAATTAAGGTCAGGTGAAATTGGGGGCCAAGACATGACTTGAAAGTCACTGGAATGTTCCTCGAACCAGTCCATGACAATTCGACCCTTATGACATAGTGCATTATCCTGTTATTAAACACCATCCTCCGCAGGAAAAACTGTGGCCATGAAGGGGTGAACCTGGTCTGCAACTATGTTCAAGTAGCTTACAGACGTCAGGGATTGTTCTATGAGGATTATGGGTCCTAATGTGCCCCATGAAAACATTGTTCCTGGGAAAGAAACTATGAAAACCTGGGTGAGCCCATTGTTATAGATGGAGGGTGGTCATAATGTAATGGCTCTTCGGTATACATCGTTTTACATAATTAAAATATAAAAGACTTGACTTGAGCTGTTATTGCCTCTAGTGATTGGGAAAATGCAACCTCGATTCAAAGTTCACTGGGGTTAATTTTCATCATAAATGCTTGTGCATCAATGTATTCTTTCAAAGAATAGATTAGTTTTTGAGTTGAATCAATGAGCGTATGTATGTAAGTGACATTTTAGCCAATTGTAGTAAATAAGCTTTCAATTTTAAACGTTGCTCACTGTCTGTTGAGAGAAAAAAAGAGATAATGCTTCAATTTTATTTCCCTCCCTGGTTTTCTATTAACGAAATCTATATTTAATTCCCCACACTTATTTTGTACTGTTTGGGTAATTAGCCTTTTAATATTCTGTTTAAAGACAGGTTTTCTAAGATGGCCGTCGACCGTTTGCCGCCAAATTCTCTTGAAAATAAATTAAAAATAAATACACATTTTTATAGATTCATAAAAATGTAAACATTTCCCTATCAAATAGTTTGTTTAATTCCTTCTGAGGTTCATTAATATAACATTATTCACATATATAGACTTACTTAGACATTTGATATCGACCTGAATTTCTGAATACAAATTAAATTCCAATTGTTCTTAATCACAATAAAAATGAAACTAAGAGTTCATACTGCCTTAAAATATAAGTTAAGTTAATATAAGTTAAGTTAATATTTGCAATAAACATGGAGGTTTTTGTACTCTGAATTGATCATTGATTTTTCAATAGTTGTTGTAGTTGTAGTTCATTTACGTCGCACTAGAGCTGCACAATGGGCTATTGGCGACGGTCTGGGAAACATCCCTGAATATGATTCGAAGACATGCCATCAAAATTTTGATCCTCTGCAGAGGGAATGGCACCCTCGCTTCGGTAGCCCGACGACCTGCACGCGAAGTCGAGCACTTTACGGTGGCACAGTTTAACGAGAACCAATACTGCACACCCTCGGTCCCTACTCAGGTTGATCCAAGTGGTCACCGACCCGCACACTGACTGCAGTCAGTGATGCTTGACTTCAGTGATCTGCTGGGAACCGTGTCTTAACGATCAGCCCACTGAGGGGATTTTTCAATAAGAAAATAAATAAAACTTACTTTAAGTTCCCAATACATTTAAATCAGTAATTGCTATTAATCTAATATATTGCAGAGCAATAGGGAGGGTTATATTTTAAATAAGATACATAACATGAAGAATAAAAAAGAAAAAGAAGCTTAGATTTCACGAGCAAGTTGAATTTAGACGGCAACTTCGGGTTAATTCAGTATCAAAATTCTAATAAAATTGTATTATCTAAATTGAAATAAACGCTTCCACTTTAGGATCTGAGTGTTTCACTACACTAAAAATGTTCTTCTACACAATTGCAAAGTAAAATCTACGCTGTAATACCGTTCCGATTTTGAAGTTGAAAAACACTAAAACCTGTACGTTATTTTTAGTTTGTTTTAAAATTAAGAATGATTTTTGTTTCAGTTTCTAAGTAACTTTTTCTTCTTTTTTTAAAATTTCTTTTGTTTTTACTGAGGTTTTTATTATGACGTGGAAATTAAAATGCTTTCTCTGACACTCGAATTCCTTTTTTTTTTTTTTTTTTTTTTTTTTTTTTTNTTTTTTTTTTTTTTTTTTTCCTTCCTGAAAATGCGGAAAATTGGAAAAGCGAGATGCTTAGCTTTAAACTTTTCTTTCAAAAATGAAGATCGCTTTTTATTTTTTTTTCTGTTTCGCTTTTGTACATAATCTTTTTTTGTAGAAGTTTTTATGATAGCTCGCGGCATTTTTTAAAGGTGTTTCTGATAGACTAAATCTCTGTAAGGGTTTTATAGATGCTTTTTCCCGGAAAAAATAGTTTTTACCTTTGAAGTTTTATTTGAAGAGGATATATATGTATTTTTTATATTCCTCTATTCTTTTTTTCAACTTAACAATTTTTTCATTATCTTTTCGCCAGTGTTTTATTTATCTTAATTATTTTTATTACCTGAAATATTTCTGTAATAAATTTTTTTTCTCTCTTTACCCCTACCACTAATAAAGCTAAGTTTTGATTATTTTTCAATAATGATTAAACTTATTCATATATAAAAAATATTTATCAATGTTTATTACTTTTTTAATTTATTAATACTTATTGCTTTTTTAATTTATTAATATTTAGTACTTTTCGGCCTATTATTATTTTTAATTTTACTTTTTTTGGTTTCCTAATATTTGGTATTTGGCTAAATATTCAACCTGTATATTCGAAAAATCACTATCTGTTGCATCCTTAATCACAATAGCAATAGTGTCTATTTATCTCGATAAATCATGCATCACTAAAAAATGTGATGATTATCATCCTTTATTTGGTGATTTAGTAAACCGTCACAAATTGAAGAGACAGATATATTATTTAAATCTCCCGTTGCAGGTTTCTATAACACAGGCTCTGGAGAAACTGTGGCAGTTGCGGTGAAAACGCTGAAAGAGGGTCACGAGGCAGATTTCGACCAAGAAGTGAGCATTATGTCAACATTCAACCACCAGAACATCCTACAATTGATGGGAGTCGTCATCAAAGGTGAGTTCTCATTGATTTTAATTCTCCAAGACTTTTTTTTTAAATTTTTTTTAGAATCAGTGGCGTGCACAAACTTGAAGCAGTAAAGAAAACAGTGGAAATGAAAATATGACCACCGAAGCCGACGTCTTC
>NC_092210.1:73883325-73888771 GCF_043381705.1 Parasteatoda tepidariorum
AAGTTCTGCATTGCAGTACTAATCTACAACTTAAACGGGGCACTAACACCATCAGCTTTCCAGTAAATAGATTGGCACCATCAGTGTGGAAAAGGAAAAACATTTTCAAACAAAATATGGTAACTCCAAATTTGTCTTTCAAATTGGTTGAAATTCGTGAGATTTTCAGCTCTGGTCCAGGGGACGGGAGTTGCAACCAGAAATCGCAAGTAAGCCGTAAAATGTGACAGGGTTAGCATGTCTTTAATTCATTGCGCTCTACCACTGTTTTTAAAAACATTGATAATAAGACTTCGAAGACAGAAATTTTGAAAAACTTATCTCCATCTTTATTATTATTTTCATAATCATTTTTTATGAATATCAAAATTATCAACTTTAACTCATCGCCCAGAAGAATTTTCGGGTAAGAACTTTGGTAAAGTAACAACACGAAAAAAGCAATATAATTTTTTTCACATGAGGGTTGCAAAAAACCCACCTACCCAGTAAAACCCACTCTGAAAAACCCAGCTTAAAGTGGGTTTTACTGGGTTTTTCTAAGATTGATTTTTTTTTATCCTCTGTTACATCAAAGAGCTATTCTATTGAAATATATATGTAGTCTAGCCTAAAAAAATTAACCTATAGTGAAAAAATTAATTGTGTAGGAGACTAGAGAGTCACCTTGCTGGCTAGATTTGACTGTATGGCCATTGATTCGTTTTCTATGCAAATAAAAAAATTTCCTTAAATATTTTTTAAGATTAAAATATAAATAAAAAGTAATCCTGCATTAAAATAAGTTACAGATGTACGACGTATGTGAGTACATATAACATTTTGTATCGTGATGTCAGAAAAAACTTTCTTCAGACTTTGGCATCAATTTATTTGTATTAATTAATTACCTATATGTTAAGTCAATTTATAGAATTAAACTTTATTAATTTAAAAATAAGCTCTTTTAAAATAGGGTATTTATCCCTGCCCTCTCTTTTAAAAAACACCCTATTAAAACATGAAAAACCCAGAAAAGCCCAATAAAACCCACCTGGATTGGGTTTTTATAGAAAAACCCGGGTTTTTTGCAACCCTGTGAAACCCTAAAAAGTTACTTTTAGATTCTGAAGTTCAATCCATCAATCAATGTGAATAACACAATAGTTCAATATTTTTATTATTATTATATTTATATTATTTATTTATTTTTATTTCACGAAAATGAGTAACATTATAAAATTTACCTTCAGATTCAGAATTTCTGTAGTTAGACTCTGAGGTTAGCCGAACACTTTTACTGGAATATATGCTCCGAGAAATGCGACAAGCGAGCTGTTGCCGCTGCAGAGAAGCTATTTTTCCTGATAGCTGGAGCATCTGACAATAAATAATCATTTAGTGATATTATATATGAAAACTAAATATTAAAAATGACTCATAAAATAATTAGAAAAAATACATAGAACACATAGATATAGTTCTGTTAATAACAAAGCAGATTAACACTTCATACTTATAACCAGATATGTATCTAAGGAATATAGTGCCTGAAGCAAATCTTGAATCGGCACCCTTCCATATGTTTAGAAAAATTTTGCTCTGAGTTTTTTTTTAAATGGAATAATAACACCATTTAGAAATAAATGTCTTCCATTACCAAAAATTAAATTAAAGAAAGCTGTTATTTGAAAAAAAAATCATTTTTTGCCACCAGCAAAAAAATAAACATTTAAGAAGCTTCTGACTATATGAATTCTAATTAAATCAAATAAAATTTTCACGATATTATAAATTAATTTAAGAGCTCAATACAAATAATTACAACCAATTACCTGCCTAATGAAACATTCCCATGACGGTAAAAACCTCAAATGGTAAATACCACGCCAACCCTGTCTTTAGTGTTGTAATAGCACTTTTTGTACACAGGTTTGTAATTACACAAATATGGGGGAAACATACAAAGTGGTGTGTAGAACAAAATATACAAATTATTCTAAGAATATTGATTATTACATATCAGTGGTGTAAATAACATCCGTGGGATGCGGGAGTCATACCAGTTTATAGCCATAGTTTATATTTGCCATATATAGATATAGTTTATATTTGCCATAAAAAAATTATACTATGAATTAAAATAAAAATACTTTTTATTAATAAAATAATTCTTTTAGTTCAATTTATAAATAATAATAACTTATAACTAAACTTTAAATATAATTGCTATGAGATAGTAAATTATTTTCTCCTATTACCAAAACAAATTTATTTTAATATGGTAAGTCAGTATAGTGTTTCAAGTTAGCACCTTAATAATAACCTTTGGTCGCAATTACTATTTTCATTTTCTTAAATTAAAATAAAATTAATGATTATAAACATCCAAATATCACTTCACCACAGTGTTGTTGTTTCATATTATAATTTTAAATATTTTTATGATAAGTCTAAGATAGGACGCACTAAGAAATCTTGAAACAGGGTGCACCTAAGTCTATATACGTTACTGATACATATTCAAGTGCACAGTCATAATATCAGAATATGTATGCATTTATCTCTGTAACAATTCAATTTCATAATATAGCCAATTACATAAAAAATTTAGAAATATATGTTGGAGACGCAGAACAATAATAACATTTTACCGATATATATATATTTTTTTCAAAAATATAATTTAAGTGCAAAATGTAACTGATACATACTTTTTCTACTCTTTTTGAGCATTTTAAGCAAAACATATTACTAAATAATAAAAATAAATATATCTTAATTAGAAATGTTTTTTAAGGATGCTAAAGTGACAATGAAACAACAATGAAAGAAAAGAGAAAATTTCAAATGAAAATTAACAATTTAATATTTAACAAGTTTTATTTAATAAATTATAATTATTTTTTTTCTATTGGTGTTCCTCAGACTATTGTATTGATATATATTTTTTTAGCTATATTAATACAGTATTAGAAAGTATTATTTTTGAGGATATAATTGTGTGAGCTGATGATAAGATTTCTTTTCATTATTTTTTTAAATAATTGCAGATTTTGAATTTTTTTTAATCTTTATATATATATATAGCAAAATAAATACAAAAAAAAACACAAAGAAAATTAAGAAAAACAATAAGTTTCATTTATTACGCATAAGCTGCAAGTAAACAGAACTCATAAGATAAATGAAAATAAAACAAAGGAAAATTACAGACATATGAAAAAAGGGGGGGAAAGAAAAATAATAAAAAATAGCAATCAACTAGGGGGGGGGAAAGGATAAAATTTTTAAGAAATCCGGAAAATAAAAGATATAATCTTTTTCAGCCCACACGATTATATCCGCAAAAAAGAGTGCTTTTTGATATTGTATTAATATAGCCAAAGCAAAATATATCAATACAATAGTGTGAGGAGCACTCAAAAAATATTTTACAAAAATTACAACAAATAAAATAGAACACAATAAGTAAAAATAACACGCAAAAACAGATAATAAAATAAAATAAAAAGAAAAAAAGAGAATAAAACATAATCTTTAAAGCGAGTGGCGAAATTAAATGTACTAACATGAACGGGAAATTTTTCAAGATGATTTAAAATATTTTCGTAGCAAGATTACCAGATTGCAAAATATGAAAACAAAAGCGCAAATTGAGCGTAACTAGAGGAGTTTTGTATCATTTATTAGTCATATTTGTTGTAATTTTTGTAAAAAAAAATTTTCAGTGCTCCTCACACTATTGTATTGATATAGATATAGTATTTTGCTTTGGCTATATTGATACAATATCATAAAGCACTCTTTTTTGCGGATATAATCGCGTAGGCTGATAAAAAGATTATATCTTTTATTTTCCGGATTTTTTGAAAAATTTAATCCTTTTTTTCCCCCACAGTTGTTTGTTATTTTTTTATTATTATTTTTCTTTCCCTCCCCCCCCCTTTCTTCATATGTCTGTAATTTTCCTTCATTTTGAACTTATATATATATATGGAAAAAATATAAGTCAAAATAAATTATAATCGGACATGAAATTGATAAGAATATTAAAACAGGAAAAAGTCCAAAAAGTAGAAATAGGAAATAGTAAATAATCCAATCAGCATCTAGAACCTCCCAAGAGAAATAGCACAAAAATTGAAATTTAAGTCCTGGTACTAACAGACATGATAGTGCAGGAGCAGTCTAACACTCTATCTCACACTTTAATATTCACAGTCTTTTAATCTATTTTTGATTTCAAGTAATGCATTAATTAACATTTTTGACATTTCCCTTTCTTTTGAACCTGTGAGAAAGACTTTCCCTTGATCTATTTATGAACCAATTGTAATTATTAAGATTTTCCTTATTCCCTGTAACGAAATATTTTACAGATTTATTTTGCAAGATTTTCCCAAACTTTTAATGAGGAACACTTCAGTTTTGTGTCACTAAGATATTCATTCTCTGATGATGATGTTTAAATAAATTAATTTGCTCTTTCTAAAATCCTGTGTCCTGCTCGCACGACAGCCACCATTAGATATATACTATCTAAGAATTCCTATTAATAGCTATAATATAGAAATAATATTAATTCCAATCAGTTATAAATAACAAACAACTAGTACCACCCAAAAATTACATGAGTTGATAAAATTTATCAGGGTTTTTCCATGGTATTTATGAGTAAAAAGCCAACTTTGTAATTTAGAAATGTTAAAAATACAAAAAAAAAATTTTTCAATGAAAATATTAAAACTTTAAGACTAAATTCTCCTTAAATAAAGTAAAATACTACAAGCTGTAGACTAGGGGTGCACAACCTGTGGTCCGCGGGCCAAGTGCGGCCCTTCGACTACTAAAGTGCGGCCCGCGAGAGCTTCTAAACACAATAAAAAAATTTTAAAAATGGCAATTTTTAATTGCACTTTTAAGTCATCACGTTTTGGCACAATCAATTTTAACAGATTCTTTAGTAAATGTACGTTTAACGCATTTTCTTTAAGCCGATTTTATCGTAAATATAAATGATTTTTTTAAACAGTTATTTCCGCTTTTCTGCGTGATTTCGAAAATCCCGAATTTTTATAACGACGCGAAAGCGAGTTTCAGATCGCAAATTTAAATAATCACTTTTTGTGTACTTTATTTGTGATGATTTAATCTTAAATTTAAGTGATTTTTAATCTTTTTTTTTGCAATTCTTTCTTTTTTTTCCACAATTTTTTTCGGCAGTTATTGCTATGCGTTCCCACGTATTATAAAAAATTCCAATTGTTCTATAATGACATACAAATTTTAAATCATGCATTTGACACGCTTTATTCGTGCTGAGTTCAGCATAAATATATTTTTTCCTAATTATTTCTATACTTTTCCTCGTGATTTTGACGATCCCGTTATTTAACTATGATGTTATTACGACACGTGATTGTTAATCACGCAATTAAATAATCACTTTTTGATACGGTATTAC
>NC_092210.1:73888920-73922902 GCF_043381705.1 Parasteatoda tepidariorum
AAAAAAATCTAATAATTAATAAAATAAAATAATAAAGCACATTACAAAATAAGCATTGAATTTTATTTTGAACTATCACAGTTTTGTTTTTATTTTAGGCTTTTATTTAAAACCCATAAATTTTCTTCAATTAAAATATTTAATTTGAATTTATATTACTTAATTATGACTAAACTTTTTCCTACTTTAATTCTGTGGGCATTGCAGTTTTTTTTTATTTATTAGAATTTAATTCTAAAATGAATTTTCGTATTGCGTGATATGATAAAAAAAAAAAAACATTTCTTTTCTTCAATGTTTATTTATTTTGATAAATCTGTTGTTCATATAGTTCATATAATTCAAAAGAGCAAGTTTTTTTTTTTTTGTAAAAAGAAAAAGTATAAGTTTTTTTTATTTTTGAATGAATTCCAATAATGGAACACTACTAAGTTATTGATATTACTAAGTTTATTGATAAAAAAAAAATGGAACGCTAATGTTTAAATAAACATTACTACATTTGTCATTAACATGTGTAAATAGATCTGCGGCCCTTCGTTAGCCAGCCTGCTGTGCAAGTGGCCCTTCACTCAAAAAGGTTGTGCACCCCTACTGTAGACATATTTCACTAGTTCTATTAAAAAAACAATAAAATTTTGAATATTACATTTCTTACACATAAAAAGTAACTAAAAGTAGAAATTAATGAATAAAGGAAAAAATTCAGAAGATCTTAAATTCAATAAAAAAATCAGGGGTATCAAAACAGTTATTTAAAATTTATTTATACAAACATTCTACCTCCAATAAAATTATTACATAAATTAGCTGTGGTCACTGCAAGGGGAACATACTGAGGAATAAGTCTACAGTAGTTACCGAAAAATTTGGTAGATTTGATTTAAAAACAAATAACTGTTATGCTTTGAGATTATCATTTTGACATTGCTTAAAAAAGTGAAAATTACATGCACAAATGTGAAAAATGTTACCAATAAAATTAAAACGTAGTACAAATAGATATTATTTACACACATCAAAAATCGCGTACTTTCCTTTTTTTTTATTTAATTATTGTAAAGAAAAATTTTTATAATTTACAAGCAAAAAGATAGTCATTTCTTTAAATTCTTATATAACACACACGTAAAAATAATTTTACCTTTTGTATCTTTATAAGCACAGAATTCGAAAATCTTTAATATAATTAGAATTAAATCCCACTCATAATCCAAAATCAATAAATTAAATTTGAAAGTGTTAACTTAAATGAAATCACATTATCTAAATGAGTTATTTCCTCTTTAAGATATATTAATTAAAAATGTAATAACTTATGATACCATAATAAGACAACAGACTTCGTGTTTGTTGTTATTTTTGCAGAATTATGTCTAGATCAGTGGTCATTTCAATAGTTTAAGCGGATCCTACAGTTTTTCGTTCGAAAAATAGGTCAATGCTGCATACTTTCCAGTCTTCCAGTTTATTCCTATTAAACCGAGGAAACCGTTGTTATTAAATAATTTTCAAGTGACTAATTCTTAAGGTTCAAGTAATTCTTAAGGTTTGCCAGGTTTCGTATTTTATCCCCTATTTGGCTGTATTTGAATAAAATGTCGCCAAAAATATCTTTTTAAGTTAGCCTAATTAGAAAATATTCTAATGATTTTAATATTAATATGATAATGCTGAAGTTTAAAGGCTGAAAGAAAGCATTCGGTACATGCAAAATACTGCAAAAGATATGATGCAATAATATGATGGCGCGTTTTTTCAATCTGCAGCGTAAAAATATATCGGAAGCAGTAACCCGGAAGTCTTGCGAGAGCAATTTAACCACTAACGCCACCACCCTTAGCTTTACCTTTACACGATCACCCATCCATAGAATAGACATACTTCATTAGAAACAACAGCAACATTCATGTTGTTGTTGTTTCTAATTCTATTTGCCATACTAGCAAGCCTCCTTGGTGAAATTAGCAAATTTAAGGCTTGTTGTTGTTTATTTACGTCGCACTAGAGCTGCACAATGGGCTATTGACGACGGTCATGGAAACATCTCTGAGGATGATCCGCAGACATGCCATCGCAATTTTGATCTTTTGCAGAGGGGATGGCACCCTCGCTTCGGTAGAGCAACGACCTGCGAACGAAGTCGAGCATTTTACGGTAGAACAGTTTAACGAGGACCAATACCGTACACCCTCGGTCCCTACGCAGACTGACCCAAGTGGTCACCCACCCGCACACTGACCGTATCAGTGATGCTTGACTACGGTGATCTGCTGGGAACCGTGTCTTAACTATCAGTCCGCTGGGGGACGCAAATTAAGTCAGAGTGTGCATTTCCTGTTTTTCAGTGGTGCCATCTATGGCCAAGAATTCGACTTCCGCCACACTATACGTCGCACCCGTTTATAGGGCGGACCCATTCATACATCCATTCATTCATCCACAGATCGTAATTTTGACCTGAGTCAGAGAACGATCGATCTCCAATCCAGTACCCCCAGAGGTATTGATTTGTTATGACAGCATGGAGAACTTTTGCAACTCGGCAGATTTAACGTGCATCAATCACTTTACTACGCGGGGAGTCTTCGACCTGCGGGGTTCGAACCCACGAACTCTCGGACATGGGCCCAGCACCCTACCGACCAGGCTGTGCCGGCCTCATTATTCGTGTGATCATTATTTATTATCATGTTATTAACGTACCCCTGTTTTTTTTCCTTAGGGTTTCAACTTTCCTTCAGCTCATTGTACAAAAAAATATGTTTTCTCCCCCTATACTGAATAAGCGCCAGATCTATACGATTCATCTACTTTTTTTTTCTGATTTCGAAAAAAAGAGTGATTCTTTTAGAATATTTCATATAATTAACAATGTCTACTGTTGCATTCTTTTCATCCCTCCTTTTTCCCCTCTTATTGATTTGAGGTAGGTAGGTACTTTATTTACATCGCACTAGAGCTGCACAATGGGCTATTGGCGACGGTTCATCTTGATTTTAAATGTACAAGAATTATTTGTTTTACCCGATGTTTTATTTTTTCCAATGTTGTATTAATATACATGCTAAAAATATCAGGATTCATAATTTTTGTTAAATCTGTAAGGCTTGGACTTTTTATATATAGTAATGCAAAAAAAAATTTCGATTATAAAAGTGGCTACTGTTTTAATTTAATGAATATTTTTTTCTGTTAACCATTGATTTTTAAAAAGAATAAAAAAAATTTTGCTTGATTTGAAAATAGTCTTTTCTCAGATCAGAAGAATTCTAATAAAATTTTTGCAATTTGTGTGAGTATAATTCACGTTTCGTCAAAATGAATTAAGATAAAAATAAAAAAGGGCAATATATTGGACACCGCAAAGCTATCCGATGTCTAGTACAAAGGAAATTCAATTTAAAAAAATATATCCCATTTCCAAACAAAAATTTCTAATAATATATTTGATGCTGACTTTAAAGTTTAATTATAAACAGTAGTAATGTGATTATTAATTACAATATTTATTTTGCCCTAAAAATATTTTTTAAAAATTATTTTTTTATTAATTTATTATATATTTTATATATTTTTTATCAATTTATTTTTCAAAAAAAATTAAAAATGTCCTTAAATATTTTTAATATATTAAAAATATTTAAGGACATTTTTAACTTTTTTTGTCGATACTTGATATTAGAAGGATTTGCTGTGATCTAGAGCAGAGTACATTTTAGTTGATTATAAAATGATAAGCTAGGTATCCCAAAGTTACTTCAACCAAGGTAACCAAAGTGCCCATGTGGTAACTTCTGTCACAGAAACGTCTTTTTTTTTCTTAAATTTCAGTTTACCATTTAGAATTAAGGTTTAATTTCCATCTTAAAAAGTTGAACAGATATACATTGTAAAATATTCATTGCTCAAGATAGCAAAAAAAAAAAAAGAAAATTTCTTTTTCACAATGCTTTTTTTTATATCTTACCATATTATTGGCAATAGAAATCAATAACGAATTTATATTAAAAAAAAATTGCGTACGTTATGTTTTTTTATGAATAGAATACGTACACAATAACAATCGAATGAAACTCTTTTAATTAATTACGCTTTCATATTAATAGCTTCTTGGACTAGTAAAATTTGTGGCTGTGTTCCTTCGATTACTTGCCAAAGGATGCCACTTGGAACTCCCGATGTTTTCGGAAGCGAGGATAATCAAAGTAAAGGAGGGGAGAAAATTGAAAATGAAATGAAAGTTGGGTACCTAAAAACTTCATCGGAATGTATGGAGTTTGATTCCTGGCAACTTTTTAAATTTTCCTGTAGATGAAAACGTTCCTATTCCATCCATCCCCACTGCAGAGGATCTAAATTGTGATAACGTATCTTCAGATCATCCTCAGGGATGCTTCCCAGACTGTCGCCAATAGCCCATTGTGAGGCTCTAGAGCGACCTAAATTAACTACAGCAACAACAATCACTAATGTTTGCAGGGCAATCAATCACTATTTGAAAAAAGAAAAACAAAATACACACTTCATTCAAAGGAATATATTTATTTTGAATGATTGATAACGTAATGTGCTTTTTAATAGTACAATTAATCGAAAGTAAAATTTTCAAAAAGCCCTCCCATCACAAAAATAATTGGTCGTCGGGCTACCGAAGCGGGGGTGCCATCCCCTCCGCAGAGGATCAAAATTGTGATGGCATGTCTTTGGATCATCCTCCGGGATGTTTCCCAAACCGCCGCCAATAGCGCATTGTGCAGCTCTAGTGCGACGTAAATTAACAACAACAACAAAAATAATTTTTAAAAAAAGAAGAAATAAAAGTACAGAAATTGCCTAGGTTCATTCCTTCATTTACTCATAAATGTGTTTCTTCACAAATATTTATTTTGAAAAATCACTTATTTCATGGGACAACAATTTCACATAAATCGTTTGGTGCGGTGCTTTGTGTAACTGCCATCTATAAACTGTTTGGATTACAAATATATCAATGAAAGCTTAAAGTCATGACATTAATTTAATTTTGTAAACAGTCATCACGAGAAAAGGATAGTCGTAGAGAAGAAATAGAAATTCGGAAACGATTTTCCACTGTAGTAAATAAAATTTTAGTATTTGAAGTCATCTTCTCAGAAATTCAAATTAAAGCAAGTTACAAAAATATTTTCAATTTATTTTACTCTGATTAAATTTGAATGTTTTCGAATGAATTATGTTTATTTGAAAAATAAAATGTAATTCATCGACTATTCTTTGTTTCATCTTAACGTAATTTACATAATATTAAGTAAATATATATTGAGTTTTTCTGTAAGCACCTAATGTAAAACTTCAAATTGCATTTTTTCAAAGGTAATTCTTAAAAAGAAATGAATTAATTTTATTCAGCGATTCACATATTTTATATTTGACACTCCCCTTTATGTATGAGAAATTTCGGGTTTGTTCTGCTAAATACAGCTTTATTAAGTTAATATTGTCCCTATCACTATTGCAAAATTTTTTAAAATCTTTTTTTTACGTGCGATGAATAATAGCTTTATGGCGATTTCTTTGTTCTTTTCATTTTTATATTCTGAAAACAAAAATATTACAAGTATCACTTTAAAATTTAAGTTTTGCCTCATATCTTACTATTTACTTAATATGTGACAGGGCTGAGAAAGATAACGCAGAAATATTTTCTTTCTTAGAAGAAATTTGTTCAATTTTTAAAACATTAATTTTCAAAATCATTCACTTAAACTAATGTCTGAATTTTCAAAAACATTCTCTGAAACTTTAACATTATTTTAGATTAATTTTTACTTAATTTTAATAAATACTAATCTTCAATCATTATGGGGTAATGGACCTAATTAGTTTTAGGGTATTATTGATGGCTTGTAGCATAACATGCTCATCTAATTTACTTTTGACAATTGTTTTGAGACTATTTTGTCTGAAAGTTGATTTTTTTAATATTTTGATCTAAGAAATATTGAAATTACTACTCTTCAGATTGAATTTATGATTATGTGACAAACTTGGAGTGGAAGTCAGGCATGTCATAAAGGTTAAGAATTGTAAATTCGTGCCCGGAAATGGCATTGCTGCCGGTAGCCCTTCCTTATTATGAACTGCTTCTACGTGTGCCTTTGAATAAATACTTTTATTTATCTAAATTATCTTACTATAAAACAGCTATTTCTATGTTTTTCATGTAATTTTAGACAAGAATTATTAGAAATCAAGATAATTTAAATAAAGATTAAATAATTTAAGGTAATTTAAATAAATAAAAGTAACTGTTTAAAGGTACAGAAACAGTTCATAATAGGAAAGCACCACTAATGGCGTACAATGCCATTTCCTGTCATGAATTCATATGCAATTCTCAATGATTTTTTTTACCTGCCTTCCAAGTTTGTCTAATGATCAAAGAATCGTATTACTGAAGTTAGAATCATATTTTCAAATGAAGAGAACATTTTCAAAGCAGCATTTTTAATAAATAGTTTAAGGGAAAGTCTGGAGGTATGTATAAAGTCAAACCTAGCTTACTTCCTATAAATTTTTTGATAACACTTTTAAAAAATTTTTTCTTTTAAATTTTCTAGCACTCAATGTTAAAAAAAATTTATTTACTAAAGAATTTTTTCTTCGATTTTACCTTGAATACCATTTATACCTTACCTTTTCTTTGATTTTGGTTTTTCACGAATGCAATAAATATTTTCTTGAATACCATTTATACCTTACCTTTTCTTTGATTTTGGTTTTTCACAACTGCAATAAATATTTTCTTTTAAGTATGAAAAAAATTTAGAAAACGTACTTTTGTGAAAATAGAAAAACTTTCCCAAATTTTACCAGTACATCCTGGATAAAATTTTTAAAGAGATGTAATGACTACAAATAGTAACAAAATAGAAATTAAAATTCTATTTAATCTATTAAAACAGGAATTAAAAATTCTTGTTTATTGTTGCCCTAGCAATTTTTAGTCATTTTTAATGCATGCACAGTAACTACTAATATTTTCTATTGGTTTTTTTTCTTCCTACTAAGTTCTAAAGGGAATAGGGATCATCATCATCATAGTTGGCCAGACAGCCTAATGTGAGCCAATGCCTTCCTCTGAAGATTTCTTCATGGCGACTTCTGATTCACCTTTGATCTCCAATTCTTTTCATTAATTGCGAGAAAATCAGACTCCACTGAGTCAGCCCATCTCAATCGCGGCTTTCCCCGCTTTCTCGTTCCAGTGGGTCAAAAAAGCAGTATCTTTTTTATTGTATTGTCATCACTCATTTGAATCACATGGGCCATCCAATTCATTCTATTTATTTTTATGTATTTAATAATATCAGGCTGTTTATAAATCTTGTACAGTTCAAAGTTAAATCTCCTTCTCCAGTTATTGTTTTCATTTACACCACCAAGTATACTCCGCAAAATCTTTCTCTCAAATGAGGGGATAGGGATAGTTTTATCAAAACAAGAAAGACATGAACAGCAATAAGAAATAGAATTGAAAATGAGAAGAAATTGAAAATGATTTTGAATTGATTGATTGAATGATTATTAAAGCAAATTTATCTTTTAAAAAAATATTTTCTTTTCATCATAACTACTGTAATAAGGGATGAAGGAAGCAACGGGTAAATGTGTGTCTGTGCTGTCTCACACTTAAGTTATCTGATACTGCACCTGAAAAAGTTAGAAATGGGACATTTCCACAATATAGAGCTTCTAGTGCCCTCTCCAAGCTGTTCTGATGATACTGTTCTATAACAGACTGAAAAGTTTTATTGATTTTAATTTAGATAGAAGAGTATAGATATTCCTTCCTTCTATTTTTTTTAAAAAATAGACAATTTTGTGTAGAATTCAAATGTTTTGAAAACTAACTTTTCTAATAAAGTAATATTACATGTCATAAGACACTTTGAAAAAATATGTTGAAAGTTAACCTAATATTTTAGAAAGAATATTTAAAGTTGTCCACTTTGATGGTGTAATTGATAAAATATTATTCTTAAGCAAATAGCACTGAAATCTCCCTCTTTTTTTAAAAATTATATTTTCTAGTTTAATTGAAAATGAATTATTTTTTAAAAAAGTATGAAAAAAGCTTTCTTTTCCTTTCGTTTTTCTGTTGATATCGTGTGGATTTTGATAAGCTTGAATTTTTGCATTTCAAATTTTTCTTCTCTACCTTCAATTGTGAAACAGGCAGGTTTGCCTGTTTTATGTATACATATTTATTTTGGATTAAAAGTAAGGATTTTCCATGTATTTATAATATTTAAATAAATAAAGCTTGAAGAACCAAAACAACTTAAAGTAAGGAAAATGATAAGAGGCTCAATGCAAGCAAAAATTTTCTTAGTCAATCTAATCCTTATTATGCTTGTACCTAGCAAATAGTCATACATTAAAAAAAATATACATACATATATATTTGGATTCATTTTGTTAAGAGCCTTACTAAAACATGACGTTATTTTATCTTTTTATTTATTTCAGAATAATTTGATTATAAAGTGGCTGCAAGAAATGCATGTGGGTGAAGACAAATTAAAAATGTTTTAAGACAGTTTCCATTTCAGGGTTTGTATTTGTTCTTATTTTCCTGATAAAAATATTTTGTCTCTATTTGTTCGTGATTTTTGCTGTGCTCAGAACAATATCCCATTTTTTATGAGTCGAAGCAGATTTTAAAGTAATTCATTTGAAGAATCAAAATATTGGATTTCAAAAAGTTATATTTTTAAAATGTCATTCTTTTGAACTATTTGATTGATTACAATCAAATTTTGTATATTGATGTTTAAAATTACATTCTTTAAAATGATCCGAAAATTTGTATATCTTACATTTAAAAATTTTTTGACTATTATTGAATAAAATAATAATAAATAATTATTGAGATTATTCTTTGCATGGAAGTTTCTTTCGACAAAGAAATTTTATAATTGAGTGCAATTTTTTTAAAATTATTTTAAAAAGTTCTCGAAATTGGGCAAGATACGCAAAAAGTAAAATTACATTATTGGGACAATATTTTTCAGATTGTGACTACCATTCATTTGGGAAGGTCAAGAATCTGAATCTCTAAAAAAAGTATATTTATTTAGAGAAAATACATTTTTGTGTCTGCTTTCATAACTTGAAAATATTGTTTGCATTTATTAAAATTTCCTAATTAATTAACATAATCAAGGCTAGGTCTTCAAACTATTAAGATTGAATCTTAGTCAGTTAAATCAAAAGTTATTATTAAGTTAAAGAAAAAGTTATATTGGATAATTTCATCAATGGGAAACCATAAATAGTTACTTTTATTACTATTATTTTTTTATGCAATTTTTAGGTAGGTAAATACTTCATTTATTTCGCACTAGAACTGCACAATGGGCTATTGGCGATGGTCTGGCAAGCATCCCTTAGGATTATCCGAAGACATGCCATCGCAATTTTGATCCTCTGCAGAGGGGATAGAATCATTAGAAGAACAACAAAAATTACTCTTTTTAAAAATAGAGTAATTAAAGAGGATTGTTGCTGACATGTCAAAGTTTTTTTTTAGTTTTAATGTTCAAGCGGTTTTTTTATTATTTATTTATTGACTATTATTTTTTTATTCTTAGCTAATCAATTTAAAACCCAAAAATGCTTCTTTTAAAGCTTAATAAAATAAGTAGTTTAATTAATTTTTTTATAAATGATATTTTATTGCAACAATAAAATACTTTCTTACCTTTTAAGGTTTTAAATTTGCGTAGCCATTCAATTATTCATTTCCTTTGAAATTATTTTTTTAAGAACTATAGAGCTATGTTTACTGTCATTTGCTATTCTTAGTATCATTTTCATTGTTTAATTAATGTTTATTTTTTTTAATATATAGACAAGACTATCATGGCTAAGAAATTGGAGAGCCAAACATCTTTAACTTCTTTTGCACCATTAAGTCCCGAATCAAAATCACAATCATTTTCCATACGTAATATATTTTTCAGGAGCAAAGGTAAATTTAAGTAAATTATATTTATTGGTTTTTAAGTAGGTTTTTAAATTTTTATTTTTATATAATTTTTATATGTTGCTTTTTAAAGAATTATATATCATATTTTATTAAAATTTCAGAGTTTTGTTTCCTTTATAATAATAGTTGTGCAGATGACTTTTTCAATTAAGTTAATTTTTTACAATCATTCTTCAGTTTAATCATTTTATGATGCTGCAATTTTACTTAAAAGTATATCATATTGTCTTTTCTTTCCTTAGTACATGGCTTGAATACATCTAGTAATTTTAGAAAGCATAAAGTAGAAAATTTTAAGTGTGTTTACTGTTAAAAAACAACTTTTTATTAAAATTGAATTGCGCTTCCAATTTTTTAAATGCATTTTTATTAGATTAAAAACTCATACTTTTGTGTGGTTTCTCGCTAGACTGATAAAATTTTTGTTATCAAGTTTGTTTTGTGTTTTTCAATTTTATTTTTAAGTCAATATTATTTCAAAACAATATCACATTTAAATGCTAAGTATCATGTTTAAATGGTAAGTTTAGTATTATGCTATTGTCATGAAGAAACATATTTTCTGCAAAGTAGTTCAATGTTAGCGTGCATTTTGCTACCACTTAATCTGTTTTATTGACATAAACAGTCAGGAAAAATGTCATGTGATATTGCTTGATCCGGCAACGAACGTGGATATCTATATTTTACGGTAGTTTGTCTCATGTTCAAATAATCTCTCTAGATGCTTACATTGTCTAGACTTAATTCTAATTGGTTATTAAACGTATCTAATGGAAATTATGGTAATCCAATGAAAAATACAGGATTTGATAAAAAAATTCCCTTTGACTTTTGACTTTTTTTTCAAGATTGAGAAGAATATATATTTTTCTAAAAAATCATTCGCCAAAGCTCAATTATTTTTTACAGCGCATTTAGTGAAGTGACAAATGCTTAGTGTAGGCTCTGTATATACATATTTTTTTAAAGTAAGAGCTTCTAGAATTCTGTAAGAATTATGGTTTTCAACCTTTTTATGAATTCAGGCTTTGCCATATTTGCTGTAACTAGTTTAGGGCTAATATTCTGAAACTTTTCATGGGTTTGTTCAACATTGTAAATTAAAATTAAAAATCTAGTTTAGTTCCTTTTTTTTTTACTTATTACATTTACCTAATTTTTTTATCAATTACATACTACCTCTCAATGCTTTATTATGGATAGAGAAACCTGATACAGAAAATTTGTAAAGGCAACTTGTTTCGTTAAAAAAAAACAAAACTAATCGCATCAATCTGTTGTATTGTTATTCGATTATAATAATGTCCTTTCTTTCCTTTTAATTTTTTTCATTGATTTAATCTTATTTTTTTTCCTTGGTAATTTTATGTACAACATTTTCTCATACAAAAAAAAAAGTAATTATCATGTTCTAAATACTTGATGGGTTTCATTTTTTTAAGGTTCGAAAAATATTAAAATGAGAAAATTTAAGCATTTTTCATGAAAAAGTAAGATTATCATCTATTATTCATGAGAAATATAATTTACTTTCTTGAATGTCTTGAATAAAAATTTTAGTGGAACTGCTTAAACATTAATTCTATAAATGCGATCAAAATAAAATACCTTTGTTTATTGCTAAAAATTCTGACACTTATTGCTTCTGTTTCTCATTTTTTGGCTGTGTTTAGTATCTGATTTTAGAAACTGAGTTTATTAACCATCATCTTAATACTCGTATTAAAATTTTAACAAATTTTATTTTTTGAGGGATTATTTTTTCCTTTAAATATTGAAAAAGTTTCATCTCCTATTCAGATGGTTTTTTGAAATTTTTTTTTCTCTTCTAGAAAAATCTACAACCTTTGAAAAGAAAACTCAGGATAAATCTGCTGAAGGGTCTCCTGAAACTTCTCCCACTTCTGAACCTTATTATATTACTGATGAATCCAATTTTTCAAATAAATCTCCTGAAATATCTGCTGAGGAAAATCGTGGCATGGCAGGTATTTTAGGGAAAATAGTGGACAATATTATTGACAAGAAGAAAAAGGTCAGTCATTATTTGTGTATTAATATTCTTTAATAACAAAAAGTTTGTGTAGAAAAAATATTAATATATAGTAAAATAATATATATGCTTACATGTAATGAAATTTTACCTTATTTGAGTACACCCATTTTCCTAGGATCAAGATTTTTATTGCTTTTGTCAACAAATTATTTTCTGTCATTAATTTAAGTCCTGACTAATCTTCTGGAAGCACAATATCAGGCTGCAACTGTGTTATTTATATTGTCCGGGTGTGTAAATTTTTTTAAAAGAGCTGAAAGATGCTTATTTTCGATTTTTGTTTTTTGAAAGCTTTTAATGGTGCTTTTTTTCTTTGGGTGTTTTTAAAAAATGCTTAATTTTCCCTTTTCCAAAATGAGATATTTTTTCTTTATTATGTTGATTTTCACCACAAGCATGAAGCATGGTTTTCACATTATTCCATTCAGCATTTGTACAATTCTTTCAACCACAATCAATTTTAGCTAACCATTGGTTCATAGTGTGTGAAAGTGTCAAACATTTTAGATGTTTGATGAAATACTTACGGGTTCACATGTATGTATACTGAGCTAGATTCAGTGGGAAGGATTCTTGCTCTCTTATGTGCATATCTGCTGCATTTTGCAAGAGATTCTCAATTTTAGGCTTCATTTTCCTCACTCTGAAATCGAACTGAAAAATCTCTTGAATTTTGCTGGTCATGGGGACCAACTGAATATTGCATATTTTTCCCCCTACTATCAACAGAAACATTTATTTTTCTTGTTACTTTTATCTTTGGTGAAGCGCCATTGTCTTCTTCACTGGCAAGCTAATTTCTTCTTGAGCTCTTCTATTTATAGATCCATACCATAATCCTTGAACTTGTCTTGGGGATTATTCACTAATTACATATTTTCATGTTTGTCTTTAGAGCACTTAAGAATCATAAAGCTTCATCATCTCGAAATTTCCATCTCCCTTTTATTCATTTAATTTAATAAAGACAAGAATTAATGAAGATTTTTTCTCGTAAGATTTTTAACTGAGAGACCATCCACTAATTGGATAGTTGAAATTTTTTATTATACTCTATTACTTTTTTTTTACTTGTTACTTTTTATTACTCTATAATTACTTTTAAAATCTTCATAGTAAACTTATTAATATTCAGCTGCAAGAGAACCAAATACTAATTTATTTCTGTGAGCTTCAATACTCATTGTATTTACATATCAAAATTATTTGCATTTTTTTAAAATAATTTCTTTCTAGAAATGCTGAACTAAGTAACAAATTTCAATAAAAATTTATTAGGAGGCCATTCACTAATTTTGTTTCATCTGTAATATGAATAGATCAAAGTTTTCTTATTCAGTTTTTATTTCTTATACAGTTTGTAATATAATTTTATTAAAGTTTTCTTAGTTTGCTTAATTCTTTACATATCTTTATAAATTTGGTATGATCAATAATATTAATCTTGTTAATGTTTTTTTGAATATGCTTTTATAAATAACTTTTATTTAAATCTAAAAATATGCTTGATAAACTTTTCAAATAATAGTTAAATTAATTATAATTTTGAATTAAATTTCTTTAAGTAATTAAATAAAGTAATTATTAATTTAAAAAATAAAATGACCTACTCAATATTGAATATATTTAAAATTATGTATAAATTGTTTTCATAGTGGCTATTGTAATCCAGAAAAGGGTTCTTTATCTGAAACTAGTTATTAATCATGATTATGCATTTTGTCTTTGAAAATTACTTTGCATTGTGTTAATGTATATCTGAAGAACTTTCAAAAATAGGAAGATAATTTTTTTATTAGTGCACATATCCCAACTCCTACTATATATAAAAATCTATTGATGGTGCACAGTTTTTCATTGTTGTAAATACATTATTTTGGCTAGAAAACCACATGGTAGGATCCAGTTTTCCCACATTAATTTTTATATTGGTTTATTTGTCATAAGCATAAAATTGATAAAGTCATAAAGTTATTATTTTCCTTGTAATATTTTTGTTTTCCTAATTTAAAGGATAGAATTTCCTGTACCCTTATTATTACACTTTTTATTTTGTTTGATTTCTAAATTAAGAGTTTAGGTGGATTGATTTTATTATTATTATTATTATTAGAATAAAGTAATTCTTTGTTACATTTTAAGATAAAGTTATTGAAATAGGTGTCTGATCTTATTAATTTTAATTTAAAATTTTGATTTTTTGGTGCAAGTTACATTAATATACTTTTAAGAATTACGGTTAAAGAGACTGTTAAATGATTTAGAGCTTAACTTTCAGCTTCATGAATAAAGTGATGAATGCAAAAATTGTAGTTGCGAACTCACCAAATTTGTTTTAAAAATATACTTATAATTTTAAATGTTATTTCAAAAAATGATTTCTTAGAAAAATTATGTATGTTTACTTACAGATCTTAATAGTATCATAAGAGAAATATTTGGATATGGGAAGTAAAGGCACAAGTGTTCTTTTCAATAAATATATTTTTAGTTGAATAATTTCAACTCTTTTCTGCCAAGAAACAGCAATTATTGCGAAGCAATCATCGGGATTGGTGAATATCAGCAAATTCGACTGCACACTCTGATTGTTATATCTTTTAAAATGCTTCTGTTAACTTATTGAAAGGTTAAAAATATTAATCATATTTGCAATTATGAGAATGTATATTTGTTTAAAATATATTTATATAACATGAATATCTTAAAAGTGAAAAGCAAAAAAATCATAGCATAGCTGAGATTAAAAGGATAATGGTTAAGGTAAGGATATGAAGGATAAACAATAAAAAATTAATGGATGTATGTATATATCCTGCTAAATATATTAATTTAAAACTTAATATAATTATGTATTACAATGTTAAATATTTAATTATTTTGTTCATTTACATCACATTAAAGCTGCACAAATGAACCATTGGGAATGACCTGGGATTCATCTTGATGATACTAATACAATACTAGTACATGCACACACTACACTTTCAAAATTTAGATTGGAGAACATATGGTGGTCTAATCACCTAGCCCAGTGTTCCCCAACCCCCGGTCCGTGGCCCGGTACTGGTCCGTTGATCAAATAGTACCGGGCCGCCCATTTCATTGACACTGAATTTAAATTCCTAGGTTTATACCCCAAATAATTAGAAATATCTGTGTTCCATTAAAATTTTATTTATTTAAAAAAAGGGGCCCCCTGAAGGTAGTGACGTAAATTTTTCAATGTTTGTAATATATCATTGTCTCCGATTACCCCCAGATGGAACCGTCTCATTGCAAAGAAACAAGCCCAGGGTTCTCATTCATTTAACGTTCTAGTAAGTTAAAATGTTAAATCACTTTATATTTATTTTTGGTGTAACTGTATTTTATTTTGAAGGCATGTTTAAATACAATTAAATTAAAATTAATAAATCAAAATAATCTAAACTATAAACAATCAACGCCCCTCCCCCCCAGTGGGCCGCGGTAAAATTATCAAACGTTGACAGGTCCGCGGTGATAAAAAGGTTGGGGAGCACTAACTGATCTATGTACCACACATTCTCATTCCTACCCTCATTCAATGCAATTCTATTAAATATATGAACAGCCGGAGGACAACCATCATACATTATAATTTAATGTATGCTGGCATAGGCCAATAAATTTACATTATATGAAATTATGTTAAATATATAGATAGTCAAATAACAATTGAAAATATTCTACCTATAAATTTTTTTTGTGCTTTAGATTCTTATTTAAAGTTTTTTTTTTTTTGGTTTAGGGTCTTCAAAGTTATAAAGACAGCGATTTTAAACAACATTGGATGCGTGACAGCAACTGTAAAGAATGCTACGACTGTGGCGAAAAGTTCACAACTTTCAGAAGAAGGCATCACTGTCGTGTTTGCGGCCAAATCTTTTGTTGGCGCTGCTGTAGTCAAGAAATTGCTGGTGATCTAATTGGTTATACTGGTAAATATCTTAATTATTTTATGCATTCGAAGTGTCAGCTAATTTCTGCTAGTGTCAATTTAAGACTAGCATTTTATAATTCATTTTATATCTTGTATATCTTTTACTATTTTAAAAACTTACAACTCCAAATACACTATGCACTTATTGCATATAAGAGATAACTGTTTGTTCATTATCAATTGAAATCTTACAATCCATCGTATTTTTATAATTATATGTATTTTGAAAAATGATAATTATTTTATAGACTCAAGAGATATTTATTAAACTTCTTGTTTCGAATCACCTTAAACTGTTAAAAACCAAATTATTAGAATTCAGTTATTTTTTTCTATTTATATATTTTGTACACATCCATTTTAATTATAGCTTAATTAACAAGTTGTTTACTTTTGTATAATAGTGTATTTTAAAATAGTGTATTAGTAATGTTAAAATGTAACTCCTGCTAAATTGGCTATGGTAAAAAAGATTTTCGACAATTGATAGGATGGTAAAAACTGTGACTTATATCTTTGATTTTACCATTGTATCCAAAACTCATGATAATCAAAGAACTAAATCTAGACATTCATATAGCTATCTGAAAATAAATATGTTTTTATATGCTTGCTTTTATTTTAACTGAAAAAAAATTTTCTGAATTATTTATCTAAGACATGTAAGTTGTATTCAATTTAAATAATTGCTTTATTTTGAACAATATAACGAATTTTATTTTTAAGCATTAAAAGTTAAAAAAAAGCAAAAATTTTCTGAAGGATTGGCATACCTGCCAACTTCTAATCCTTACGAGCATGATTTTCCCGAGTGGTAATAAAGCGGAATTTAAATTACAATTTTATGCAGAAATATACGCTGCATTTTGAAAAAGCTCATGCAAATTATACATATACATATTTATATATATGCTTGATTTTTTTTAAAACTAGTGGTGGTCAAAAAGATTATAAATTAAACTTATAAATGTAAGGAATATACAGAAAGCATAATTTTACTACCACTTTAAATATAAAAATAAAATTTTACGCTAAATGCGTAAAAGTTGGCAGGTATGGATTGGGGTTTGTTTGTCCAAAACTGATTTTGGATCATTCTCACGAGCCCTAGTAGCAGATAACCTCCAACACAGCAGTGGGTGCTGCAGATTATGTTTCTTCTAAATTTTTTTTCTAAAATAAACCAAACAAATGAGATGAAATTGCTGAGACTTCTTTTAAAAACACTTATTGTTTCTAATAAAATTAAAAAGTTTCTAATAAAATTAATTGTTTCTAATAAAATTAAAAATTAAAAATTGAGAACTCCACAAAGAACAAAAAGTAAAGAATTTTTTTTCTGTTACTCGATTTTATCTATATGGACCTTATATTTGCATATTATGTTACCTGTTTGTTAGATTAAGTTGAATTTTTTCAATTATAATCTCTGTTTGACTGTTTTGAAATCGCAGACAAATTTAGATTTAAGGAGATAGTACTTCACATTCATTCTGCTACTCAGCATATGAAACCAATCCAAAAGTGTATTAAAGTGTCCAAAGTATAACTTTTAGTGTAAACAAATTCTTATTATATTTTTTACTGATATTTAATAAGTTATTATTCATTACTAATTGTAATCTTACAATAACTTTGATTTTTAAGATTATATTTATTAATTTTAAAATATATAATTATGTAGAAGATGAATTGATTAGACTCAAAACTCAATAAATAAATAAATAAAATAAAATAAATCTTTAACATTTCATGTTTAAAGTTCATAATTTGTTAAAACAAAAGCGACCTTATCTTTTTTTAAAAATATATTTTTAAACAAGTTTATTGATTAAAAATCTCAGTTTAATTAATCACAGTTAAAAGTAAAAATTTAATTAGTAATGTTTTCCTTTGATGAAATGAGTATTGTGATTTTTAATAGTTATTTGCACTGATTTTTCAATATTAATCACAAATTATATTTTTTGAAAATAAATGGAAACTATTTAAATAATTTTTGTAAATGAAACTCTTGTTCTATGTATTAGCATAATAATAGAATTAAACATTCAGTAATGTTTTGTTTTGCAGAAGATCTCCGTGTGTGTTCCTACTGCTGCAAGATGGTTCTTTCATGTGTGCGGTCTTTAGATACCAATATGTGTGCTTATGAAGAGGGACAAGCTTTTCAAGAAAGTCAGCCGAAGAAGATTAGATTTGAATCCCAACCAGAAACTGCCCCAAGTCCAAAACAAAGTATCATTTCTCCTGCTAGAAGGAAAAGCTCTGTTATTGGATTTCGGGAGGAAGACATTGCGAGAGCAAAGTAATCTATATTTTCTTTGTAATGTATAATATTAATTTTGTATAATATAGGTGTTACATTCATATTGATTTTATAAATTTTTCTTAAATTTCAATACAAAAGGATAGTACCCAATGTTTTACTTGTCAATTACACTGATTTTTCTAATTTTTAAAGTTAATTTAAATTACCCACTTATGAGCCTAAAAACTAAACTAAACTCAGCAGCGCGACAGTCCTTGAGGGCCAAGACCTACTGTGCCCATCTCAGTTTTCTTGACCTTGGGCTCTGGGGTGCAGGAGCTGATGTTCCGGTCAGGTGGTCAGCCGAACGCGGAACCCCCAGTGTTTAGTTCCCAAGCATGCTTGGTACTCATTTATCGACCCACTGAAGGGATGAAAGGCTGAGTCAGCCTTGCTCGGCCCGAGGATCAAACCAGGGACCTGTGGCACGACAGCGGGAAGTGCTACCGCTCAGCCACCGGGCATCACTTATGAGCCTACACTTAATAAAATTTCAAATTTACAGAGGAAAATGGAGTTTTTTGTTTGGTATAATTCTTGAAATGCATAGTTTTGTATTATTTTATTATTAAATTTTTTTTCACAAGAAGAGATTAAAGAGGTTAATAATTTTGGATATTGCAAAAAATATTGGAAATGGAAAAACAATTGCTCTATGCACTATCTATTGTTGAAAATTATTAAAGTTTTTTTGTACATAATTATTGGAGAAAAGACCTCAGCATCGTAGAGAAATAGACAAAGAAATCCAACATATTTTTAAAGACAATCATTATTAAAGTAATCAAACAATAGGGTTAAGTTTTTTTTTTATTAACATTGAATTCAAGTTTAACAGGCACACAGAATTAATGAGCGTTTATGTGTTTCCGAGCTTCTCATTAAATATAGGTCCTATTGCATTGAAAAATTTTTTGCATATTTTGAATTATAATTTTCAAAAATACAAGTTTCATTCTTTAGGAAATATGTACTTGTTTTCTTCAGCAATAAAATTCTTAAAGTTTAATTAGATTTATTATCGCTGAATAATTCTTGAATGCATATTTGCTTTATTTATTAAATGAATTTGAATTCTACATGCAAGTTTGCAGGGGATAAAAAAAATAGTTAATTTTTTTAGCAACTTAAGCATATTCCCTTGTCAATGTTCAAGAAACAATTTGACCTAGTTATATAATTAATAGATATTAAACCACAATTAGGAAGGTTAAGCCCCAGGCAATATTTAAGTTTTTCCAAACCATCATGTTGATATACCCAATCATTGACATTGCATTTACACACTAAAAATATGCCATAGCCATATTTCTGTTAAAATACTGTATTTATATTTAACTGTTGATGTATTTTGAAATCTGAAGTTTAGTGCATTCGTACCCTGGTCCTAATTTGTACCTTTTGACATTAAACCTATATTCATTTAAAGCAATTAAATTTAAAGTCTGTTTTATTCAATTATTTCATTATTGGAATAGAGTAACCACCTCCTAATGAGGTGACCCAGGTTTAAATCCGAGTAATGGCTAATCAGTTGGCATGCTGATCCTAGCTCACACTCACTATAATACTGACAAAAAATATTTCCAATCAACAAAGTATGGGTTAGAGGTCTCCTTTCCTTGTACTAATCATGGGAAGTTTTATGGTGTTTGACTGAGGTGTTCCCTTGCCTTCTAGGTTGTGTTTAAAATTGGAAGGTTATGGAGTTGAAAATTGCTGTAGCCATAAATCTAATATGGGTCACCTATTCAACATCAGGGATGAAATTTTTTCATCAACTTGTTTATGGATTATATGCAATTAATTCAGCTTTTATTCAAAAATTTCAGATTTGATTTCATTCAAATCTATCATTGAGATTCAATAATTTTTTTTTTTTTTATAAACTGAATCTTAATTTGCTATGCTTTTTGTCGAATATATTTTTATTTGTTTCAATTGACATTTTGGTGTAGTTTTAATGAAAATATTTGATGTATAATACTTTTTATAGATCTTTTCGAACTGCTATAACAAATATGCCCATTAGAGAACGTCCTCAAAAAATTGAAGGTCCTATTCAGGTAATATACATTTAATTTTTTAACTGTGTGTTTATATAGTAGTTTATATGTTAGTTTAGTTTTACTCTGGTCTGATATAATTTAAAGAGATAACAAGTTTCAATACTAACTGCTGAAATTTTTCAAGTTATATTTAAGAAATTTACATCTTTTCATATTTATAAACTAATAAAATTAGCTAAAATTTGTTTTGATTATCATTATTATATTTTAAATTAATGTATTTTAAATTAATATATTTTATTTTAAAAAAGTAATGTTTAGACAATGATTTTTAAAAAGAAATTTAATGTATGAGATAATGTATACCAAGAATCTTTATAGTTTTTTTTAAAAAAACTAAATATCTCTAATAAATGTTGGTTTTTGTGCATTTCCAAACGTTTTCAATTGTACAGTACAGAACCCGTTATCCGGAAATCAGAAAACCGGAAAACCAAAAAACCGGAACGAAATTCGATAAATTTTCCCACCATTATAAAAAATTTTTTTTTTTCCTTATAAAATTTTAGGATTTTTCGTTCTTTTTTCTTACCATCATTTTGGAAATAATCATTAGTGTATTGCTCCATCGTTTTTTCTTCTTTTTAAGATTATTTCAAAAAACAATATAATTATTTCAATAAAAAAAACGGCTTTTTGTAGCGATTCAGAAAACCGGAAAAATCAGTTATCCGGAATAGCGATGGTCCCGATCGTTCCGGATAATCGGTTCCCTACTGTATTTTATAAATACATTTTAACTAGTATGTAATTTTATTATATAAATTTTAATTAATTTTTACCTCCTCAAAGTTAATGAATAACTTTTTTTTTTATTTATGGAATTTTTATTCTAATATATGATACTTACCCCTTTTGTTACTTTTTTCTGTAAGAAATTAAAAATTTGTGCTGAAATACTTAAATAATTTTACTTTCTTGATAAAAAACGCAAAACTTCATGTAAAAAGATAATAAATTATAACAAATGTATAGCAAAAGAAATTATTTTTATAATTTGCAGATTCCTATAAATTGATGCAAATGAAACTAACTTCAAAAAGTTTAATTTTCATTAAATTATATTGATAATTTTTCTTATATCATTATCATTTTTAAAATTTTTATCCCATGTTTCATCTTTTTATCAAGAAAGTAGATTTTCTTACTATCATTTTTATAATAAGCATGCAATAAAAAAATGAAACTTGGAATGAAAAATTACAGCAAATTTTAATATGGCAATTTTTTTTTTCATACTTTTTAGTAAAATCTTCAAATCTTTCATTTTTAGTAGTCATAGTAACCATGAAAAGATTGCATAATTCAAATTACTTTTGTTTACAACAATATTTATATATTGTTTTCAGTTTAGAAATGTTTAATCAAAAGTTCTTTGCCATCTTTATTTCATAATTTAGAGAAATTATACTGTTACATTTCTTTTACATTAACTTTTTATTTTTCACATTCCTTTTTAATATTTAAAAAAAATTTTAAGCTGGCATGAATTATTTTTTAGACTTAAGTTTATTTTAAATTATTTTTAATTTTTCTTTAAAGTTTTATCAATGACATCATGTGTCAGCATTCAGTTAATATTATAGACATTTTTCAGTCAAATTTGAAAGAAGTGTTTGAATTAGCTCAAAATAATTATATTTAATTATTTATTAATTTATTATTCTAATTTATCAAATTGGATTGGAAAGATAAGGTTTAATGTATCATCTACATAGAACTTATTGCTAACTTAATACTTGCTGAGATTGAAGTGTGTGCAACCAATAGGCTTATATCACAAATGATAGTTTAGCAAATATATTAGTAAATACTGTTTTAAACATACTTTTTTTTTTGCTATCACACCTAATTCTAGATTTTACTCTATTTCCTTTTTTTCTGCATAATATTATTATTTGATGAATTTTGCATGTTTTTTTTTATAACACAACAGTAAAAAATTGAAATTTTATTTCAAAATTCCAACTTAGGTATTAATCAGTTACATTTTTGTTTCTCAGGAATTACTAATTTGTAATTAAAAATAAAATATTCCTTTAATAGAGTTGTCTTGGCGGTAAAGACTCCTCAATTTCGGGACTAACAATATGATTGTGGAAATGTTGTTAGCATTGTGCACAGTGTCGCTTTTACTTCCCAGACAGGCTAGTACCTATTGGTCTGAAGCTTTCGTAGGCTTTAAACTGCCACTGGGGATCAAGCCACAGTTCTGCTCTATGAAAGTTTAGTGTCTTAACCAATGAGCCATCATAGCTCAGTTTATAATTTAGGTTATTATAAAAATAATAATCAAATATTTGTTTCTATGGAATACCAAGATTTTTTAAGGAGGTAAATATAATTACAAATTACATTAAAATGTATTTCATTATTTCAAACACCCATTCAAGTTCTACATTGTTTGATAACTTATGGGTTTATGAACTTGATCTTGATGTTGCTTTCGATAAAGTGAAATAAGAAACAACAAACATTAAGTAATTTTTTAGTTTTTTTTTTATTAATTTGTTGCACATTTTCTAAATTATTTTACAGGATAGAACACATTTGAAAGAAATCATGCAAGATTTACTTAATACTGTTCAAAGTGTGTCTTTATGGAAACAAGAATATAAAGATCACCATACAAAAGTTGTCCTTGGGTGTGACATTGTCGACTGGCTTGTTGATCATAATGTCAGTTTATCACGGTAAGTTACATTTTAAAATTTTCCTTTTAAAAAAATTTATGTTGTAATTTTTATTACTATTCCTTTTAAATCTTGTAAATTCAATGTGCGAAAAAATTTTATGCATTAAAATTGTTTATCATTTGTCTTTACTTATTTTTTCATATTGTTTTTATTGAGGTGTTGCAAATAAAATGACGAGTGCATAAAAGAAATAAGTGATTCGTTAATGAATTCCAGTTAACTAACTTTAAAGTTGGTATTTTAATGTTAACATGCTCGAATTCAGTGAAATTCACTGTGCAATAATAGATTATTCCTTTCTTTTATTTGTCCTTAAACTTTCAACTGGAAAAAATAATCAATGAATCTTTTAATGCCTGTTTAAACTTTTCACCTCGTTTTGTCGACACTTCTTGTGTTTTCATTTGATACCAAAAATAGATGCTTTCAAAGATTTGTTAAGGTCAATTTGGCAAGCCTTTGAAATCAAAATGTTTGTTAGGTTGATGAAATGCATTGAGTTTTTTTTTCTTTGCTTCTTGTTACTTTCTCAGGGAACACAATTAAAGATAGTCAAATACTACCTTAATCCACTGAAATCTTCAAACTTTATGCACTTGATATAGTAAATAAATGTAAATGTTCTATAATTAAATAAGTCTAAAATAAGATCTTTTCCCAAGGCATCATAATTGCTTCAAAAATGTCTCTAAGAATTTTCGTACTCTAAGCTTTTTAAATGTAATGATCTATCATATACGCTTTAGGTTGCTGATTTTTTAATTTTATAATTAAATTTCTAGAAGCAAATTTTATTTTTCTCTCTTATGTGTATGCTTTACAGAACAGATGCTGTGAGTATGGGACAGGCTTTTATAAATGCTGGATTATTAGAATGCATAATGCCACAAAATATGAATTTCATGGATGAGAAAGTTCTTTACAAACCTTTAGAAGTAAGAAAACATTATAATTAGTAGTTTCTGCTTAATTCATTGTAACTGATTTTCCAGTATTTCCTGTATATTTCACTGTATACTTATAATGTTAACAACTTTTTTAAAAGGTTTACATTATGCTCTCAATTATTTTGCCTGCAAAGTATTCACTCGATTTTGGCTTTTTTAAAAAAGAAATTTTAAAAAAATTTTCTTTTTGAATTTAATGCAAAAAAAGTGATTTTTTTTGTTACCAAGCTGTTTATGAAACTAGAATTGAATAACTACGTTTACACAATAACAAGATGTATGTTTTTAGTAGTTAATAGACAATAGCATTTTTTTTTGGATCTTAGAAATTCATTAACATAACATTTTATTCCTTATGTGTCCAACTATGAGAAATACAATGTGCTCATTAAATATTTATTTTCTTATGGCAAACCACTGTTTTACATTATTCAAAGTTGGTAACCAATTGTATTACACCACACAAGAAATAATAAATGTTTAATTGTAATTCAAGAACTTTTTATAAAATAATAACTTATATAATTTCTAAAATTAAAATTTTTTTACATAAAATTTAGTATTTGCTGATAATTTTTATACAGAAAAATAAAAATATAAATTTTTAAAAATTATTACTATCTTTAATTCCAAATTTCTTATCGCCTATGGTCAAAAATAAATACCTTTGATTATTGAGGGAATTGATCCAGTAGGTTTTAGTAATAATGCTCCAATTTTTTTATAATTACAGTCAAGCCCCGTTATCGTGAACACGATTTATACTGAACTCTTGGATATAGTGAACGAAATATTCGCTCCCGAGCCTTGCTATACACATGTAATATTATTTTTTGTGGATATAATGAACCAAAAGAAGAGAGGAAATTGGATATTATGAATTTTTTTCTGTCTTTGACTGATTTTTTTCTTCATTATTTTGGAAATTTTGAAATTTTTGCATAAAATACACTAACCGATTTTTAAAACCATCTATTAAGTGGAATGTAGCCATAAAATTTTTTTCTTGTTTGCTTTTTCTATCTCAGTTTCCAATCCCTAAATGAAGACCATCCCTAAAATTTTTGTACTGAAGACGAAGAGTCATAAAAAATAAAAGTTAACTCATTTTTGTTGCTACGAATTATTTTTTAATCATTTTTGTATTTCTTTTTATTGGTCATTTATTTAAATAATGTGTCATAAAAGGGAGCAGTTCGGAAAAATGAGTTAAAATTGTTTGCAGTGCGGATATAGTGAACTCCCGGTTATAGTGCACTGAAATTTCGGTCCCTTGAAGGTTCACTATAGCGGGGTTTGACTGTATTTATAATTTTATAAATATTGTAATTCTCCAATTATTAGTTTCCCTTCTCTATTGAATTCATATTTTAATCCTTTATCTAAGCTTCTGTTCTATTCTAAAATGTAGTAAAATTTTTTTAAATACTTTATTATTCAACTTATTTTGTAAGTTTCCAACTGTGTGAGAAGCACGTTATCATTTTGCTTCACTTTAAGAACTATGACTACAAATACTTTTTTGAATGTTCTTAGATACCTCCTTTTGAGACTGCTTGTCGCACTGAACATACTAATGAGATTCAAGAAAGTTTAGAGCCATTGTGGGTGAAAGAGATTCAAACTACTGATTCTTTTGCTTTCAAAGGTATTTCTAGTTTTCTATTTGTTTACATTTATTTTTATTACAGGCTTTTGCCATTCATAATGTTAACTACCAGATAACATGACTACCAGAGTTTAAAACTCGTTATTAAAATTAATCTGGTCAAAATTTTCTTTCCCTTTTCTCTTTCCTTCTTATTTTTTAAATTTTTTTTTGATAATAAATATTATATTTATAATTAATATATATAATATAATACTACATATTATAAAGTTACAGTGGGGTAAATTGTATTTGATTGTATTTTAATTATTTTACACAATTTGTTTGTATGTAAACACTGCCGTTTGTTAAGTCATTTTAAAATTGTGCAACTAAAATGCTTTTTCTTTCTTTCTGGAACAAGAAATATTACAGCTTTCCCTGAATTATCAAAGTTTTACTTTATTGCAAGCAATCAGCTCTAAATCTATCTATTAATTTACTTCTGTATATGTTATGTCATACAATTTAATGTTAGGCGTATTTTCTGAAATAATGTGTTAAATATCAAGGTAGGGTTTGAAATAAGTTTTCTTTCATTATATTAAAAATTTTTTAAAATTAAAATCGGATTTCTTGTATTTAAATTTGATTTTATTATTTTTTATGACTCAACTATTTCAACTAGAATAAGATTTTAACTAGAATATTTCAACTAAAATAATACCTTGCTTCAAAAGTATAGCATTTTGAAAGACAAAAAAGGGTGTGCGTGAGGGGGACTCTAGACAGGAGGAAGAAAATATGCCTTTACTGTGGTTTTTTCATTAAAATATTTTACCCTTTGCCTAGCATGAGATCGGTTGTGGAGAATAGAGCATTTTGAAAGAAAAGAATGGGGGGGGAGATCTTGATTTTTTTTTTTGTTGGCTGAAAGTACTTAAGTAGTAGAAGATATCGACAGAGTGCAAGAAATTCAATTCTACTGGTAGCGCACGTGCTTATAAAAACGAAGAAATAAAATTTTTTTTTTTTTTTTGTAGCTTGAGTCCATGAAAGAAACTACTTCTACAAAACTTGAAAAATCAAATAAATATGTATGATTTATCAATGTGTAATACGTAATGGTAAATTTTTAAAAAATGGTAAAATTTAAATTCCTAATTGTGCTAAAATGTAAACAGTTCTGTAATACATATTTTATATCAATGCATGCAATATAATATATATATTTTAAGAAATGTGATTAATTGGAACTTTCATTGTGGGTACGTGTATGTATTATATGATAAACAATTATTATACTATTTTTAAGGTCCTTAATTTTTTCAATGAAGACCATAAAGTTCTTAATTTTTGCGTTAATAAAAGAATGTATGTGAGGAACTCTGTTGTACTACTGCATTCTAATACTATATATTAAGTATTATAAAAATAAAACAAAAGAGTTATTCTTTCTTTTCTTATTTTTTCAGAACCATTTGTGTTAGGATATATGATTGTAGGCAGTATTTGTGAAGGGCAATTTCTGCCCATATTCCTAAAAATAATTAAAAATTTTATCAATGAATGTTCTAGCAGCATATTTCAAAAACAAGTTTTTTTATTGAGTTGCATTTAACTTGAATATGAGTCTATTTTTTAAGGATTTAAAAGATGCTATTACAGTGAATTCGCGATAACTCGAATCTGATAGGACTGACGAAAAACTTCGACATATCGGAAGTTCGACTTACCGTTAGTTTCGGTTTTGGACTTTCAAAATATTGTCGGATTATTTAATTAATGCTTATTAATTACAAATCTTCTAAATGCTTACAATATTTAAGATCATTTTTCTGACAAGCCATTTACGATAAGACTGTTTGAAGCACTTTATGATACCCTGGTCCATCGGCTGCAACTTTGCTGTTGTGTTTGGCGGGAGAAACTGCAAGTTTACTGCTTTCAAATTAGGTAGATCACTATGCGCTGTGCATTTATCCATAAAGAGTATCACTTTTCTTTTTTTAGCGAAGAATTTCCGATCCAATTTTCTTACATAGTCTTCAAATAAAACTGATGTCATCCAAAACTTTTTGTTAGACTTGTAATCCAAAGGATACGTTTTTACATTCTTGAAACATCGGGGATTTCGGTATTTTCCGATAACAAGTAAGGGCAATTTCTCTGTCCCAGACGCATTTCCTCCAACTAGGACAGTCAAACGTTCCTTGCTCATTTTACCCCCTGAGCAGTTTTCATCCTTAAACATCATAGTCTTATTTGGAAGACATTTAAAAAATAAACCCATTTCATCAATATTGAAAACATCATTTTAACTGTATCCTTGAAGTAAATTTGGTAACGTTTCATTTAACCACTGTTCACATACTTCAAGAGGGACAGCTTTAGCTTCTCCATGAAGAGTGCGAAAGACATTGTGTGTGTGTTGCAAAGGAAGGGGCAAGATATCAGCTCCTAGGTTTTTTTTCTTGCTTTAAAAGATCCAAAAAAAATCGAGTTAAAGGGAGTAAAATTCGAGTAATCGAGAATAATTAACATGAAATTGAAGATAAAAGGGTCGGGACCTCATAAAAAAATCGAGTTATAGTAATATTCGAGTTATCGTACTTCGAGTTATGGCGAATTGACTGTATTAACTTTTGCTAGCTTAAAACTCTATTTAATCAAGGGGGAAAGTTTATTGTTCTTAGTAATTTTTTATCTTTGATTCCTTGAGTCAGACACAAAAATCAACATGAATATATTTTGTACAGTGATGAAGTGGTGTCAAGTAGAATTTAAATTTAATATGTTAAAATTTTAAAAACTATGCATGACCACATCTTTGTTTTTTTATTATTATAATCACACTTTTGGAAACATGCTTCCATATACCTTGATAAGTAAAATCACGAAGTTTAAAAAATGTAATTAAGTTTTTTATATGAAGTGCCATTTCTTTGGGAAAAGCGGTTGGGATGCGGTAAATTCCAACTATCACAAGAAGAAGCGATTAACATGTGATAATATAAAATAAGAGTTTGTGTGTTTCTCTTACAACTCCAGAACCATTCATACCACCAGGCTCCAAAAATTTGGACTGTAGATGCGAGAACTCCAGAACCAGTCTTACCAGGTTCCAAAAATTTGGACCGTAGATATGAGAGATAAATTTAGCTGGTGATTATTAATTTAATGCTTAAAAGCTTTAATTGTAATTTGTTAAAACCGTTTCCCCCTTTTTTTTGTATTTTTTAAATATCTTTGCAAACGTTTTTCACTATGTAAATTTTATACATTTTCCTTTAAAAAAAAGTTCCTTATCTTTTCTTAGGTAATTTTTTTCCCCATTTTTACCTACATGAATTATCTTCTCAACATTTTTAGATTACGACATTTTATTAAAAGTATAAATATGTAATTTAATTTTAAATTAAAATATGGGCTATTCTTCCACTGTAATTTAAAACATAAAGAATGAAAAGCATTAATTACATGATTTAATATGATTTTTTAAAGTAAGCAATATGTGAGCTTTCTCCAGCACTAAACGAAGTAAAGAGAAAATAATTTTCATCTGTCTAAAAGCAGGATGAATGCAGCTCAGAAACTCAAGTCATAGTGGAGAGCTGTGAGTTTGTGCGTAATTTAAACTTCTTCACTTTGCTCTCAAAATACTAATGCAATGAATTCAAAGCAATACTAAGAAAGGCAGCGAGTGGTCATTAAAACTGTAATTTTATGAAAGCAGTGAACAATGTGGAACAACATAGGGGTGTGTTCATTTAGGCAAACCAACTGCCCGTTAATTTGTCTTCACCTTTGTAGTATTTTTGGCTGCTTCAAATGTGGGAATTCAGGCTTGTTTTTTCTTACGATTTGTTCTTAAAATACTACTACCATGAATTTAGAGCAAAAAGCAGCGAATTACAAGATAGAACTGTGAAGTTTTAAGTTTTTGCAGGTGAAGAAATATGGAAGTGGAGAGCATGTGTAAATGGACCAACAGGCAGTTGCAGACACCTTTTTTTCTTTTAATATATGTTCATTTTTTATTGTATTCAGTGTTTAAAAATACCTTCTAAAATTTATTATATTGATGGTAGAGTGGGTTGTGTTTAAATTTGTGCTTGCATTCTGCCATTTAATTAATTCAATATAGTACAGGTTTAACTGCCTCTAATTTTAACTGGATCACATTTTTTTTTTATAAATCTTTTTACTGCTTTCACAAAAGCAAATTGTACACTATTTTCTCTTTTCTAATTATGCTGGAAAAATTAAAAATATAGTTTTCTGTTTCAGAAATGCTATCATTTTAAATCTGACAATTTTGTTCCCTGTCAATTTTATCAAATGCTAGTTGTAGTAATTCTTACTTTTATTTTTTGAAAATGTAGAGGGTTAGCTTATATTATTGATTTGGTTAGTATTATGAAAAAGCATATGTTTTATTGCAATACAATTTCATGCTTGTAATTACTTAATGTAATTAAAATTTTTTTTAGCTCTTTTGTAATATAAAAATATATCAGTTATTTTCTACTATTCTTAGATAACTCCAAGGAGAGCTCTATAACACCTGTATCTCCTAATACCCCAAGAATCACTGGGAGTTACTCAAGATTATCATCTTCGAGTTCTACATTCTATCTTGATTTAGATGTAAAAGAATCAAAAGTTAGTATATTCAAGTCACAAAATGAATCTGATAAAAGCCCCATATTAAAACAAGATGCTGAAATTTCTGGATCAGGTTAGCATTTTTTTTTTATTATTTTCATTTGATCTGATGTTTGCACTTAAGATAAAGTTTAGATTCATTGGATTATCACTAAAACCATTGGACTAATTTAAGGAAGTCTAATGTGAGGTGGATATGATACTAAAATGACCTTTCAACAGTTATAGCATTAATGCATAATAATGCGTAACATCTGTTAGAATCTAATACGAAACAGTGGTTACATAACAACAAAAAAAAGACAAAAAAGATTTATTACTTTGGAGGTTCATGCTCAAAATAATTTAAGAGGTTCTGAGTCAATCAGACTTAGATAAAATGAAAAACTTTCTGTGCTCATTGATTAACTCTTGTAGCTAGTTTCAACCCTCTTATTGCCACCTCATTTTGGTGAAATTTGTTTAAAAATCATAGATTTTTGTAAAATATTTAATTTTTATAGAACTCAATTTTGATTTTTACCACAGTGATGAGTTTGATAAAATAAAAACCCCCAAAAAGCTTAAAATAAAAATCCAAAAACGTTATGCGCAAAAATACTTTTTAAATAATTGAAAAAATACCTGAGATGTGAGCAAGAAAAAGTGTAGGTAGCATTTGTCAACAGAATGTAATCGTTTAACTTAAAATATCGATGTGAGTACTTTATTTAAATTGTGTCAATATGAATCTCAATGTGTGATTTTTTTAATCATGTAAATACGAATCTTGACATTTAATTTTAAAATTGCTTTAATACGAATTTCTATGTTTCATTTTAAAATCGCCTGAATACGAGTCTCAATATTTGATTTTAAATTCGATTGAATATGAATCTTGATGTTTGATTTTAAAATCGCATTAATGAAGCTCAATGTTTCATTTTAAAATTGCGTGAATACAAATTCCAATGTATAATTTTTAAGTCACTTGAACACAAATCTTAATAGTGATTTTTAAATCAAGTGAATACAAAATGTGAGATTTGATATATCGCATAAAAAGAAATCGAGATGTGTGATTTTAAATCACCATTGCATTGATAGGAATTCTAAAAAGACAAACTGTCTTTAAAGAGAAGGAGGTAGTTTTTTTAAAGTTAATTGTAATAATTTTCTGCGATGGTGACAAATTTTACGCAAACTATGTTTGCACGTTCATGTATATTATACGAGTATGGTGTCTATTGGCCTTATTTTTTCAGCAACATTGTTTTTAGTCCCTGCATGGTTGTTGAAGAGGAGTGAGGAATAAAAAATTGCATCCACCCATCCTAGAATGTCTTAAGCATGTTCTTTAAAGTACAGATTGAAAGATCTGATACATAGCATTATACTATATTTGATATACAGCAATATGCAACGTAAATACAGCATAACATCTTCACTTACTAGAAAATGTTGAATTATCTTTATGCAGTGTAGTGTTAAACATCATTTTCAAGCAGTAAGCTGTGAATGCCAATAATTTAGCTTCAAATCCCCCAGTTTCATAATTGCTGCCTATCTTGCTTTAGTGGTGTCTAGCTCTTTTGTGGCATTTTATTGAAGTATGAATTTCTAGTACATCTTGTTTTAATCTATGTTTTTCTTCATTATAGTATATACCCACAGCTAGTCTTGCCACTTGCATTTTTGTTTTTCTTAAATTTCAAAATCTAATTTCTTTTTCTCTACTGCGACTATGTAGCACACATACTATGTTATAATACATACTTCTTATCTTCTGATCAAATGTCTACTTTATTCACACCTTTGCAGCCTCCCTATTCAGGCCTGTCTCTCGTAATACTAGTTATGACAACAGAAAATTCTTTTTTAACATCGCCCTCAATATTGCATTACTTAAATTCTATATTTATAACTAACCTTCTTAAATAATATGTCTTTTTTGTAATAATTTACTAACTATTTGTTGAGTGGATAAAGTAAAACTTGTTGTATAAATTATTTTATTGTATGAATCTTGTATGAACTTGTTGTATGAATTATTTTATTGTATGAATCTTGTATGAACTTGTTGTATGAATCTTATATTTTTAAATTGTTTTGTTATGTTATTTAATCAAAAAATTATATTTTTAGCAAATTTAACACTTGATATTTAACATATGTAAAACAACCAAATTTCCAAACTATTATATATTTAATGTAATCACGTGTTTATTATAGACTGTAAAGAAGAAGAAAATGTGTTCTACAATTCAAAGGTGTTAGAAAAGTACATGCATGATCAGTTTGATGATGACTATAAAACTGGTATCTATTCTTCAATGTCCTTATTGTATTCATTTTTTATCATGGCTTTGCTTAATTATGCTAACTGCAATTCATATTCAAATAACTATGTTTATTTAGTTTTGTTTGTATTAAAGTTGACATTTTATGAAACTCATTTTTGTTCTTCTACTGTTATCTTTTTAGACTTCTTTGAATATCACATAATATTACATGATCGTTCTCTTTAAATTGAAATATCTTAAATTAAACTGAAATTTTTAAATGTTTTAAACTAAGGCTTATTAAACTAATTTAAATTATTCCTATTGTTTTCTAATACTAATAGACAATACAGAAGGAATAGACCAATTTTATTCGCATACTAAAAATGGTGTACCTTTATTAAAAGGGAATGTATGATATTATAATGCTATATTTTGTGATAATCATATATGCTTAACATTTATGTTAATCAAACCATAAATAAGTTTTGTTTACTTTTTAAAAATTTTATTTACTTATAATATATTTTATGTGAAACTGAGCACAGTCAATCTATGCATTTAGAATAATGAGTATGAAAAAGAAAACATTTAAAATTGTAGAACTTTCTATACAATATCAGGAATTAACCTTTCACATTATTGTTGAATAATAATGAGAAAAATCATTTAACAAATTTGTATAAAATCAAATGCAAAATTGAGTTAAAATTTTAAAAACAAGTTTTTCATGAAATGATAATGGTGACCAAGCAAAATGATTTGGTCGAAATTTAACTTAAACAGAATTAGATGCTAAATTTTTAAAACAAAGTTTGTGCTGCTATAATTTAAAACTTTGTGATAGTTTAGCTGAACAATTTTTAATGTTGCTCTTTATCATTAAATAACTGTTAAAAAATAAAAATATTTAATTTTCTTCATTTAAGATATATTATTTCATAATAAAAACAAAAATATGAATTTTTTGTTGTTGTTGACAGAATTTGTATTAAATTAATTGTTTGTAAATTGGTAAGCTAATTGTTACATTTATTTTTGTTTGGTTTCTACTTTATAAGCTAATACTTATGAGGAATGTAAATGTAGACTTTTTTAATTTTCTCCAAGAAAACCTATTCTTGTATCCCACACTAATAATAGAATAATATTTTTAATGTGACTTTATGTTTTGATATTCCAAATATAATTATTTATTTACATGAAAAAGCCTGATGCATAACTTCTTTTTAATATTTTTCTAGCTTTTGCTGAAGAAGACTTAGATACTTCAATTACTAAATCAGCTATTTCTTCAAAAAACTGGCAGTGTGCCCAGCTTAAGGATGATAATATGGAAAAAATTACCTTCGAAAAATTGAAGTTAGTATATATATATATATA
>NC_092210.1:73922928-73964911 GCF_043381705.1 Parasteatoda tepidariorum
TGTATATATATATATATATATATATATATATATATATATCATTCAACTTTCATTTTTTCTTACTTAATTGCATTAAGAAGGAAATATGAGACAAATAAGTTTGAAAAATACTCTCTTGTTTTTTTTATATTGTTATTATATAAATTTTTTAAATATTGCACATTTAATGTCTTTCCTTATTATTTTACTTCATTGCACATTAAATTTTTTTTCTTTGATTACAAATTTGTTATTTTATAAATAGTGTTATTTAATTATTTTTTAATTCTAATTTTTTTTCTTCAAATTTCTTAAATTAATCTTAAATATGTAACAATTTTTTTGATATCATAAGAATGTGATGTGATTTAAATTCTTTTTTCATTTTGATATATTTTATTGTTATAGTTCAATTTTTGTCTCTCATTCAGATATTTAATGAGTTAAAATAATAGAATATCATTTAAAAAAAACTTGTAGATACCATTAAAATTTTCAAAATTAAAACCTTCCATACAAATTTATGATTATTCAGGAGGGGATATGAAATTGCTAATTTATGATTTTTATCATAAAGGAGCTATCTTATTCTTCATTTGTTATTTCTAATTATCTTTAACTTTTATAGTGAAACATACATAAAACACGAACAAACTCTTTTGAATCAGCTTCTCAGCAATGAATCTCTTTCATTATGTTGGTCTGATGTAGTTCTACCCATAATTCATAGAGTTGTTAACTCAGTTCATCCAGATGTCAAAAATGATGCCGATGACATGGATATTAGACAATATGTGCAATTTAAAAAAGTAACTATCAGTTATTTATTTTATTTATATTGATACATTTTGATAAAAAAATTTGATAAATTAATAAAATAGCCTGTTGTGTTGTATTTTTTCCTACATAGTATTTGTTACATTTTTTATCGACCTAAAAATTCTTAAAATTTATCCTTGAAAAATACAAAACAAAGAGCCTTCTGAGATTGTCATAAATAACCTTATAGTAAAAAAATAATGCCTTTAATATTTTTGAGAGCTTGTTTCTTTTTTTTAAAAATTAAATATTAAACTGGTACTTTTATTTATAAATTTAATAAAACAATTAAATAATAATTAGAGTAAATCTGTAATTTATGAACAACATAAAATATAAATAAATACACAATAAATATAGATAAATGGTTTTAAATTTTATTTCAATAACAAAGTATTTAAAGAACTAGACAGTTGTCTATAGACCAAGCTTTTTATTTGCATCTATTCACTAAAACCCTAACAGTTCTGATTTTTTCGTTTTATAAAATTAAATATTCTAAATACTTTTATTTCAAATAAAATAATGTTTCCTGAAATTTTTTATTGTTATTTTGTTAAATTAATTTGATATTATTAAACAGCTACTACTTTATAGAATTGCTTTCACATAAATTTTTTTGCTTTATTATCTTTCATCTGTATTTGTTAATATTATTTCTTAATTTGAAGCACTGAACAGTATTTCAGACTGCAGGAAATTAATTTGTTTTTAATATGTATTCAAGCTCTGATTCTAAACTTTTTGTATTATTACAAAATTTAATTTTTACTTATGGCTGTTTACTTTCAGTTACAATTTATCAAATATTTTTTAATTTTTTTTTGATGCGAAGATATTCATGGAGTACCAGTAGTTCATTATTATTAGGTTGCTATTTTTTTAAATTTGAGCAAAACATTTTTATAGATTCCTGGAGGAAACAAGTCAGAAAGTACTATTATTAGTGGTATTGTTTTCTCTAAGACAGTTGCTCATAAAAAGGTAATACACAATTTCATTTATATAAAATTTGCTTCATTATCATACATTACTTTTCTCTCTTCTAAGCTAAGTGTGTGTGTTTTTTGTTGAATTTTTAGATGAGACAAAGAATTGACAAGCCAACTGTTTTACTTCTGAGCTCCTCTATATCTTATCAAAGGGTTGAAAATAAACTATCATCTTTAGATCCTATTCTGATGCAGGTATTGTATTACAAATTAATGATATTATTAAATAAAATAAAAATATTGCGTAACATGATAATTTTTATGATATATGATAAAATCTAAATAATCTAAAATAAAATAACAGTGTACAAATTAACTTATTTTTGTTTTATCAAAATGCTATTCAAAATTTTTTTATGTTTTGATCTATTTTTATGCTGTACAGTACGGTGACTTCTACAGTTTCTGAAAATGTTCTTTAAAAAAGTTATAAGTTTTGTAATAAAAAACATAATTTTTATTTGGAGACATGCAGTAGAGAGTTGGCATTCTCCTACAATACGTACTGTTTTGCTTCCTATATTTTGCACTTTGAATATGTAAAGTCATTTTTTTTAATATACTGTATAAAATTGATCAATACAAAGTAACAAACTCATGGAAAAAACCTAAGCAACCAAAACAATGATAATGAAAACAGTGAGCCCAATGAGAGGTGAAAGTACAAGGTTGGTTTGATTTCGTCTGACTCAAAGAACTGTGGTGGCTCAGGGGATAAATCGTTCATCCTCCCAACGAGGTATCCCGGCGTCGAATACCAGTAGTAGCTAGTTGATACTAATTCTGCTCTCGGCTTGCACCCACCAGATTGCGAGGTTAAATATCCTAAATAGTAGTAGGCGGATCATGGGCTAGAATCCCTTTGCTATCGGTTTTCATGGTTTTTCTTTCCATGTAACACAAATGCGGGATAATTCCACTAAAAAGTTCTCCACGAAGGCTAGCTTGTCTTAATACTTGACCCAGGAGTTCCTTTGTCTTGAGTTGGGTTCAAAATTACAATTTATAGTCGTTAATTCAGAATTGAGTCAGCTGTTCAATGCCGGTTATGAAATTGAAAACATTTACCCACCCTTCATTTCATCAATAAATGAAAAGTTTCTTAATCAAAAAATTTTTATGCTTTTAAACTGGGAAGAGATAGAGAGATAAAGTGAATATACAGTTCCATCTGTATAAAGGTTTCTTCTCTGCTATTCATATAGTGTGACATTGATACTTAAATACCTTTTTATTAAAAAAAAATTTGCCATACTCATAAATAAGATTTTAAGAAAAATTAAATTATTTAGTGTTAAAATGTCTGCAAAGCTTGAGAATGTTAATTTATATATATATATATATATATATATATTAGATAAGACACACTTTTAATCATACCGTTACTTTAATACAATTTTTTGCTGACCAATGATTTCATATTTGAATTTGTTTTAGANATATATATATATATAAAAAAAATCCTTCTAAATCTCATTTATATTGCCATTTACATTATCTGCTTACATTATATATCTCAGCAGTTTATATTTGTTATATGCTAAAAATTTGTCAATAAATTTTGATAGTTTTCTGAATGAAATCTATAGTTTTTAGATAGTTATATAAAAAGTTTTTTTTATAGGAAAATGAATACTTAAAAAATATTATTGGAAAATTGACTGTTTTCAAACCTGATATATTATTAGCTGAAAAAACAGTATCTCGCTTAGCTCAAGAAATGCTATTGGGGCTTGGTGTTACTGTTGCATTAAATGTCAAGCCAGTGAGTATTTTATATTGATATTTCCAATTGTTGGGTAATTTGCATTTACAACTCTCTGATATTATTTATTTATTTATTGTATATTTTATTTTGTCTGTCACATTTAGAACTTTATGCCACTTTCAACTTTGCTGAATTTTACTTGTGTCGTCTAGATAGGCGTTGTACCTCAAACTATTTTAGGGTTTGGTTTCGAAATTCAAATGTTATTTCAGATGCGTTCGTTAATTTAGTGCCGGGAGGAAAAATTTTAAATATTTTGAGATTCATTCAAATTTTTACTATTGATTGAATTATTGCTTTAATGTTGGGCTATTAAAACAGTTTATAAATAATTCTTTTGGGAGAAGATTAATCAACCAGTGCTTAAATCTTGTTAGCTTTGATATATAGTTCTGTGTAATTTAATTTGGTTACATTTATTTGATTTGTTATTAGTGCAAAAATTGTGATTTGTAAATTACAAGGACATTTTTAGTTTTACCTTAGATTTTTCAAGAAATTTTTATCTTTTTAGTTTTGAAACTTAAAAAATTTCTTTTTCTTTTTCTAAATAAAAATATAAATTTATGCTTGTAACATTTTGATGATTAACTTTTTTGTGTAAAAATAAATAAACTTTTTGCTTTAAAAAACGAGAAGTTGTTATTGTCGTTTTGTTAATGGATGAAAAAAATTTCAATATAAAGCTGGTATTGATGTAAAGAACAAAAAATACTTGGTGCTATGCCTCATCAAAAGAAAAGAGTAAAATTGCACATTGTGTTCAACCATGTGCATTGAAATTATGCCAAAAGAAACATACCAAAGCATGTCAACTAACTTGAATTAATATCTTAATTTATATGCTTAATTAATATGCTAAAATTACATACCTGAACTTGTCTGTTAACTTGAATTGATATCTTAACTTATTTCTTAAAATGTAATAATTTAATTGGGAATATGACTTAATTTTTGATTGTTTGATTTTATATTCACTAACACAAAAGCAAATTAATAAAAACTATAGTAATAAAGAAATTGAGAACTATGTTTTTCTTTGACACTAATTTGGAGTAAATAATTTATTTTTGCTGGACATAAAATGAAAAAATTAGCGTGCATCACTTTCGTAAGAAACTTCTATCGCCACCAAGTATTTCCCCTAACATCTTTCAGAAGTGATAAGCCCTACATTTTTTGTTTTAGTCTGACAAAAATAAAATAAGTTTCTCCGTTGCACTTCACTTGAAGAGCATAGGTTTTTAAGATTTTTATTTTAATATTTAAGAAATGTGAGGGCATTTTGTTGTGAGAAAAGCTAATTGATTTGATACATTTGGTCATATGTAAATTTTGTTGTGAAAGGAACCATGACAAATCAAGATGATTTAATAATGCATTTATTGGCTAATTAGTTTTTAAATTTTTATTAAACAACTAAGCTTTAAAAAAAGTTTAATTTTTTTTAAAATTCTTGATAAAAATGAATTTATTATGTTTATTTAAGATTATGATCATAAAATAGATATTGTTTAAATTTCTATCTTCTAACCCAATAAAGAACTACAAGAAGTATTTGAAATTTTGGTAATTTGTAAAATTGTGGCAATTTCTAATCAAAAGTCTTTTATTTTATTTATTTAATTTTTTGTTATACTATTGATTAATTTACACTATTTTAGAGATTCAGAATGCAATTTTTATTTATTATGACTAAGTACCTCTCTTTTAGACAAAAAATGATGGGAAAAAAACATGCGAAAAACAACGAAGAATTACCACAAACACTAATTTTATTTTTTCTCTAGATTCATAAACAATTGTCTCACAAATACTTGTAACTTATAATATGAAAGAGATTAGTTTCTAAATACTTTCCTACATTGTTAGACAAATATTTATAAATAATGTATGTATCTCCCTTGCTTGTTTATGAATCTAGGGTTCATTTTTGTTACTCACATAAAAAGAATGTATGTGCTATGTCCAAATTAAAAAAAATATTTTTGGTAGCTTATAAATATTGTTGAAAATTTTTTTATGCTCAATTATTCAAGTAAAGTAACAAATAGTGTTTGAATTTTGTAAGCATTATTTTTTAACTCTATTCTTGAAATTGATAGTGTTATTAATTTTAAAATACATTATTGTGATTAAAGCATGAAATATAATAAAGTTTATATTTTCTGCTATGCGTGTGAATAAATCTAAAACATTTTTCATTGATTTCATGTCAAAAAACATATAATTGCTACACCAAAACTTATTTTAATTTTGTGTTCATTATTATCAATATAAGTTCTCATTTCATTAGGTTTTTCTTATTTAAGCATTTTAACTGACAAATGGAATTTCTTTTTTAGTCTGTTATGGAAAGAGTTGCAAGAGGCACCCAAGCTGCAATTGTATCAACAGTGGATGCTCACCTTGGCAGACCGCAACTTGGAACATGTGAACAATTTAAAGTGAAGACATACTCACTCTCTGGAGGTAATAATTGTCCTGCTGATCATTTAAATTTAAAATCAATAATTTTAATAATGAATGGTAAATTATGCCAATTTACGCTAATTGTTAGCTCAGAATTTTTCTTGATTCCAAATAGCCTGTGCATAAATGAAGTGTACATCTGGCGTTCCTGGGGATTAGCCACACTTTTTTTGAAGCTGACATTCCTACATCAAACTAATTCTTAGTATTATTTACTTTTTATTTTGTAACAGGGTTTATTGACTTAAATTGGTTTACATTTAATCACAATTTAAATCTACTGATTTCTTAAAAAGAAAATTATTCATTTAAATCATTTTTCTAAAAAGAAATCACTGATTTAAAAAGTATTATAATATGAGATTATTTTGATTTTTTCATTTGTTCTTAAAGCTTTAAAATTTATTGTAAGTAAATTGCTACCTAAATGAGCTACAATTAGCAACACTGCGTTAGTACATGGTGTTTAAAATTGTTGCATTTATAACTTTATTATTATTCCATGCTATAACTTATAACTTAATTTATAATATAACTTTTTAAATTTTCAAATTCTTAAAAGTTAAATATTGAGTTAGGACTTTTTTATATTTTACCAAATTCAGATTAAGAATAAAGGGAAAATTTTTTTCAGTTTTTTTAATATTTATACATCTGTAAAAAACTGTTCTTCTTATTTTTTTTTTATGCCAAAAACATTAAGAGAGTGAAAATCTTTCTAATTCCTAGTTTTAAAACATATTCTTCAAAACTACATTTCTTAAAATAATTTAAAGCACAAATATATATTTCTGAAACTTAAAATATTTAGGATATTACAAGGAAATCATCATAATATGGCCTGAAAAAAGTTGTTAATAGAAATATTTGTTATTCAAGAACCAATGCAATTAGAAAAATGGCATGCTTAGATCATTATCCATATATTTTAAGAGAAAAAAGCAATTAGTATTTAAGTAGAAAAAATATTTGTTTATTTAGAAGTTAATAGTTAGAATTAAGTATCACAAATTTTAATATTTTTGAGACTGAAATTTTCAAGATTATGTTATTTTACACCCAATATAACTAAATTTTTGTCAAACTGACTCTTAATTTTTACTAGTCCTTTAATTTTAGGAAGTTACTGTGGCACTTTATCATCTTTAAAGATTACAAACATTTAATTTTATTGCCTATCATTATTTAAATAATGATTTTTAATTTTGTTGCATTATTTTAATGCTACTAAAAGAAATAAAGAAAGTTAATAGAAAAAAAAAAGTGGTTTGTGAGTTAAATGATTAGCTACAAAGTAACACTAATTTTAGTTATGTAGATCTTGTAAATTTTCAAAAAAACAATTAGAAATTTTTTTTTTGCCCTGTAAAGTTTATGCCCTATATATTGAAGCTCATTTTGTATTTATCTTTTTCTTATATTTTTTCCTTCTTGAATAGGATCTGCTATTGCCTATGTATTGCAAACGATATTGACTTATATTAAAATTGTTGCTGCAATAGTTTTGTTAAATTGTATTAATATTTTTCTGTTCTTTTCATCATAATTGGTTAAAACAAACTATTGTGTGATTATGCAATTTACTGATATGAAAAACCAATTTTTTTCAATTTATAACAACATTTACTGTGTATATTAGTTGTTTCCAACTTAAATATTTATTTTTAAAGATATTGTCAGGGGTGCCGTGATCTGTAAAATTTTTGAATGTGGTAGCAAAATTAAGAAAAATATAAATGTTTTATGTTCCCATTGAATAAATCTCCCTTTCAAACCCCCCAAATTTTACAAAAATCAGGACTTAACTTACATACTGGTTATAAAGTAGGACAATCGTTGATACTGAAATGTCAGTGCATTATAAACAAGGAGATAAATAAGAATAATTATCATTTACCCATTGCAAAATTTACGTTTAATGTATATATACAATTAATTTTGCCTTTTCTCTCATCATATTTGCTTTATAAAGTCGTTCTTTTTCACTTATGTTCGTTACATTTAATACTTTAAATTACGTTAAAAAATAAGTATAAGAAAGATTAATCTAATGTATTCAAAAGTATTTAAAAAAATATTATTAAGTATATTTTATAAATATTTTTCAGCAGTTGACTAATTCACCCCACATATCAGAAATTTGCTATTTTCTAATCTTAAAAAGGGTCGTCTTGTACAATAGGTCAACTTATACATCAGAATATACGCCATTAATAAGTGCTAAAAAATTTTACAATTTAAATGAAAAATATGTTTGGGTGCAAAAATCATAGAAAAGTTTTTTTAATGTTGGAGTTAAATTTAGATATTCTTTACTAGTTTTTACTTTGCTACCAATTTTTTTCTTCTTCAGTACCCTGACTGTACTGGTTAGCTGTTGTTGATGTACATGATCAATTATTTAATATTATATAATGTTATTTATTGTTATCAATATTTTATATAAAAATATAGAATTGTAAAAATTAGAATTTTTCTATAAGTTCATATTCAATGTAATTTTTTAGCTATTGATTGATTTGGCTACATTACCAGTATCTCTTTAAAGTATTATACAAAGAAACAATTTATGTGTTTTCTTTCTTTTTCTTCCATTTTTTTTCTATAAAATGCAACAGAAAAGAAAATATTAAAGTTCAAATTTTTTTTTTCTATTTATTTCTTGAATTGTGTTTAGTTAGATTCTCAGCAATTACGATTTTTATTATTTAGCTAAGTTCAAAACCTTGATGTTTTTTGATGGGTGTCCAGAAAACTTGGGATGTACTATATTATTGCGAGGTGGATCTGCAAATGAGCTGAGAAAAGTGAGCTTTATTAAATATTTTCCTTCTTCAGTGTTTTCATTACAGAAAAAAAATAAGAGAGAATTTCTCACCCTTTCTCAAAAATAGGGTGAGATCTCAAAAAGTTAGGTGAGATTTCTAAAAATTAAAAAAAAACACGAATAGACTTGGAAGAAATATTTCTTTAATTATAATACATTTTTAACATCTTCTAATTTTTAAAGCATTGAATATTTGTGCTGTATCATTATATGGAAAACGTTCTATATCTATTCAATGTTGAAAATAATGAAAGTGAAACGAATTTTATTCAAAATGGCAGAAATTTTTTTTTTCCAAAATTCTCGCATTAATAATTTTTTAATGCTAGAAAAGAAAAAAATAAGCGAGATTCTCGCGCTGTAGTCTTTCACGAAAAAATTCATTATTTCATGCCTATATTTTGAAGTTCTTCTTTATTGAATGAGATCAAAACCATATCGATGGAATAGATAGTTTAGAAGCTATAAGGATTTTATGCATAATAGCGTCTAAGACAAACATTATAAATTTCANTTTCATTACAGAAAAAAAATAAGAGAGAATTTCTCACCCTTTCTCAAAAATAGGGTGAGATCTCAAAAAGTTAAGTGAGATTTCTAAAAATTAAAAAAACGCGAATAGACTTAGAGAAAATATTTCTTTAATTATAATACATTTTTAACATCTTCTAATTTTTAAAGCATTGAATATTTTTGCTGCATCATCATATGGAAAACGTTCTATATCTATTTTTTCATCAGATCTATATCTATTTTTTCATTTTTCATTTCTTAATGAGAAACATTAGGCTGCTCTAATGTTTATCAGTCATTTGTTTACAATATTTTGTCTTAATTCGGTTTTGAGTGCTAAATGACCTTGCAACAGATGCTGAACAATTTGGAATCACTAAGTAAATTTGTAGCATTGAGAAAAATTTAAACGTCTTACATGAAGAAATCTTACCTTCAGTGAACACTTGGTTGCAGAGAAATGTGTTCTGAAAGGTGTTCCATCATTCGGGGAGGGGGGCATTGTGTTCTGCTGTTCGCACTGGTTCTGAACAGTACTGGTAAATAGGGAAGCTAGATAACAGGGATCAATGTTGAAAATAATGAAAGTGAAACGAATTTTATTCAAAATGGCAGAAATTTTTTTCCCAAAATTCTCGCATTAATAATTTTTTAATGCTAGAAAAGAAAAAAATAAGCAAGATTCTTGCGCTGTAGTGAAAACACTGTTCTTTCACGAAAAAATTCATTATTTCATGCCTATATTTTGAAGTTCTTCTTTATTGAATGAGATCAAAACCATATCGATGGAATAGATAGTTTAGAAGCTATAAGGATTTTGTGCATAATAGCGTCTAAGTCAAACATTATAAATTTCATACATAAAACCCTAATTTTCTTTTAAACCATTAGTCTTATTAACTTGGTTTTAATGTTATGTAATTCGGCTTAAAATAATACATCTGATCCAATATGTCTCTTTTCTATATAAAGATGTGGAATGCATAAATGTGTGTAAGTACGGTTTTAATGTTATGTAATTCGACTTAAAATAATACATCTGATCCAATATGTCTCTTTTCTATATAAAGACGTGGAATGCATAAATGTGTGTAAGTACTAAACTGTAGTTTTATAAAAAAAGTTTTTGTAACTATTAACCTTATTAACACTGCTTTGGTTTAATTCAATGTAGCATAAAAAAAACAGCCTCATAGGAAACATTACCTCAATTTGATCTGGCTCATTTGTTTGTCTTTAAGACACATCAAATGTTGTAATGAAGGAATTAAATGACAGCTTTTGTAACATTTAATTAGTGTAATAATAAAATTTATTAAAATTTTAAAAAATTAAAAAGTAATATTGCTGAGTAATGATAACTTAACATTTAGGTGGTTCTGTTAACTTAAAATTAATTTTTCCTCATTATTTGCCATTTTTATTGGTTATTATTTGCCATTGTCACTGAAAACCTGCAATTACGGGATAGATGTTCCATAATTATTGCTCAGTAATCTTTTTAAGTGTATAAATAAAATATTAATCATTTCTTATTTATTGTAGTTATTTTTTTCAGTTGCTTTATTCTGTAATTTCCTGATCATGAACCTTTTTTTAAAATTATTGATACTTAACATCATATTAAACATTTGCTTCAGGTTAAACAAGTGGTCCAGTTCATGATTTATGTTGCTTACAACTGGCAACTGGAGCGCTCATTTTTGATGGATGAATTTGCTTTTGTTCCTTCTTTAATACAAGAGCAGATAGATACACCTGAGGATGAACCAATAAGCGCAGAGGAAATAAATACAGAAAATGTTATTTCTTCCAAGGATGTTTTAGAGAATGGCAATGTTACTCTAAACCAGAAGCAGCTTAATAGAAGGAGTAAATTTGATGAATTGGGTAAAAAACTAGAAACTGAATCGATAAGCGACTTTAGTGATCCCCTTCATTCTTACCTGCACTCAGAAAGTGACACATTTCAGCCTGAACCTGTGGATGACTTGAAAGTAAATGTTCTACCCACTACAAACACATTCAGCAAACTTTTGGATGATGTGATTTTATGCATATCTCTGAATGTCAAATTGAGCGTTCCGTTTCTGGAAGGCGAAACCGGTAAAAAGTGTGGGCTAAGGAAATTTTTCCCTCAAGAGATTTACTGGTCTCGGCATTTCGCGAAAGACAGTGATATGAGTATACTGCACCAAATTGATACCCCAGCGTCTGATTTAGAGGAAGAAATTTCTGGAATAAAAAGCATTATAAATAGTAAAAATGTGGAATTATTATCTAGTCATAAATTTATAGGTGTTAAAATAACTGATATGTTAAGTGCATCTCTTGATATACAAGCACTTTTAGCGGATTTTCGAGCTAGAGGTGGAATGATCAAGTTTTTATGTCCTCATGAACGCTTGGCAAAAGAAAAGGAAAAGAAGGCGACAAATTCTCATCAGAATACTGCACGTGAACATTCCAAATCTTTAGAAACTAATAATAGTGGTCTGTGCTGGGAAAAAAAGGTATTTGAATGTTATGTCTATTTTATGCCTTTTTTAAATTAAGATTTTAAAATTTATTATAAATATGTTATAAAAAATCAGAAGTCCATCGACTTCTCCTACCAATAAATCTTTCTACATTGTTTTCAATCAATAATATTTAGCAAAACAATTAAATAAAAGTAGGTTACGAGGGAAAGAAAATTGTTCTCACTAAAATCAGGCAAACGATTTTACAGTATGTGAAAAATGATTGGCAAATTTGAATATTTCACTGTAAATTTTTATGTTTATGTCTATTGTGCTAAACAAAGCCACAAATTATTCTAAAAAAAATAAAAATTTTATAAATATTTCAAATTGATGATTATGTTTGAAAGGTTATCTTCTAAATAAGTGAGGCTTAAGTTGAAAATGATTTAATCTTAAAGTTTAACTTCTATATAGAATGTTTAACAATTATTTCAATTAAAGGTATCTTCACAAATTATTTTTTCTTATTCACGTTTTTATATGAGTTACATTTTTAAAATAATTTAGCAGTTATTCATTTTACAATTGTATAAATTCTTTTCATAAAATTATGTATAAGCACTAAAAATTGTTCAAAGTAAACTATCCAATCCATTCTCAGTATAAATGAAGATGGTTTGTGTTTAAATATGTGAAATCCAGAGAGCCCAACTTTACTTTCAGTTTTCCTCTAAGTGTCATGTGCCATACATATTGAGTGACTAAATAGTGCTTTTTTGATGGCATTGTGAGTTGGTGAATGCATGAGCTTGAATATGTTATTGGTTTGAAAATAACAGCTGATGGTACAATTATCCTTTCTGTCCTTAAACATTGTCTGATCTACCTGCTGAATGATTTTCTGTTCATAAACTAGAATATGTTATAAGCATTAATTATATTGAAATTGATGGTTTATGCACAATTATTTATAATTTTGCATAAATGAAACTCTTGGCACTTAAATTTAGAAATGCAACTCTTCAACTATTCTGGTTAGATATTTTTTTAAATATTTGAATTAATAATTTATTTAGGTTGAAAAATACAACAATACAACAATAAAATACAACTCTCCAACTATTTATTCTGTAATCAAAAGATACATAAACATTCAATTTTTTTCTTATGATGGTTCCTTTGCATCTTATTCAATTTACTGTTAACTTATAGATTTTATTTGAAAAGTTATAAATATTCTGGTTAGATATTTTTTTTTAAATATTTGAATTAATAATTTATTTAGGTTGATGCTTTGGATCCTTGTAACCATCAAACAATATCTGTTCTTTTCTCAAGTTATTCATGCAGCTCAGATAATGCGCCTAATTACTGTGTCAATCCCTGGTGAGTGAGTTTTTTTTATTTAATTATTCTTATATCGACTGCTCTTTTATTTCCTTTTTTAAATTGCAAATTTCATGTTGCAATTAATATGCCGTTTATTAAAATAAATATGAGTTATAATAACACATAGTTTCTTTAATTTTTCTCTCATTGAATTATTATTTTTTTATTTATCCTAAATAACTATGTTCATCTGATTGACTTTAAAACATAAAGTATTTTTTTAAAAATAAATAAAGGAGTTTTCAAGATGGACTAATTTATGATCTATTATATCCTTAGTTACATTATGATACTCATTTAATTTCAATTATCTAGAGTAAATACTGAAGAAATATTATTTATTCAATATGCTTTATAATATTCCATAGTAGAAAATACTATGTTGTTAAACATTTTTATTTTTGCATTTATTGCAAATTTTAAGTAAATTGAGGAAAAAGAAATTATTCAGCCAACTGAATATCTTGCAAATCATGAACTATTAATATGTTGAAGAAAAAAGAAATAATTTGTATATAAAAATATTTTCTAAATCGACTGCGTATGGTTCTTTAATCAAAGCAAATTTGCTTAGCCATTTTATGAAATAGTCTATGTAGGCATTTTGACTAGTTTAGTAAAATTTGATGGCTAATATATTAAGACATTTGTTATAGTTTACTTTCATTCATTTCTGAAGAGCTGTCTAAAAAGTTCAAATAATTTGATTTTCGTTTAATGTGATACATGTTCTTAGGGTTGTGAAAATGGAATTTTATGGAGCAAATGATATTACACTTGGTGGATTTCTTGATCGATATTGTTTCAGGTAAAGGCTTATTAACTGTCAATTTACTTACCCTGTTTTTACCATAAATATTTCGAAATATTATGTTATTTTTTAATATTTTATGTAAAGTTGCTACCAAAACACCGGGTTTTAGTTTAAGTAAAATTTTTATAACATATCTTATACAAATAGGCGTGATATTTTTTTTTACTATCTTGTATCATTAAATAATTTTCAAATTGCTATTTTATTTATTTATTTATTTTGCAAATTAAATCTTAAAAAGTTTATAAACTTTCATGAAAAGTATTGCTACTGCTCAAAGAAAATATTTTAATTTCTGTACTCAGTATTTTATTTATAATATATATTAATACAAGACAAATTTATTATCATCCCGTAATATATGATTTTTTTAACATTTTCACTCAATGAAGAATCAGTCTCTTCAAAATAACTGATAATTTTAAAGTTTATTGAATGTAAATGAATTTTTTTTAATCAAATATTAATTCTTTTATACTTAAAGAAAATATGCAAAAATACTGTAAAAATGATACTGCTGAGTAGTAGATTTCAATCAAAGGTGTCTAATAAATACAAACAATGACTTGTAAAAAAATTTTTACTCTGAGAAAAAGTAAAGTAAATTTAATTACAAATAAATGAATTATTCACTGTTAGCTTTTCAAATCTGAATTCAGTTTTCAGAATATTTCATTCTATTTTTTTGTATTAAACTTTATTAATTATAAAAAAATTAAGAAATATCAATACTTTTTATTAAATCAAAATCTTTTAACATATAAAAACATAATAATACCTTTTAATAAATCTTTAATATGTATAATTTAAAATTTGATTTTATAAAGAATAAATTTTTTGTTCTCAGCTTATTAATAATAATATATTTGATAATGAGCATAAATAATTACCTTCATATAATATACACTAGTTTCATTTTATTCCTGACATTGACCAGCTGACCAATATTAAATTTGTTGCTATCAATATTTAACTATTTTGTCTTGCAATTTTGATCTCAAGCCAAAAGACTAAGTAACTCCTTGATCAAGCACTTGGACAAACTTGCTTTTGTGGAAGATTTTTTTATGAAACATTTGTGTTACTTGGGCTCAGGGTTGGCATGATTTGAATCACTTGTGATTTTTTTTTAATTGCCATTAATTTAAACAAACTGATTTTTTTAAATAATTAAGTATAAAATATTTTTTGTAGTATATAATTAATACATTCTTTAGAGTGTGATTTTAAGTTTATTTTTACATGCATATTACATGCGTATTCATTAATTTGTTAAAAAAACATGAATTTAAATAAAAGAAAAATTTTCCAATTATTTAAATTAACTGATTTTTTTAAAAATACATTATTTGATGCGTGATTTTTTTTATGAAGTCTTAATGGAGATTTCTTACTCTAAGAGAGAGAGAGAGAGAGAGAGAGATAATAAAAGGGATATTAAATTATAACGGTGATATTAAAAAGGGATATTAAATTGCATGTAAAGTGTAAAAGGGATATATGTGCAAAAAATATTTTTAATTACACACATTTAGTTTTCTGCATAATTAAGTTCAGTGCTTTGAAAACTTAATAAATATGTAGTATGTGATATCGACAAGAGTTACTTAAAATGATTTTTTTCTAGTTATGTTTTCTGATCTAAACTAATTTACTCTTCATTAGGTATCTAATTGACATTTATTAGTAGCAAGTTTAGCTTGAAAAGCATAACTATGATATTATTTATTTATTGATTAGCTATTAATGATTAATTGGTTGATAATCTTATTTAAATCAAATCGTTTTGTTTTAAATTTTTATTTTATTTTATTAAAAAGAAATATATTGTGATTTTTGCCAACCCTGCTTGGAGTGGAAAAATGCAAAAACTTCTCACTTAATTGCTTAAATGCTTTGTGAGTGCACACTTGTACAATGTATGCATAATTTTGCATGAAAGTTGACCATGTTGTGTTCAAAACAAGCAAAAAATTATATCACTTACTTTTTGATATTAATAATTCTATTGATTGCAACTGTCTTTCATTCTAAACTATGGTTAATTTAATGACCTGTTATGTATTTTTCTAGAAGAATCGATATCTTAACATGTTAATCTACATTTCACACATTATTTAGGCACACTAATATAATAGTAAATAATCTTGAAAATGTAAATTATTAAAAATCTACGAATGTGATAGTCTTTGCTAATGTTGATAACCATGTCATTAGTTCTGAACTTGGAAAAAATTATTTAAAATAAATAAGTAACTTATTAATTTCAGGTCATCCTATATCTGCCCCAGCCCAACTTGTGTTACACCAATGACAGAGCATGTACGCAAATTTGTGCATGGCTCAGGCTGTGTTCATATCCTATTACATGCCTTAGATGCTGGGGTTCATTCAATGTCCACTGAAAATAACATTTTTATGTGGAGCTGGTGCCAAATCTGCAAAACAGTAATTATCGACTCTTTATAATAAGAAAATAACTTAAATTTAGAATATTTTTTTTAAAAACTTAAAATCATTAAGGTATCATTAGTTAGCAACGAGTTGTATTGAAATGAATAATTTTTATTTGTTATTCAGGCAACACCAGTTGTATCTATGTCCCAAGATACATGGTCATTCTCTTTTGCTAAATACTTAGAACTGAAGTTTTATGCAGAAGATTATCAAAGAAGAGGGTTGAGTGAATCTTGTTCTCATTCTTTGCAACATGATCATTATCAGTATTTTGCCCAAAATCAATTGGTTGCCATATTTAAGTACGTTTTTCCCATTTTTTAATAATTATTTTATCTTATATCTATTCTCTTAGCAATATTCAGTTGTTTATTTTTTAAACTTTAGATATTTTTCGAATGAGAAATCTTTAAGACAATATTGTGAATAATTTTGTTTAATTTTTAAACTTAAATTATTCATTTTTGATGCATTAATTATTTATTGAACATGTACAGTGCTACTATAGATTTTTATGTTATAAAAAGATTCAAATTTGATTTGTAAAATTTTTATATCAAAACACTAACATTTTTTAAGTGTTAAAGAATACAGTGTTGTCTTTTAAGGAATACGGTGACCATTGTTTATTAAAACCGCTTTTGTTCTTAGGACTATTGAGTTTAAAAAGTAGCCAATTATATAAATTTAGAAAGATATTTCTAATTCCTGATTGTTTAATCTTTTAAATAAATAGTCAAAGTTTTTAAATTGAACTTCATTAACACATGTTCTCTAAAAAGTTAGAGCTATTTATTTATTTTATTTTTGTACCTACTTAAGAAAATTTTTTTTGCCTGTTTAATAAATTAAGAACAAAATATTTATTTCTACAATAGTCTTAAAAAATTGCAATATTGTTGTTTAAATAGCACAATTCAAAATTAAACATTTGACATTATTAAAGCTTGTTCTTATATGTGTCATTCCCACTTTTCTTTCTGAAGTAAAAATATTATTAATGATAAAAATTAAAATAAATTTAGATTTTTTCAACCTATCAGAAAGTTACCATTTGTTGTCAGAAAAAAAGTATATACTCATTATCTTAAATAATTTTAACAAAATAAATATTTAAATTCTGATTACACATCTCTGTCTCTTATTTTTTCATTTTTAAGTATAAAAATTAATTAGTTCTATGGCTTCTGGAGCTGGCAGCCCCTGAAGACGTCGGCTTCGGTGGCCATATTTTATTTCCATTGTTTTTCTTTTTTCTTTATTGCTTCAATTAATTTAGTTATTGATAGGGTATAAACCATATTGTTTTACATAATTTTATTATTATTTTATATATTTGTTCCAGGTACACCCCCGTTCTTATTTGGGAGATTATTTTTCCAGCTTTTGTAATTAATGTAAACGACAAAGCTATTCCATTGAATCACCTTGTAGAACAACTGAAAATAATATCTATTAAGTATGTTTCCTATTCATAGCCATATCAAGTATTTTTCTGTTCTCCATATTATGCATTAAATCTATGATGTCGTTAAATAATAATTTTTATTAATAATAATTAGTATTTATTAGTAATTTCAAATATTAATTTAAATATTTATAAATAATTTTAATAAATATTATGTATGGAAGTTAAGAATTTCAGATTCTTAGATGGAATTAATGTTGTAACATCCAGGCATGTTATTTTTTTTACTTTTATTTGAGTTTAGCAATTTTTTATGATGAAAAATATTTGTTTTCCTTTAATTAAAACTATTGTACCAAGATTAAAATTTGTGTGTGAGCTTAGCAGTGTCTAAAAATTTGCTGACAAATTGTTATTACCACAATATTTTAGTAATTTATATTGTTTTTTTATTGCTTCATATGTCTAAATAATAAATAAATTTCGATACAGACATATTTAATATGATAATCATGAATATGTTATACATTAGCTTTTAAGTTTTAAATTAAAAAAAGTATTTTAATTATGAAAGATTATCATATTATGGTACAATTTATGTTACATATTGGCAAAAATTTTTCAGCATCTTTTTGCCAAATCCATCACATTCTGACTTTCTTTTCTCCAGTTTTTTGTTGTTTACTCTCAATTCTCACACAACATTAAAGAAATGTCTAATGCGAGCTACCTAAAGAAACTAAGTTCATAGCTTTTTTCTTTTAATGACCTCATTTTACTGTAAAATAAGAGTTTTAAACAAATTAAGAAAAATAATGTTATTTTTTTCCCCCGAAGAATTCTGCGTTAAAAAAATATATTCTAACACAAAATTTTTCTAATGTTTCCAAAATGGTAACATTTATGAATAGTGTCAGTATGTTTCTACTATTATTTTAAGAACTGCACGATTGATAATGTGAATTAAAATAATGTGACACAAAATGTTTTGATAAAAATGTATGATGTTGAGCAAACCATCATATTTGCTTGTTAAAAATCAAGTAAAATAGTTTTTTTTTATTGTAGGCTTTTCAATTGTCTCTTTTCTCATTATATTCAAGCTTTTTTGTAAAAAAATTTAAAATGTATTTATGTAATGATACTGAAAGAAAACACAAATAATTAAGATCAAAAGGAAAAAACTTCTTTGAAAAAAACGCGCTAAAAAGCAGCAGAAATTTCAGAAAAAAGTATCAATACGAAACAAATGAAATAAAACAAAAATACGACCACCGAAGCCGACGTCTTCAGGGGGTACCGGCCCCGGTAGCCATTAAAAACAAAACCATTTCTATACGAAACAAATGAAATAAAACAAAAATACGACCACCGAAGCCGATTTTTTTATTGCAAAAATTTCCAGAAAATATCATTGGCCTGTTGAAGGTTTTTCTGAGTGGAAAGCTAAAATTATTGAAAGGGTTAAATTTAATTTATTTAATACCAGTTTTAGTTCATTTCCTAAAGNTTAATTAAATCCTGGTCACTATTAAGGAATTCGATTGTATTTATTAATTTTATCAAACTTTAAATATTGTTTTTATATGTCATACTTAATTCTCATTTTAGTTCTTCATAAAAAAAAATTAGTTTCAGAGATTTTTACTGTGCTGAATAAAATAAAATAAAAATTTTCATGGCGTATAATGTTGTTTTTATTTAAATTGTTTCACAATTGCATAGATTAAAAAAAAAAACTTTCTTTCAACCATGCCCATCGTTGTAAAATTCTAATTACTTAAAAGCTATCTACAATGATCCTATAATTGCTATTATAAATATTGCTGTGTTGCAATTTTTTTTGTTATCAATATGCTGATTAATTTCATTAATGTTTATTGATTGCAATTTAAAAATGTTATTTTTTTAGGGGACATGGTATTAACAGTGATCTTCACACTCTTTTGCATGCACTGCTGACTGAGTATAATGACACTACTTCTGAAGATTTTGTAGATGATTTGATAAACATTCTAAAGGTATACCTATTTACTGAAGCAAAATATTGCTGTTTTTTAAAATTTGCAAAACTAAAACTGTTTTCTGTTTTTCATCTCTAAAGTTTATGAGAAACGAAATTTTGATTTTAGAAACCTTAAATAATAAAAATTATGTTTAGCAAAATATAGACATAGAGTTTTTTTTTAAACCAATCTTTGTTACATATAATTCTAAAACTACATTAAAAATAATATATATTGATCTTAACAAAATTTCCTAAATAACTATCTTCAAAGTGTCATTAAAAGTGTTAAAATTAGAGGATATTAATAATACAAAGAAAATTGGTATTAGGATATTACTATCGTATTATGGTTTGGAAAAAATAGCTAAAATACTTAAAGTTTATGTCTTTTAAAGTTTAGTTTATGCTTCAATTAAAAATGTCAATTTAAACCCTAGTTTAATTGGTAAAATGCGTTTGTCATACTTACTCCATTTCTTAAAAATTTATTTAATTCCTCTACTGAAGTAAGGGGAGTTTCTCTATTTATTCACCATATAATCTGCTGTACTACTAATTATATTGATTTTAAATGGCTATTATTATTTTTAATTCTATGATTTTAAATAGCTATGAGTATTTGGAAATATGTTATAAAAGACACATTTAATCATAATATACTATAATAGTTTTTTCTCTTTACAAAAATGTATAGATTCAATCGGAGTTGATTATTATTTAAATTTAATTAATAAATTTTAAATGATTAGTCGTAAATTTTATTTTTCTTCAATTATAAATTTGTTTAAAAATATATCATTAATCAAAGTATATTTTTAAAGCTCACCTATTTTATGTTGTTGTTGTTGTTAAATAGCTAGAATCTCTTCCCTTTCGAGAAAAAATTGAAGATATCCAATTGCGTCTTACTTCACCCACTATTGAAAGTATGCAGTTGAAATCTAATGAAGACATTGAATCTCGAAAAGGTTTGTGCACAGATCTTACTGTATTCGGTTCTAGTATGATTGCGTTATATTAGTATGTTGGTACTCACGAGTTTCTTTTTCTGCATAATGCTTTGTTTTTCAACGTATATTATTGTATTACACAACATTGTATTATAAGGCAATGCATTTGTAGCTTATGTATTTATTTAATCATGGCTTCCCAATTAAAAAAAAGTAGTTCTAGAGGAGAAGGCTACACTTTAATTAGATTTCAGATGACTAGGTTAATTAAAATAAATTGGATTAATGCATTTACTCTTACCCCAAGTGGTTTCGCCTCAGTTTTTATATATTTTTTTCATGCCGATTTTATATAATTTCTAAAATATTTCTTGAACAATTCTTAAAAAAAAAAAAAAAAGAAAAATTAAACATAAAAATTTGAAGTTATTTCTTACATAAAATAGGATTTCAGGAAACCCTGTTAATTTTAACTAAGTTTATACCCGGAACTGTTTTGCAAATTTCTGTTAAAATTTAGATTTTTTAGCAAAAATAAAAATCACATAATCCAATGCTGTTAAAACTCCCATTAAATTGTTCTTTGTTACCTTGTTATGTGAGAATGTTCATTGCATTTATTACCAAACTCTGTGGTTATTCTTTAATACATTCTACTTCTACTAAAAGCCTGCAAAACTTTAGCAGCAGCACCTTATAAAATAAACTGTTAATCAAAGTTTCATAGAATTTATGAATATTTCTTTATTATTCAGGACTGTTAAAAATATTTTGTGAAAAATTGAAATGATACATTTGTACAATCCGCTAACCAATATGACCAAACTTGTCAGAATTTTATTAATTAGCGCAATTTTTAATTTTTTTAAAATTTATTTATTTATTTGCTTATTTAAAAAATTGAAATAAAAATTTATAACTATTGCTGAATTTCAGAAAGAAAGAAAATATGAGTTTACTTGTAGCTACATAGAGAAATAGCATATACAAAAGCGTTTTTTACCTATTAAAACACTTTACAAAATCATGTTTTTTTTAATTTTTTTTTTAAAGAAATTAAAGGTTAAAGAAAATCCATATGCAATTGGATGCCAAAACACCTAACATCATTTGTAGTTATATTAGTAAATATATATTTTAATAATGTACAATAAATAATAATGAAAATAGTGCTTCTCGTGAAGAAAAGAGATTTCTACCTATTAAAAACTATTACTTAAGATTGGTTGTTTTTTTAAATGAATGACTGAAAAAGATAAATATTCAATTGGATTACAAAATAATCTACCATCACTTGTGATCAAGTATTTGTAAGACTACTAAATAACAGATAAAAAAAATACTTGCTAATATTGGTTTATGTGTGATATATTAATATATTAGATAAATTACGTGTGTGTAAATCAGGATAAGTACTTAACAACCTAATCTTTTACTGATACCTAAATATTATTGTGACATACTTAATGTCACTGATACCTTTTTTCTCTTTCTTTTCCTTTTTGTAATTCAGAAGTATGCCAATGGATGTGGAATATTGAAGATCAACTTATATTATTAAAATGTCATATCGCAAATGTAGTACAAACATGGAACAACAGGTAATTTTGTTACAAATTAAATTTTGATTTCTTTAATTTTAAATTTATTATAAGATATAAGTTCATGTTTTATAAGATGCAAGTAAGTTGAGAAGATAGCTTAGCTGATTTGTGGAAATGAAGAATGAGCTGCCGGTATAGTATTTTTTTTTTTTTTGAAGTTTCAAAACAATATTTTTTCATATTTTATTATCGTCGAAGCAATTAACAATGCTAATGTATATTGCATCAAAAGAACTGCAAGTTTTAGTTAAGTGAAATGTTTTGTATTTTCCAAACTAGCTTGTTCTACATCTAATAATAAAAAATTGCTAATAATTTTTTTTCTGTATTTTTATATTTATATATTTCATGTTATTTAAAATATGATAAATTTTACAATAAAATTAATTAAAGTAAAAGCTAAAACTAATCAATATTTCTCAGCTCTCATTTTTTTTTCTTCAAAATTTCCAAATTTTATTAAAAGTCTGACATTGTTTAGTTGTCTATCAAAGTGTGTTAAATATAATGTGCTCTAATTTTTTTCTTATTTTAATTTCATTAACTGGTTTACTTATTTTCTGAAAAAAATTAATTTTTATTATAGATTCCCCCCCCCCAAAAAAAAGAAAAGTACTTAAATTTACTTGTTCAAAAATTTATTATTTAAATGTAATAATTGACTATGAAACTATAAATTGACTTGACTGCGTTTTTGACTTTTTATGTGTATTAAGAAATGTTAATTTATGAATCGTTTCAAAAACTTTTATTTTCCAAAATTTCTTGCTTAGACTATTCCCCCCCCCTTCGAAATAACATTTTCTGTTAAAAAATAAAATTATATAATTGTTTCCATTTAGTTCTATAGTGCTCTGCATGAAATTATGTTTTTTTCCCCTTCATTATTATATATATCTACTACCAGCTAAAAATACTGTTGCTGTTTTAAATTTTCAATCTTGATTTTTGTAAGTAGTTTGTTCTAAAATTAAAATTCTTGTGACAATTTTTAAAAAAAAAACAAACATATTAAGTGTTAATTAGATGTTTCTTTATGGTTAATATCCTGTTTATTTTTTAGTTTATAGTTTTTGAAAAGCACTTTAGCTTAATAATTTTGCAATTTTAGGATACAAGAATTCATATCTGCAAGGAAAAAAGAACAAAAATTGCAAGCAAAGCTTACTCAACAGTCTAGTAAAATTTCTGAAGTAAGATTTATTATCAAATTTGTTCTTGTGAGTTATTTAGTTTTAATTAATCAATCAATTAATGAATTACAGAAATTTTTTTTCGGAATTTGTTTCTCTCTGTTTTAAAATATATTTTGAAGTATTTGCCTTCTCAATTCTTTAAAAGTGTCAAGTAAAAAGCTACAGCTATTTTTTGCCTTTGAATATAAAAAACATTATATCACATTCATATTTCGCAATGTATGTATTTACGTAACAGTCATTGTCTTTATATTGTAGGAAACCTGTTAAACTTTGCTTAACAGGTTTCCTCCAATATGCTATGTTTTTTATGTTGGTTCTTAAATTATTTTAAATAATTTTAAATTAGAACAAATAATGTATTTTTAAATTATTGATAAAAAACTTTTGCCTAGTTAGTAAGTCTGAAATATTTCTTGGATAGTCAAGCAATTTTATAAATCATCAACTTTTTATGAAATAAATATATTTTGATTGAGAATAATCGAATACCTTAATTTTTTGAAAATTCAACTAATATATATATATATATATATATATATATACTTTATTTATTTAAGATTTTCTATTTCTGTATTTACTAATCAAATGAAATTAAAATTTAAAGCTTTAGCTGCTTTTCTTATTATAAAATGTTACATTTTGTTACATTTACGGAAGATATTAATTTTTCTTTTCTTTTGCGTCATTCTGTTTTTAATCACATCGCTAAACTTGCGAAAGATACCCATATGAAATAATGAAATTAGAGAATTGGTCAGGCTTTTTATGGAATATGAGAATTAGTATNTATATATATATATAATGCTTTTGCTTGTAACCTTTAAGTATTTTTATTGCATTGTTCTAATAAACTAGTTTTTTAAATATTTAATTTATTCATAGTTATCACTTGCTTTTTTTTATAAATCTTAATGCACAATTTATTGTTTACAGAAGATAATAATAATATTGATTTTCTTGTAATAATTTTAAGCTTTTACTCTATTTCTGTATAAATATCTAAGTGTTAAAAATTATAAAAGAACAAATTCATTTCTCTATCTATTTATTTTGTGTATAAAAATTTTTCCTAGTTAATCTAATTCTGAACTAATTTGTACTATGCTTGTGTACTATTTACTTGTTCCAGCTCTAATGTTACTTTCTTTAGTTTTTATTATTGAATTTTCTTAGATTTGTGCATATATAATTAGGCAAGCAGAATGAAAATAACTCATAAATTTAGAATTTCCTCAAATCGCCTATTTTCAGGCAAATATTAAATGCTTGACCTAATTGTAATACCATTGAACTAAAGCTTGCATCTTTGAGTTGGTAAAAAGCAGGAGCTGAAGTTCAGAGAGTTATCATTTTTAATGTTTCGACAATACATGCCTAATATTTACAGAATTTTGTGTTTTTAATTTTGGTTAAATTTTTATTACATTTTATTTCTGTTTGAATAGACTGTGAAAATGTATATGTGTAATGAGGTGAAAAGTAATAATAATGAAAAATGAAAAAATAAAGTAAATCAATTGTAATAAATTGATTGAGAAAGACAATCATGTAAAACTAATTAAAAAATCTAATATAAAAGGCTAGTCTTTAAAGTAATTTTGTTTGATGTTTGTACTTAAATTTTTATTTTGCATTGAACTGTTAATAGTTTTAGATAATATATTATAATTTCTTGCTTAGCAGTATTAATTTTTGTTTATGTAATATATAGCAAAATATTTCCACATTATTTTCAAGAAACCTCTACTTAATTTTATTTTCCTTAAAGTAGCTATTTTTATATCTTAAGTATTACTGCAAATTGAAGTTTCCTAATTACTTTGCAGGATGGATCAGTTATTAAAAGCTCTGACTATTCTGCTGATGAAGATGTTTTTAACTCTACAGTGCTAAGTGTAAATAGTGGCCGAGAGACGGATTTGGGAAAGATAAATAGTGTTTTAGCATCATTTTCAAAATTTGAATCAGAAAAGACTAAAAAATATGCGGAGATGTTTGGAAAAGGTGTATTAAAAAAACTATCTTCCAGCTCTCGTTCATATTCCTGGGTTGATTTAACAGAGTATGAAATGCAAACAGTTAATATGTCAAAGCTAAAGAAAGATCGAGCTGACAGTGAACCTGATTTGCTTGTTTTTCATTGTAAACGTTTTAACAATACGCTTTTTGAAAGTGAGTATAAGTTTCTTTTTTAAGCTAATGAATCTTTAGAAAGAAAGTGAATTTAATTACTTATTTTAGGAGAAAGGAAACTCTCAAGTTATGACACAAGTTTTGTTTATCATGGGACTCCTGGCATATCAGCTGGATTGAATGCTTCTTTAGAGGATTATGATACTTATGTGGTTTTAAAAGGTATGCAAATTTATACCGTTTTAAATTGCCAAATAAATAATCCTGAGGAACTGAAGATGATGTCTGGCAAATGTAGCAAATGGATGCCTATTTTTTAATGCTTGAAACATGTCAAATTTTAATTCCATTTTAAAAATTTTTGAAGCCAATGGAAATTTTAATTAACTACACTTTAAATTACGTATTATCATAGATTTTTTAAATAGCATTTTATAAATTANCTGAGAAACTGAAGATGATGTCTGGCAAATCTAGCAAATGGATGCCTATTTTTTAATGCTTGAAACATGTCGAATTTTAATTCCATTTTAAAAATTTTTGAAGCCAATGGAAATTTTAATTAACTACACTTTAAATTATGTATTATCATAAATTTTTTAAATAACATAAATACATAACATAAATTTTTTAAATAAAATCATAAATTATTTTTTAACTACGCTTTATCATAGAATTATAGTTTTGAGAATAAAATTGAACTTGAACAAAGTTGTGCACTTGTAATTAAAGAAATGTTATTTTTCTATAATTTTTTAGAGTACAGCTAGCTAAAATTAGATGATTGTGCTCTGAACTAATTAAAAAAAAAGGATTTCATTAAAATAAGTCTTTATCAAAATTTTTAGCAAGAGAACTATATAGATTTGAACAAATTGGGATGTCTTCTGGATGTAATCAGTTAATATTTCTTAAAGGGCCTCTACATTCTAAATTATCATAATTATAATTTTCAGAAATTCTTCTTGTATTCATGTTAAAATTTGTCTGAATCCGAACATTTGATAAAATTTTGAAGCTTGGATTTATTTGGTAACAGTAACCTGAGAATGCATGTAAATCCTGTATTTGCACCCATTTTGCTTTTTAGTTTCCATTTGTATGCATTTAATTGAAGGATCAAAGTACATTTTGCTTTAAATTTTTTTTAATTTTTTTATCATCGATAAAGCTTTGGATATATTTGACTTTAAACTAGCACAATAAATACCATTGAGACTTCTGAATCAAAACATTTTCCACAATTCGATGAGCCTAGCGATTTCTTCAAGTATTGGTTCTACTTTAACAATTCTACGAGAAACACCTCAATGTGACTGATACGAGGTTAAATTTGTCTTAAAGTATTCACACAGGAAATCCAACTTCTTCTAAGCAAATTTGTAATTCTAATGATATAGACTTGAACGTTGACAATGTCAAATAATTTTTGTTAGCTAGTAAAAAAAAATAAATCATTTAATATTGTTAGAAGATTTAAATTTTCAGTGATCACTTACTTTAATGGGTAATATTAAATTAAACATGTAAAAATATACATGAAAATTCAATAAATTTTATTTTAAGCTGAAACTAAAGCTTTTGTAGAAAAATACTTTTAACTGATATTTTGTTGATAATTAGAAAATCATTTCTATATAATCTTAATTCGAAAAATTTGACTTCGTATTTAAGTCTGAAATTTAAATGCAATTGTGAAATAAATAAGTTTCCTCGAATATTGAATTGGTAATAAGAAAATATGCATTGCTTATCAACTTCTTATGATCTAAAAAATATATACTTGCAATAAAAGTATAATGTAATTCTAGACAAAACATTTTCTACAATTTTGTGACAATAGTTTAAGGCAGGGGTGTCAAACTCGCGGCCCGAGATGAAAATTTTTCCGGCCCAGTGAATATATCCGACTTAAAGTAAAAGTAAAGTAGAAATGTGAATTAGAAAGCAAACTAGCATATAAAATTATAATATACTTTATTTATAAACTATACGGATAATTTTAAATTGTGCATGCGAAAATGTAAGATTCTAATTGGCTTGCGTCACCTGTCATTCCAGGGATGCTGCATCATATCAAAAATACGCAGAAAAAATTTCAAATCTTAGAACAGAATTTGAAACAAGGTTTAAAGATTTTAATTCTTTGGAAGACAAATTTTGTTTGTTTTCTTCGATTTTCTCAATAAATATAGACTCAGTTCCTAGTAATATGCAAATGGAAGTGATTGAGATTCAGTGCGACTCAAATTTGAACGCAAAATTCATTGAAGTGGGTGTGCCTGAATTTAACAAATATTTACCGGCAATGTTTGAAAATACTCGAAAATTGGCATAATAAATTATTTCCATGTTTGGAAGTACTTATCAGTGAGAGCATTTATTTTCTGTTATGAATGGAAATAAATCTCCTGTCCGAAACCGTATTAATAACGCTCACGTTGGGTAAATTTTGAAAGTAGTCTCGGCCAATAAAATTTCTCCCGAAATAGGAAAGATGGTAGCAGAGAAGAGATGTCAAGTATCAAAGAATAATTTAACTTTATGTTTATTACAATGTACTATTCGAAATAAAAATATCTGTTGCTATGAACATTGATTTTTCTTTTTTTTTGCGGCCCATCTAAAGTTAAGCATTGTTTATTTGGCCCAAGTTAGCTTTTGAGTTTGACACCCCTGGTTTAGGGTAATTTAAAATAAACTCCTTTAATCGCTTTAAAATAAAAAATTTTATTATTTAGTAGTTACATAATATAAATTAAGATGATATTTCTTATTTAACTGGTAGTTGTACCTCGATCCTCTTTCTGTATTTACTGTTCTTACTTTTTTAAGAAAAATTTGAAGAGGAATCGCCTTTACCTGTAACACCTAGGCATCATGTTCGATCTAAATCAGATGTTGACAGCACAACTCCACAGAGCAATCAAAGCTTGAAGTTTACTCCAGAAAAACAAAGTATATGGTTATTCTTTTTTAACTGTATTGTATACTAATTATTTATCTTTCTTTTTTTAACAGTTGTTTGTAAAGCTCTAGCCTATCAATTATTTTTTTTCCAGTTTCTGTTGATGGAGCTAAACCTGAAAAACGAGAAAGAAGTGTTAAAACTATGTTATCTCAGTTTTTGAATAGTTCTTCATTCACTCCGATTGAAAGCCCTTTCTCTCCATTGGAACATTTGCTGTTACCTACGCCTAAGGTATTTAAAAAAATTTTTTTTATGTTTGTTAAATATGTTTTTATTTGTACGTTATACAGGGTGGCCACCCACCTGGAAAACCTTGAATTATCAGGGAATTTTTTTATACTGGAAAAAACCTAGAAAAATCAGGGATTTTTAAAGAGAAGCTGGAATTTTTCCTTTGATTTTTCTTAATTTTACTAATTTAAATTATTTACTAATTTCCTTAATTAAAATTATTTTACTATCTGTTATACCCACTTTTAGACAGAAATTTATTGCCAAACAGTTGAAATACCATCAACTTAGCAATACTTCGCTTGCATCAAAATTTGGTCCATTATAACTCTGTTAAACTAAAATGCCACATGAAACTCCAATGGTTTCTTAAAGAATAGAGGACCTGGCTAGCTCTCTATCCCCTGAGTCAAAGATGATGAAATAGCATTAAAAAAATATTTTAAATAAAATACTTTATAATATTGACATGTTTTTTCTTGTACCCATCCTACACTTTATGAGGAAAAAAGCACATTGACCTGCAAATTTTAGGATTTTTACCTGGAAAAATCAGGGAAATTTGAAACCTGATTTGAGTGGCCACCCTGGTGCCTTTACACAGTTTTATAGCATTCACCATTATCCACTCTTTATATATTTTATGAAGATAGTACATACAGTGCATAAAATAAAATTGAACAATCTGAATAACTTTTGTCCTAATAATTATATTTTCATGTTCTAAGTGCCAAACTTAATAGTTGTACGTTCAATATGGTAATTAGTGCTGGCTTGCAATTAAGTTACTGAAACAGACGCAGAAACATACTTTCTCTGAATAAATATGCCCTTATTTTCAATGGATATGGACAAAATATGGAGGGTAGATGCACTCTTCAAAACATAGTTCCAATAATTTAGTCACGAGAGCAATCAAAAACTTAGGTCTCTTGATGTTAATTTCACTTTTTCTTTTTTAATTTCACTGTATCTTAAAAAGTTTTTAAGTGAATTGAATAAGTTTTGCACACAATTATAAAATTTGTTTTTCCAAAGATAATTCCATGCGAAAAGTAAATTTTATCAATTATTCCTATTATTTTATGGAAAACTTATTGAATTGTAAGATACATAAATTTTTACTCCATTTTAAACTAGATATAAATGACGAAATACAAAATTGTTTGAATAGTTCTTGTGAAATAAAAGTTTAAAATTTTGGCTATTTTTTTTAAATTTCATTATTCTGAAAATATTTAAATAATTTTATAATTTGTCAGTTGAAATTTAATAGTTTAAAATGATGTTAAAATTTTAAAATTACCTAGGATCTTTTGAACAAATTTTTTAATTGTATGCAAAAATATTTTGATTCATATGAAATTTACACTTACTGTATATTTTATTTTGCCACTGTATTTACTTCTGATCAGTTTTAAAAACATATTGTTTTTTCTTCTTATTTCCTAAAATGATAAAATTTAAAAAAAAAAAATTACCTAGGATCTTTTGAACAAATTTTATAATTGCATGCAAAAATATTTCGATTCATATGAAATTTACACTTACTGTATATTTTATTTTGTCACTGTATTTACTTCTGATCAGTTTTAAAAACATATTGTTTATTCTTCTTATTTTCTTGCATCCTTAAATTTATCATTCAGTTCAATTAAGAAAAAAAACTGATTGAAATTTTTTTTTTCAAACAGATTTTATTATTTTACTATGTTTGAATAGTAATTTTCATCTACCCTGTAATTTAATTCAGTATAGTGTTGGTAAAAAATTAATCATAATTGTAAGCTTGAATAGTATTTAGTTATAAGTTTTCTAATTTGTTATTTAAGGTTACTAATATGTTGCACTTTTATTTATCTTTATAATATGTTACACTTTTATGTATATTATTATTCATTAAGTAAGCATGCCCAAAATATTCTGTTTTTATAAAATTGTGGTTTATTTCTTTTTAGTTACCTATTGTTGTCCATGAAGAAGAGCCTAGTTCTGTAATCGCTTATGCCTTAGCAACTGATGATTATGATCAAAAACTTCAAGAATTGAAACTCAATTTAAATACTTTGAATGTATCACAAAAAGATAGCTTGACATCTAGTCCTTTATTAAAACATAGACAAATTTCAAAGATGCAAAGTGATGTTTCTCTGAAATCTGAGGGTGGTCAGCTTAGCAGCGAGGACACCTTTGGTAGACTTCTTTTTTATAGATAAATATTTAATCTTTTTTTTAAAATTTAAACCAAGCTTTTATATTTAATTTGTGAAAACCGTGATGGAATTAAGGGGCCCAAACTTTAGTCAAACAGGACAAAAATCTAAATCAGTTGAAAAAAGGTTTGTTTATTCAGAGAAGGTGCATTTTTGTGTCAGATTTCGTAACTTAAAATATTGCCTGTACTAATTAGTTAACATATTTGAGTTTAACCCCTTGAACCATTAGGATTGAGTCCTAGAACGTGAAGATCTGATCAAAAGTTATTCAGGATGGTCCGTTTTTTATTTTGCGCCCTTTACAGTTCACTTTTTCCCACCTTAACTTGCCAATATTTGGGAAGGCAACGAATGTAACAATACGTTCTGACAAATAATTCTTGGGTTGCTCCGAGATTTAACATTACTAGGTTGTAAATGAATATCACAAAATGCATACATTTTGTTTATGAAATACATCTGAAGTTTTTCTCTATTAAATGCATTTTATTTATAATTCTAAGCAAAGGGGACGTGTAAAGTCAGATCGTCATTGACAATTTTTACTTATGCTTTGAACACTGTTAAATAAGTGGCACACATGACAATGGCTGTGATCAGGTCTGAGTGCCTTTCACAGAAGACAAGATGGAATGAAGTATATAACTCCAATTGTGTAACGCTGAATTAAATTACACTTTAATAATTGATCACTCACTGCTTCCGAAGCACGCTATAGATTTGTGTTTTAACTCATATTCAACATTATTAATGAGTAATAATACCATCATATGTAATACAGATGGTGTTACCCACTTACTTTTGTGACAACAAGTAAAAAAATTTGCTGCAAGAAAAAATTTATAAATGTTTTTGTTTTTTTTCTCTTCAAAATACACTATGATTATATTCAACATTGAAAATTATAAACGTTACTAAAGCTATTATTTCTTTTAAGTAATTTAGCTCATAGTTTAATGCTTATGCACTTAAAAATCATTTACACTTAAAACGGCCTCCTATCATCTTTTTCCAACATACCTCTGATCCTGAAGATGTTGGATAATCATTGTTGTATTCTATCTATATTTTAAAAGTCATCCGTAAGATTGGTTCAGCTATAACTTTGATTCCATTGAAAAAATAAAACAATATCTCATTTTTCATGTTGTTTAAAATTTTTGCCAATATTTGTTTTGTTTCCTAAATTACACTCCTTTCAATTTTAGATTTCTCTCTGGATTCAACTGACAAAACACACTTGAAAACTGCCGGTAAAACATCAACTTTGCACCTTGAGATCCAATTTTCTGATAATACAACTAAGTTTTACTGCAGGGTTTATTATGCTGAACAATTTAGGAAACTCAGAAGCCTGATCTTTACTGAAGGTGAAGAGCGTTTTATACGTTCATTATCTCATTGTGTGCAGTGGATTGCTAGAGGTGGAAAATCAGGATCAATGTTTTGCAAAACTCATGGTATGTTTTACATTTGTATATTTTAATTTCATTTTGAAGCGTAAACAGTATTAAATTCAATTAAAAGAAAGACTGAATGGAGACCTTTTTATTTTTTCATCAACAAACACTACTATGCATGAATTTCGATCAGGATTGTATGAAATTGATTGAATGGTTTTTTTTAAAAACCAAATCAAGTTTGATTTTGTTAGAAAATATCTCTTTAATAATTTATTTTTTTATTCTTTATGTAAACACTATTAGCTGGCATAGAACCAAAGGGAAAAGTATTGCATATCTTCTCTTATTTTTTTTTTAATTTGGAGTTTTATTGCTAATTTTAAATTTGGATTACTTTTAATAAACATAAATGTGTAGTTTTTAAATATTCACCTATTATTGCGTTCCTGTAAAAGTATTAATGCAAAATAAAGCAATGTGGGAAAATTTAAAGTTACGTTTTGATGTCTCTAAGACTGCTTGAAATAAATTAGAGTATCACCAAATTCTTGTTTTGATAATTTTTAAAATTAGTTAAGTAATATAATTTTTGAACAAAATAAGCTAAGAGTTAAAGAAACATTTTTTTATGTTTGAGACATTCAGAAGCAGAATTATTATATTTCAATTAAAGAAATTGTATGATTTAAAATTAAATTGTTGCATTACAGCATTGAATAAGATTCAACATTCAGTTGGGATTCAAATCAGCATATTTTTAGCTTTAGGACATTTGTATTTAGTGAATTAAAAAAAATCATTAAAAATGATATGGTTACAATGCCTGATTCGAAAATCTTAAGTCCTTATAATACGAGATTAAAAATATCAAGATTTTTTAAATCCTGTAAAAATCGTACAATAATTGTTGAAAAACGATTAAAAAGAAAACTCTTAGATTTGCAATGCCTCATAGATTTATGTACCCTTTATTTGTGGCAAAAATTAAGGACGCATTTAAATGCGTGATTCGTTGTTATATTAATACATATTAAAAATATCGGGATTTACAAAACCGTGTGGAGATGTGTAACAATAAGTGTTGAAAAAAAAATAAATTTTTTTTAACAAGGATTTTTTTAACATGTGTATGTTGAAAAATATTTTTATCCTTATTTATGCCCAATATGTATCTGATGCAGATATTAATGGAAGCAGTTTTAACAGTAACTTAAATATTGCATATTTTGCATGCTTTCCATGAAAAGAAAAAAAAAAGGTGTAGTGAAATTAATCAGCAGTTGTGTATAAATAAAAATAATCAGTATTTAAGTAAGTTAACATGGAGCATTGTTAAATAACATTGAAGCATAAAGTTAAATAACATGAAGCATTGAAATTTTATTAAAGTGATAAAAGTATATTGTAAATGTAAATTTCTGAATGTATTTTTTTTCCACAGATGATCGTTTTATTCTGAAACAAATGCCCAGATTAGAATTGCAATCATTTATGGACTTGGCGCCATCTTATTTCCAGTACTTAAATAAAGCCTATTTAGAGCAGGTAAATTGCTTGAAATTTTCATTTTATACCAAACCTTAACTTTTACTTTCTTTTTTAAGAAACTCAAATTTATTGCATTTTTTAGATTCATATATGTTTGGTTTTCGAAATGTTTTTGAACTTAACATAGCATCACTGTTTCTCAGTTAACTACCTTTTTCATTTTGGGTTTTGTGAGCATTTGCTAATAAATATATGTACGCAGAAATATCTTTCTTTTTTTTAATTTGATTTCTGATGATTTTTTTAAATTTAATAATGAGTAAAAAAATCATTAATATGAAAAATGAAATTGACCGTGTAATTTCGAAAATTGTAAACAATGTCAAAGCTATAATTTCCATGTTGCTACTTTAATATTGGCTTATAAGTCATTCGTTGGCATCATTAAAAAATGTCTCTGTAATTGCAGTTTTTTTTTTCTTTAATCAAGTTCTTTAGAACATATTAGTTCATGGAACTGTTTGTAAGGCTTTTGAAAATGTATTTTTCCTTTTTGATTCTAAGAGGTCCTGTGGCAATCGGTCTTATTTGTTCAGCTACATTATTTTCAGGTCCTGGATGGCTGTCACAGGTATTGAAGCACACTATTCATGTCTGAACATATGTCTAGGTAATCCTTTTGGCAAATATCTATACTTTTGAGAAAATCACCAACCTGATGAGGTCTATTATGACAGGCATTGTCATCCATTTAAATAAAATCGGGACCAACTATTTGATAGGGCTCGAAGATCCATACCTCTCATAAGTCATGGTTCCTCTTTCAAGTCTCTGTGATCATCCAATATGTTGCCTGGCTACACCGTCTAATCTCTGCGGCCATAAAGTAGAGTTCACAGGCATTTGAAGGCATGTTGCAAGTTCATTGTTCTGTCCATATGAAACCAGGAACCCACTCCTTACTCAAAGTGTCTTTAGCCATTCCTGCAGAGAAGGTTTGAGGGTATGGGACTACTTTATGTTGAACTCCATGTCTTTGAAAGAGACATTTTGATTGGTGAGGGGAATAGGGTCCTGGAGTCCTATGTTTGTCTTTTCAGTAGTGCAATTAGCCCTGATTTCACTTGAATGATTACAATACTTATCCTCATAGATCTCATGCAGCCAATGAATTCCTGGAAAGGGAAGATATTTGTTGTACCTATTGGCAAGCCATATCTCCAGGCATGAACTTTAAAAGATCATGCTCGAGAAGAATTATTGGAGCTTGCAATATCATTCTGACAACATTCTAGGGCCTCAAAACAAAGTTGCTTAACGAGTAGAGCCATATGCCTCAGGGAATCCTAAATTGCATCATTTCTACTATTTAACTGCAATGTAAAGTCTCTATATGTGTAAGAAGGGACTATTCCCTTATTCGCATTTTTTTTCCTATTTCATAACTACTATTTAATACCTTGTAACTAACTTGGATGAGTGTTACGTACATTCAAGTGTGAGCATTTGTTATTTTATTTATAACCTATCATACTTTATTTTATTAAAAATCTGTCCAGTAGTTCTGTAAATAATCCACCAAATTTAATATTTTTTCAATTTTAAACACCAGTATTTCTGCATATCCTTTATTTTTCTCCCTATTTTAAGGTATGCTTGTTTTAGCTTAAATGAATTGTGATATCTCTATCGAATTTTAACCTTTGATGTGAAGTAAGTTTTTCTCAGGTAAATGATTTTTTTAAAATTTTAGCTTTGCAATGCATTTAAACGTTTTTAAATTGAATTAATATATTTCAATAAGTAAGTAATTAGGTTTCTACTAAAGATGGAAAACATGGAAAAAACGTCCAGGAAGAAACAAGTTTCTTTTAACCCAAGTGGAAGAAATGAAAGAAACTCTTCTTAATCATGGAATATCAAATATTAAATTAAAATTTTGAGCAGGTTTTAATGGCAATCTAGTCTAGATAATTATATTTCCACATCATTTAATGAATAATTTTTAAATAAGTGCAAATTCGAAAGCAAAAATTCGAAGAAAAGTAAATTTGATGAATTTCTTAAGAAATTAAAACAATTGTAGTTTCTTTCAATGTTTTACATAAATAAGTATAGTAGATCTTTATTTAATAATTGTATAAGGGACGTTTAAAACATCATAACCAAATTATATATTATTTATCATACTACAAAATCTCACAGTTGCAATACTAATTTCAGTCCATTTGATATTAAGACTGAATACTGCAAACAATTTTGACATATCTAAAAGTATTTATCAATAAATATATTTAATACGAATTTTATTTTTATATCTCTAATCATAAAATTCTAAGTCAGCTGTGATTTATGAAATGAACTTAAGAGTTTTTAAATATAAATTTTTATGCACAAATTACTGATTTTCCATTCTTTTATTAATGCTTAGTTTCAAAACATAGCCGGCCAGGTGGCCGAGCGGTTAGCGTGCCTGACTGCGGAGCCAATGGCTGCGGGTTCGAATCCCGCTCTGGGCATGGATGTTTCTCTCTGTGCTGTCCTCTGTTGTGTGTGATGTGTGAATGTGGCCCACCCTATGAACGGGTTTGTGGCAGTGTGGCGTGGGTAATGTTGCTCGCCTCCGTGACTTAGGTTCACAGGTGCCCACTGGGTAACGCTAAATGAGCAACACTTCCGGCATCTTCCGAGGCGAAGAACGAGAGTTCAAGTGCCTGCCGTTATTAAAAAAAAAAAAAAAAAAAAAGTTTCAAAACATTTGAATTAATGGTAAATAACTTCAAATTGTTTTTAATATTTGTGCTCAAAACTTAATAGTTTTATCAGTATTTTGCTTAACATTTTGTAATATTCAATAATTAGAGAGAATAGTTTTTAGTTTACTGATAAAAATTTTTTTTTAAAAATCTCTTCTTCTCTTCTTCCTTATCCCCAAAGTTAGCAGGGCTAAACAATGTCCATGAAATTCATGACCCGGAGGAAGTCTACCACCAAAAGTGGGTTATTAAAGATCTAAATTAGTTAAAAACCAAATTAAAATAATCTAAAATTACTAAAAATACATTGGCCTTAGAAAAAATTAATTACTGTCTGTTAATACTAAGATTGCATTTTATGACATAGCTTTTCTTTCAGAAACCTACTTTGCTGGCTAAAATTGTTGGAATCTATAGGATAGGTTTCAAAAATACTACAACCAATTCAGCCACAAAAATGGATCTTCTAGTTATGGAAAATTTGTTTTATCAGCGAACCATTACAAAGAAATATGACTTGAAAGGAAGCATCCGCAACAGGCTAGTCAATACAAGTGGTGTAGAAGAGGATGTTGTCCTTTTAGATGAAAATCTTTTAAAAAGTAATTATTTTGCTACTTTTCTTTACAATGTTATCTATGAGATTAGCATTATTTCATTTTGTATTTGTTTAGCATCATTTTCTTCTGTATTTTTCATCATTTAAATTTCAAAATAAATATTTACACATAAAATAACACGCACACACATAATTTTAAATATAGTTTATTAATAGGGATTAAAATTTTTATATGTTTAGCAATGGTGGTTTAAAAATATGAATATTAAACAATACCTGTTATTTCCACAGACTGTCTCATTCAAACTTAAAAAAAGTGTTAGAAATTGGATGTTTAAGTTAAGGAACTTGGAAACTTCTGCTCTGAGAGTAGGTTTTTTTAATACCCCTTTTTCAGTTTTCCCTTATCTTGATTTATTATGAAAAATTACTGTTTTATAATTTAGGATAATACATTAATTATTAGTAACAAAGTTTTTTTATCGTCTGTTATGTTTATTTGATATCTATTAAAGAAACTATATTTTTTAATTAACTAAATTCTGATTCTTTAGAGGTGTGATATCATTTGCAAGTTTTGCCAATCACATCTGCTTTCCCTAAACATCTTTTGCTTTTATAAAGAAATAAAAGCAGAAGGTTGCTGTTTAACATAATCATGCAATTATTTATTACTAAAAGCGGACGATTATTTTATGAAGCAGATTGCAGCTTTCTCTTTTTACAAATGAGGCATTTCTGATTCCACTGCATTTGAGTTTTTTTTCTGTTTGTAATAAATTTTGTACTTAATAAATTGGATCTTCTTATTCATGAATTTTATGATAAAGATTTTTTTATATCCTACTTTGTCCTGGGATTTGATATTTATTTTTTTAACTGTCGTTTCTGTTTGGTAATTTCTAAGTGTTGTTTTTATTAAATTTGATTGATAAGTTTTCCTTGTATTTAATATTTTTTTTACTTATTAGGTATAGAATATATTCTGCTTTTTTAGCATTAGTTTTTTTTTTTTGAATTAGTTCATTTGGGGATTTTAATAAATCATTAATTATAATTTGGTTAACTTCAATTAAATAAAAACTTCAATTAATTTATATATTTTGTGAATGATAATGAATTTGAAGCTGTTGATGAATTTAAATATATTGGGACTACTGTAATTGAAATTGCAATTTCAATTGAACTGACAGTTTGAAAACAATCTATTTACAAAAATACTATAGATAAGGGAAAACAAGAAGCAAATATACCACTCTGAAATGCATGATTGGAATATGTTATCACATTCATAGATGACCTGATACAGTCCATTTTCAAACAAAAAGTAGTATCATGCTTTGTTTTAATGAGACGAAGGTAATAGTTAAAAATGTGAAAATGAACACCATTTTCAGAACAGACTATCTAAGGTTCACGATTTTAAAATAATTTTGTTAACATTTATTTTTTAATAAATCCATGGTTATCTGGGAATTCTCATGCGAGGTTCGTTGTGACAATTTAATCTACTGGAAATTACTTTCAGTTAAATTCAGTAAAAAGTGTAAAATGATGTTTATACTGGGTTATTCATAATTCCCTCCTGGGTTTCGAAGCATTATAGTAAAAAAACGAAGACGAATATGGCAAAAAAGAACATATGAAATCATTCTGAAAGTATTCAATTTTTAATTTAAGCAGTTGCCGGTAGATGGCAGTAACATGTACCACTGAAGCCAGTTGTAGTAGAGAAAAATGGCGTTTACAGGGAATTATGAATAACCCTGTATTCTATGTATGACAAAGAATCTCAAATTCAAATTTGTAAGAATCCGAAAAATGTGAGAATGTTATACTAATAATATTTTTGTTTTATTTTAGTAAACTGTGATAACCCCTTTTATATCAGACCTCATTCCAAAACAATCCTGACATTGGCTATCAGTAATGACACGCAATTTCTTTTGGAACAATCAGTGATGGATTACTCATTGTTGGTTGGTTTAGATGAAGAAAGAGGACAACTCATTGTTGGAATTATAGGTAAAAACAAAAAATTTTCCCTTATGGAACATTTTTCAACTACAATAGAGCCCTGATAATCCATGAGTGAATTATCTGCAGTGCTGATTGTTCATGAATCCCAGGAAGAGATCAAAAATAATATTGCATGTGATCAATCATTGATTTTTTTAAGGGGTCACAGTACCCAAAAAATGACCAAAGCATCGAAAAATTTTTATTGCTTATAATAAAACTTCAAACTATTTCAAATGCACTGAAAAAAAATCATCTCTCTATCTACATTTTTAAAAAAGTTATGAATGATTTTAGATTGCCCTAATACAGAAACTTGCTCCGCAGACAGACTTTAAAGTGCTTTTTCTGGTAGATGATAATTTTGTGTTTTAATCTTACTTAAATCCCTAAGGAATTTTTTAAAATTTAAGATAAAGTTTTGAAGTAAACTTTTTTTATCTTAAGTATAATACACTTATTTAAACTGTGCATGAAATAAGCATCTTATGATATGATACAATTTTTACAGCATGTTATATATACCTAACAGGAATTTTTAACATTTTTTTGCTACTTTTTTACGAAATAATCTATAAAAAATATTCTAATCGTTATTTCAACAAATGAGTGAAACAAATGAAAATTGTTAAGACGAATATTGTAATCACTAAAAAAAACATTTTTTGAAAATATGTTAAAATAAAAAAGCCTTAGAGATTTAAAAATTTTGAATTTTTTAATTTTTTTTTAAAATTTAAAAAAAATTAAGCAGTTAAGATAAATTATCAATTACAAGTTAAATGACCATGTAAAGAACCCACAAAAAGAATCATTATACCAAAATTGTTGCAAGCGTACTGTGACCCTTTAAAAGGGGAAACTGAACACTTTTATGAAATAACGGTAATAATTTTTTCGTTATCATTTGTTGTTTCAGTGGTTAAATATAGAACAGAGATTTCTGTCTTATGTTTAAATATATACGCTTGTATTATAATAAATTTTTAAATTGTTTTTGTGCTTCCGCCTTTTGGAACTTTCGAATTATCCACAATTTTTGTTTTCCATGGTGCTCTACCGCATAAATATTGGCAACTTTTATCTTTTATATAATTTAGCAACTTTTATATAATTTTAAATAAATGTACTTGTTTTGTTATGTACCATTTTATTAATATCATGTATGAAGATGTTTTTGTAGTGTGTACAGTAGGGAACCGATTATCCGGAATTATCGGGACCGTCGCTATTCCGGATAACTGATTTTTCCGGTTTTCTGAATTGCTACAAAAAGCCGTTTTTTTATTGTTAAACCCAACTAAAAAAAATTTTTTTTTTGAAATATTCTTAAAAAGAAGAAAAAACGATGAAATAATACACTAATGATCATTTCCAAAATTATGGTAAGGTGAACATCTTTCAAAAAAGAAAGAAAAATCCTAAAATCTTATGAGGAAAAAAGTTTTTTTTTTTTTTAAATGGCGGGAAAATTGATCGAATTTCGTTGCGGTTTTTTGGTTTTCCGGTTTCCTGATTTCTGGATAATGGGTTCTGTCCTGTACTTAACCTTTCTATTTTAAGACCATTTGTTTAGAACAAAATGTCCCCCCTTTTTTTATTGAATTGAACTTGTGCAACTAAACCCTACATTCAAATAATGCAGGAGGTATTGTTGATTGTGTACTTTAGTTTTAATGCTTTTTCTTTTGTTTTCTAGATTATATTCGAACTTTTACCTGGGACAAAAAAGTAGAGATGCTGATTAAATCTTCAGGAATTCTGGGAGGACATGGAAAAATGCCTACAGTTGTATCTCCTGAGCTTTATAAAATTCGATTCTGTGAAGCCATGGACAGTTATTTCCTATGGGTTCCAGACCGCTGGACTGGCTTAGGAAAAGGTGTTGATGGATAAAAATATATATTTATTCTACAAATTATTAGTGATATTTTAACATTCTCCTGTATATAGACATCAAATTTTATAATTATTGATATTTAAAATAAATTATTTATATATTTTTAAAACCAAAGCTAAACTTTTAATACTTTTTTTATTCTATTAAAATTTTTTCTAGTGTTTGCAATCATTGGAAGCAGGGCCGGATTAACCTATAGGCACACTAGGCACGTGCCTAGGGCCTACGAAATTCAGGGGCCTATGAAAAACTTGTGAGAAAAAAATTTGTTGTCAAAAATAGTTTAGCTTTAAAAACAACAAGTGTATTTTGCACAAAATTATGAAGATACAAATAAAAATATAATACAAGTATTTTACGGTAATAAATTATTTTGCAGAATCTTATGATCTAATATATTACTTTTTTGCGATTTTTGGATTCAACGAAATCTTGTATTATGCTGTCGAATTCCAAACTACGCAAAATGTCGTATTCAATAGACATAAGTGCGAGAGATGCCAAACGATCTTGATTCATTGTTGAACGCAAATAATTTTTTATAAATTTTAATCTGGAGAAAGATCTTTCTCCTTCTGCATTTGATCCAAGAATCGACAAATATATTCTTAATGCAATGTGAACGTTAGGAAAAGTATTCACA